>NC_091334.1:17481128-17578654 GCF_038502225.1 Cherax quadricarinatus
ATGACCCAGCTGGAAAATTTTCGGAGAATAGGGGGGTTTGTAAAAAAAAGAACCCGGCCAGTGAAAGTGACCTTCAAGGCAGAATCGACTCGGAACAGGATACTGTGGGAGAAAGCACGATTAAGGGACATGCCGGAATACAGGAAGGTGTATCTCGACCGCGACAGAACACAAGACGAAAGGCGGAAACTGAGAGAGATGATACAAAGGAGAAAGGAGGAAAGAGAGGGGATGGAGAAGAAAGACAGGAGATCGCAGACACAGGAAGAAGATCAAATACAACCTCCCTCACAGCTTCCTATAGAAGCCTCCCAACCAGGTCAACCCCAGTGCAGCCAAACACTCTAAACCAAAACACCCATGTCATATCCAATGCCCCCACCCACTACATTACAAACTCCACCCCCACAGCAACCACCCATAGTTCCTTATCAGGTCTCCCACTTCCCCAACCCCAATACACCTCCCAGACCACAGTCTTAGAAAAGAAGTTGAAGGTATGGTATACAAATGCAGATGGAATAACAAATAAGTATGAGGAGTGGCATGAAAGAATCAAGGAGACATCCCCAGACATAATAGCACTCACAGAAACAAAACTCACCAGAATAATAACAGATTCAATCTTTCCACCCGGATATCAAATCCTCAGGAAAGACAGAGGGAGGAGAGGGGGAGGAGGAGTTGCACTGCTCATTAAAAGCCAGTGGGGTTTTGAGAAAATGGAAGGAATGGATGGCACGGGTGAAAGGGACTACTTAGTAGGAACAATCCAGTCTGAGGGACATAAGGTGATAATTGCAGTAATGTACAACCCACCACAGAACTGCAGGAGACCAAGAGAAGAATACGATGAGAGCAACAGAGCCATGGTCGACGCACTAGCCGAGGTGGCCAGGAGAGCACATGTGGGGGGAGCAAAGTTACTAGTTATGGGTGATTTCAATCACAAGGAGATTGACTGGGAAAACCTGGAGCCCCATGGGGGTTCCGAAACATGGAGAGCCAAGATGATGGATGTAGTACTGGAAAACCTCATGCATCAACATGTTAGAGACACTACCAGAGAGAGAGGAGAAGATGAACCAGCAAGACTGGACCTTGTATTCACATTGAGTAGTTCAGACATCGAGGATATCTTGTATGAAAGGCCCCTGGGAGCTAGTGATCATGTGGTTCTGTGCTTCGACTACATAGTTGAGCTCCAAGTGGAGAGAGTAGCAGGAATAGGGTGGGAAAAACCAAACTACAAAAGGGGGAACTACTCAGGCATGAGGAACTTCCTTCAAAACATTCAGTGGGAGAGGGAACTGACAGGAAAACCAGTACAAGAAATGATGGACTATGTGGCAACAAAATGCAAGGAGGCAGAGGAGAGGTTTGTTCCCAAGGGAAACAGAAATAATGGGAAGAACAGAACGAGTCCTTGGTTCACCCAAAGGTGTAGGGAGGCAAAAACTAGGTGTACTAGAGAATGGAAAAGGTACAGAAGACAGAGAACTCAGGAAAATAAAGAGATTAGCCGAAGAGCCAGAAATGAATATGCACAGATAAGAAGGGAGGCTCAGCGACAATATGAAAATGACATAGCATCGAAAGTCAAGACTGACCCGAAGCTGTTGTACAGCCACATCAGGAGGAAAACAACAGTCAAGGACCAGGTAATCAGACTGAGGAAGGGTGATGGGGAATTCACAAGAAACGACCGAGAGGTATGTCAGGAGCTCAACACGAGATTTAAAGAAGTATTTACAGTGGAAACCAGTAGGACTCCAGGAAATCAGAACAGGGGGGTACACCAGCAAGTGCTGGATGAGGTACATATAACCAAGGAGGAAGTGAAGAAGCTGCTATGCGAACTTGACACCTCAAAGGCGGTGGGACCAGACAACATCTCTCCGTGGGTCCTTAAAGAGGGAGCAGAGATATTGTGTGTGCCATTAACAAAGATCTTCAACACATCATTTGAAACTGGGCAACTCCCTGAGGTATGGAAGATGGCAAATGTAGTTCCAATTTTTAAAAAGGGAGACAGACATGAGGCACTAAACTACAGACCTGTATCACTAACGTGTATAGTATGCAAGGTCATGGAGAAGATCATCAGGAGGAGAGTGGTGGAGCACCTGGAAAGAAACAAGTGTATAATTGACAACCAGCATGGTTTCAGGGAAGGAAAATCCTGTGTCACAAACCTACTAGAGTTTTATGACAAGGTGACAGAAGTAAGACAAGAGAGAGAGGGGTGGATCGACTGCATTTTTTTGGACTGCAAAAAGGCCTTCGACACAGTTCCTCACAAGAGGTTACTGAAAAAGCTAGAAGATCAGGCACACATAACAGGAAAGGCACTGCAATGGATCAGAGAATACCTGACAGGGAGGCAACAACGAGTCATGGTACGTGACGAGGTGTCAGAGTGGGCGCTTGTGACAAGCGGGGTTCCACAGGGGTCAGTCCTAGGACCTGTGCTGTTCTTGGTATATGTGAACGACATAACGGAAGGGATAGACTCAGAAGTGTCCTTGTTTGCAGATGATGTGAAGTTAATGAGAAGAATCAAATCGGATGAGGACCAGGCAGGACTACAAAGAGACCTGGACAGGCTACAAGCCTGGTCCAGAAACTGGCTCCTTGAGTTTAACCCTGCCAAATGCAAAGTCATGAAGATTGGGGAAGGGCAAAGAAGACCGCAGACACAATATAGTTTAGATGGCCAAAGACTGCAAACCTCACTCAAGGAAAAAGATCTGGGGGTGAGTATAACACCGAGCATATCTCCTGAGGCGCACATAAATCAGATAACTGCTGCAGCATACGGGCGCCTGGCAAACCTACGGATAGCGTTCCGATACCTCAATAAGGAGTCGTTCAAGACACTGTATACCATTTACGTCAGGCCCATACTGGAGTATGCAGCACCAGTTTGGAATCCACACCTAGTCAAGCACGTCAAGAAATTAGAGAAAGTGCAAAGGTTTGCAACAAGACTAGTCCCAGAGCTACGGGGATTGTCGTACGAAGAAAGGTTGAGGGAAATCGGCCTGACGACACTGGAGGCCAGGAGGGTCAGGGGAGACATGATAACGACATATAAAATACTGCGCAGAATAGACACGGTGGACAAAGACAGGATGTTCCAGAGATGGGACACATACACAAGAGGTCACAATTGGAAGTTGAAGACTCAGATGAATCAAAGGGATGTTAGGAAGTATTTCTTCAGTCATAGAGTAGTCAAGTCGTGGAATAGTCTAGAAAGTGAAGTAGTGGAGGCGGGAACCATACATAGTTTTAAGGCGAGGTATGATAAAGCTCATGGAGCAGGGAGAGAGAGGACCTAGTAGCAATCAGTGAAGAGGCGGGGCCAGGAGCTATGACTCGACCCCTGCAACCACAAATAGGTGAGTACACACACACCAGGCCTAGTGTCTAATCGACATGTGCCTAGGACAAAATGGTAACTAACGCAGTCATCGGCGTAGGCATGATATTCACGAAGTATTTGAAGCAGACCAACACAAGGAGCCAATTAATGGACTCAGAGAGACTTCTCCATTAAGATTATTACGGTATGTTCACTAACGCTATTATTTAAATTTACTCTTAAAAGGTCGAGCTACTAGGCAGGCTCTCAGAAGCAGAAGAATCGAGTCAGTCCTAGTGTTTAGAAATTTGCCAAGAATCTCTGGTGCATTTCGTGATCCGTCACTTGCAATAATATGAAATTCACAACCAACAAACTGTAAATGAAAGCTAGACAGTGTTTCGGACCATTATTAAATCTAGGAGCTTCAAAATTGCATACTGCCGACAACAGTGATTTTAAAAGGACACTTCAAAGAACAAACTAAATAGCTAAATAGCGTACATTAAAAGCTTGTTTTTCAACATATACCTTTCTTTCACAGTCTACGACTTACTAAGTGACTGGTGTCATCCATCATCTCTTGACTTTTTCTAAAGCCTCACTTCATTTTACAAGATTATTTCCCCAACAGTTTCCCAGGCGTCTGAGAAGACACTAGGATACATCCTGGTTTGACAACCAACAAGGATATATCCCAGCATCTGAGAACACACTAGGATATATCTTAGTGTCTGAGAACAGATATTAGGATATCAATAATGAACTTTCTTCTGTGTGACGTGAAACTACACTTGCAGGACATTGTGTCCTGTTCCAGGTAGAGCTGGAGAAGGTAAGAGGTGATGCCACCAGCTTAGCATCTCCAGTCAACTCACTCCCTCTCTCACCACGGGCTTCCTCACAATGATCTGTCTTACCAATATAAGCCTTGGCCTGGGTGTTGAGGGTGACCTGGTGAGGTTTGCCGTCACACGTATCCATGAGCAGGGCATGGCTGCCCACCATCACAACCACCACCAGTACAAGGAAGGCAGGCAGGCTTGCATATCGCTGCCGGCCGCTCATGGCTGCTTCTCAACCTCTTCCTCTCCTCCGATGATCTGAAATAGTAAAAACTGGGCTTAAATTATTATCATGAAGCGTTAAAGTCGCAAGAACCATAAAGCGACTGGAGTATGAAAGATAATGAGGTTTACTTCACGAGAGAGAGAGAGAGAGAGAGAGAGAGAGAGAGAGAGAGAGAGAGAGAGAGAGAGAGAGAGAGAGAGAGAGAGAGAGAGAGAGAGAGAGAGAGAGAGCCAACAAAACACTAAGTCACCAACATAAACATTAAATCAGGTAAAAGAAAGCACACACAAACACTAAGTGAAACTACCACCACCATTACCACACTCTACACTTCCCTCCTCGACAATAACAAGCATTTATCACTAGAAACTCGAGAAAATAAAAACATGTTACTAATCCCACCAAACAAAGCACGTCGACACAGATATACACAGAGGTGTATTTCTCTCGGTGTGTGTATATATGTTGAGAGTTTGCTTTAATCTCTACTCTAGTGACTAGTGTCATGCTCTCTGGTTGTGAGGTTACGTGCGGCCTTAATGACCCTTGTATAGTTAGTTAGTTTAATATGTTTATTATGCACCCCATACCCATCCTGTGGGCGGTAGTCAAAAGATTACAGAGGTACATAATTGGTCCAGGGACTGGACTCCAAAGTTTTGATAGCTGAGCAAGTTACAGAGGTAATGAACTCACAATTTACAAAGGTAATGAACTCACAATTTACAAAGGTAATGAACTCACAATTTACAAAGGTAATGAACTCACAATTTACAAAGGTAATGAACTCACAATTTGTATAGTCGATAGGTTTTAAACTCCCCATTAATCACACTAAACCATTATATTGGTCAACATTAACCCACTGAAACACGCCAGGAGTTTATTTTAATTTAATTTACATGCTCATCCTCTGTAATATTTATAATCAAAATGCATTATCCGCACAATTGTGGAACCGGACTTTCCACCAACGGTGCTGGAAGAAAACCCTGTCTTGTAAATGTTTCACTGATGATTATTACTGTATTCTGGGGAAAGTTAAACCCGTAGGGGTCAAACAACGTTTGGAGAAATGAAAGGTGATGGGGCTTGATCCGAGGAAGATTCTTCAGTCCCTGGAATCTGAGCTTTATCAGGGCACATCTCTGGAAGGGCTGGTTTAGATATGTGCAACAGTTACATGTATATTTATTCCGAAACGTTTCGCCTACACAGTAGGCTTTTGCAGTCGAATACAGGAAAGGCAGCAGAAGCAGTAGAGATGTAAAGACGATGTAATCAGTCCATCACCTTTGAAGACGTAGTTTTGAGGTGGTCCTCTCAGCCTTGAGAATGAGCCTGAAGTAATAGATCTGAGGTAGTCAGTCCCTCAGCCTGGAGAATGAACCTTGAAGTAGTAGATCTGAGGTAGTCAGTCCCTCAGCCTGAAGAATGAACCTTGAAGTAATAGATCTGAGGTAGTCAGTCCCTCAGCCTGGAGAATGAACCTTGAAGTAGTAGATCTGAGGTAGTCAGTCCCTCAGCCTGGAGAATGAACCTTGAAGTAATAGATCTGAGGTAGTCAGTCCCTCAGCCTGAAGAATGAACCTTGAAGTAGTAGATCTGAGGTAGTCAGTCCCTCAGCCTGAAGAATGAACCTTGAAGTAGTAGATCTGAGGTAGTCAGTCCCTCAGCCTGAAGAATGAACCTTGAAATAGTAGATCTGAGGTAGTCAGTCCCTCAGCCTGGAGAATGAACCCTGAAGTAGATCTGAGGTAGTCAATCCCTCAGCCTGGAGAATGAACCCTGAAGTAGATCTGAGGTAGTCAGTCCCTCAGCCTGGAGAATGAACCCTGAAGTAGATCTGAGGTAGTCAGTCCCTCAGCCTGGAGAATGAACCCTGAAGTAGATCTGAGGTAGTCAGTCCCTCAGCCTGGAGAATGAACCCTGAAGTAGTAGATCTGAGGTAGTCAGTCCCTCAGCCTGGAGAATGAACCTTGTAGTAGTAGATCTGAGGTAGTCAGTCCCTCAGCCTGGAGAATGAACCCTGAAGTAGATCTGAGGTAGTCAGTCCCTCAGCCTGGAGAATGAACCCTGAAGTAGATCCGAGGTAGTCAGTCCCTCAGCCTGGAGAATGAACCCTGAAGTAGATCTGAGGTAGTCAGTCCCTCAGCCTGGAGAATGAACCCTGAAGTAGTAGATCTGAGGTAGTCAGTCCCTCAGCCTGGAGAATGAACCTTGTAGTAGTAGATCTGAGGTAGTCAGTCCCTCAGCCTGGAGAATGAACCCTGAAGTAGTAGATCTGAGGTAGTCAGTCCCTCAGCCTGGAGAATGAACCTTGTAGTAGTAGATCTGAGGTAGTCAGTCCCTCAGCCTGGAGAATGAACCTTGTAGTAGTAGATCTGAGGTAGTCAGTCCCTCAGCCTGGAGAATGAACCTTGAAGTAGTAGATCTGAGGTAGTCAGTCCCTCAGCCTGGAGAATGAACCTTGTAGTAGTAGATCTGAGGTAGTCAGTCCCTCAGCCTGGAGAATGAACCTTGAAGTAGTAGATCTGAGGTAGTCAGTCCCTCAGCCTGGAGAATGAACCTTGAAGTAGTAGATCTGAGGTAGTCAGTCCCTCAGCCTGGAGAATGAACCTTGAAGTAGTAGATCTGAGGTAGTCAGTCCCTCAGCCTGGAGAATGAACCTTGAAGTAGTAGATCTGAGGTAGTCAGTCCCTCAGCCTGGAGAATGAACCTTGTAGTAGTAGATCTGAGGTAGTCAGTCCCTCAGCCTGGAGAATGAACCTTGTAGTAGTAGATCTGAGGTAGTCAGTCCCTCAGCCTGGAGAATGAACCTTGTAGTAGTAGATCTGAGGTAGTCAGTCCCTCAGCCTGGAGAATGAACCTTGAAGTAGTAGATCTGAGGTAGTCAGTCCCTCAGCCTGGAGAATGAACCTTGAAGTAGTAGATCTGAGGTAGTCAGTCCCTCAGCCTGGAGAATGAACCTTGAAGTAGTAGATCTGAGGTAGTCAGTCCCTCAGCCTGGAGAATGAACCTTGAAGTAGTAGATCTGAGGTAGTCAGTCCCTCAGCCTGGAGAATGAACCTTGAAGTAGTAGATCTGAGGTAGTCAGTCCCTCAGCCTGGAGAATGAACCTTGAAGTAGTAGATCTGAGGTAGTCAGTCCCTCAGCCTGGAGAATGAACCTTGAAGTAGTAGATCTGAGGTAGTCAGTCCCTCAGCCTGGAGAATGAACCTTGAAGTAGTAGATCTGAGGTAGTCAGTCCCTCAGCCTGGAGAATGAACCTTGAAGTAGTAGATCTGAGGTAGTCAGTCCCTCAGCCTGGAGAATGAACCTTGAAGTAGTAGATCTGAGGTAGTCAGTCCCTCAGCCTGGAGAAGTGCTCAGCTCCACACTGAACGTAGCAAGACCCTCCATTACCATCACATAAATCACTACTCTATACCGCACATCATCAACACCTCCCACACAATACTATTAGTGTCGTGTTTTCGCCGATAAGTAGGATAATAAAAACGAAAGTTGATAAAATAGTGATGTAACTTGCTTAAAGTGCTACCATCTTCTCCCCACATCTCTTTCTCTTAGCAGTGTTGCCACACCTGGCTAGTGCTGGGATGGTGCCAGTGCTTTACCTATGACTGGTCTTTAGTGTTGTGCTCGTGTACTCTTGACATGTCACATAAGTTATTATACTTGTTATTTCTCTATATTCCTCAATAAGTGAACACGTATAGTAAGCCTCAACATTCTCTTAAATCCCTTCCGTTACTCCTCTCCCCCTCCCATTAACCCTTATCTCTTCCCTTTGCAATATCAACACATCCTTCTTCCCTTACCATGTACACAGTGAACACTGTGGCGGGCTTATTGACCCATGTTTGGTAAAAGAATACAGATGTAACTAAAGTGACATTTTCTTATGGCAACGTTTCGCTCTCCAGAAACTTTGTCAAGCCGGTAACGTTAGGTTTGACAAAGTTCCTGGAGAGCGAAAAGTTGCCACAATAAATATCACATTAGTTATATCTGCGTCCTTTTACCTAACATTTTGTCGGGAATTCAACCAGTATTACTAGTAGCCCATGCTAGAGAGGTCCAACTCTTATTCACCCACACCCACTCATGTACCCATCCACCTATGTTTAATTCTTCCCAAAGTTCTATTTAAAGTTACCCCAGAGCTGCATTATACCGCATAGTGTGGATAACAGATACCTTTTCTCTCCATTTCAGCTTCCCTGGCCAAGGTGGTTGTTTGTGGCCATTCCCTGCATGGCTTTAACAGTAACATTCATAAATGCAACAAAAGCCTCTTTACCCTTATCTAAATACCGTTCACCTATGTTTCATTGTAAACACTTGGTCTACACTCCCCCTACCCTTTCTAAAGCCTCCTTGTTCATCTGTGTTCCTTTTCTCCATCTTACTCTTAATTGTTTCAATAATAACTCTACGCTAACGCGGTCTTCTACAACTGAGCTTCCACACCTGTTAGTTAATTTAAACATTTATAGTGACTTTCTATATTTCTCGACCAATTATCAGAAAGGCAGGAACAACGGCTACATACGCCATCAGAGGTAGGAGATAATAAGGAGAGGGTGAAATAGGGAGAGGATGAAAAAGTATGAAATAGGGAAGAGGATACGAGAATGAGTGAGAGGATGAGAGAACATGAAAGCGGGAAAGGATGAGAGAATGAAATAGGGAGAGGATGAGATGATAAAAGAGGGTGAAGATGAAAATAGAGAGAGAGAGGATGAGAACAAGAGAGAGAGAGAGAGTGAGACGTAGCTACCAGAGTTGCATTAATCAGTAAGCAACCAGTACCAGTAATGTTTCCCCCCGGACTGACAGCATTCCCTCACACAACTTTCTCCCTGCATCATCAGCCTCACCAACCATACATTATCATTATTTTTATCATTATTATTATCGTTATTATCATCGTCATTATCATTATTACAATTATCGTTATTATTATCGCTATAAGTGTACCATAAGACACTAAGAGGGAACACAATAAGCGTAATTCGCCTAAGGCTGTTAATAGCCTCTCATCAGAACAAGATGACCAACACACTCCTTCCTGTCTTCAGAAGTGAACTGAATAGGTTCCTAAAGTCAATACCTGACTTAACGGGCTGTGGTTTATACGTTGAACGGCATGCGCGGCCGGCAGTAAGTGTATAGTTGGTCAGGCCCGTAGGCCTGGTCTGGGACCGGGCTGGGGAGGCGATGACTCTAGGAACACTTCAGGTAGATCTTAGGTAGACTTCCGGGCCTGATCAACCAGGCTATTACAAATGACAGACCTTGGTGTAGGACTTTCTAAGCGTACATGTATATACAAATCTTTCTAAATGTATACACAAGAGGTGTGTATACATTTACAACCCAAGGTGTGTAGACCTATCAATTCATTTACCACTAGAGGTGTGCTCCCCTATCTCAGTATATCGATAAGATATATAGTCCTATATCAGTGTGTACACAGGTGGTTGTAAATAGTATGGGAATACCGACAGATTGTATAAAACATTTGAATACACTTCGGGACATTTCTTAAAGATAACATTTTAGTTCACACTGTATGATAATTGGTGGTTCTCAGAGTGTGGACACCGTCGGGGACCTCACCCTCCACGAATCAAATAGGACTGATCAAGCAACTAGTGGCGAAACGTCTCCCTTAATGGCTTAATATGTACATGAATATCATAATGGTATTGGTATATAATACCAACAAGCTCATAAGCCAGACACGTGTACAATAGTTAGGTATCTTCATTCCGAAACGTTACGCCTACACAGTAGGCTTCAGTCGAACACAGAGAGGGGAGCACTTATCCTTCTTCTACTATATTCATCTGGTATACAGGTCTAGTTCTCAAGTGTATATACACTTAATTAACTTTAATCGTTGTGTACTGAAGTGTGGTTGATAGAGTGTGGGGGGAGTGTAGCCTCGCCACCCCTGGTGTGTACCAAATAACATAGACACAGTGAACCTCTTAATCCTGGGTGATACAAAGTTTCTCCAAGTTTCACCTCAATTAATACATCTTTGAGAATTGCTAGAAGCTACCAGCACTGCCGTCCATGGTGTGTGTGTACTCACCTAATTGTACTCACCTAATTGTGGCTGCAGGGGTCGAGACTCAGCTCCTGGCCCCGCCTCTTCACCGACCGCTACTAGGTCCTCTCTCCCCCTGCTCCATGAGCTTTATCATACCTCGTCTTAAAACTATGTATAGTTCCTGCTTCCACTACATCGCTTGCCAGACTATTCCACTTCCTAACCACTCTATGACTGAAGAAATACTTCCTAACATCCCTTTGACTCACCTGAGTCTTCAGCTTCCAATTGTGACCCCTTGTTTCTGTGTCCCATCTCTGGAACATCCTGTCTCTGTCCACCTTGTCTATTCCACGCAGTATTTTGTATGTCGTTATCATGTCTCCCCTGACCCTCCTGTCCTCCAGTGTTGTCAGACCGATTTCCCTTAACCTTTCTTCATAGGACATTCCCCTTAGCTCTGGAACTAGCCTTGTTGCAAACCTTTGCACTTTCTCTAATTTCTTGAGGTGTTTGACCAGGTGTGGGTTCCAAACTGGTGCTGCGTACTCCAGTATGGGCCTGACGTACACAGTGTATAAAGTCTTGAACGATTCCTTACTGAGGTACCGGAACGCTATTCTCAGGTTTGGAACAAGGTACGCAGTGATCAGTGTTTGTGTATATTTCGCCTGCTCTTGCGAATTCCTTGCATTGTTAATATCTCTAGTAAGGCTGATGCATGCAGGGGATGAGAT
The DNA here is from genome assembly GCF_038502225.1 of Cherax quadricarinatus. Classification (NCBI taxonomy): domain Eukaryota; kingdom Metazoa; phylum Arthropoda; class Malacostraca; order Decapoda; family Parastacidae; genus Cherax; species Cherax quadricarinatus. The sequence goes on from NC_091334.1 coordinate 17,492,371, forward strand.
GAAAAGCTGTAAGCCTTCTCCCTGAAAGCTGGCTGCTTGGATCAAAGTCTAGCGCAAGCTGGACTCCAAGGTATTGGTCCAGTGTGGGTAGAATGGTAAAGCACTGCGTACCTTGTTCCAAGGTTCGTAGGTTCGAGTCTCCTTCAGCCAGAGATCAGTGTTTGTGTATATTTCGCCTGCTCTTGCGAATTCCTTGCATATATATATATATATATATATATATATATATATATATATATATATATATATATATATATATATATATATATATATATATATATATATATATCCCTCCCCACTCTACTTCCTTCCTCCTCCCTCTATCGTACTCCCTCTTTCCTCTTCTCTCCTGTCTTCTCTTCCTTCAGGGAGAGACAAGCTGTAGTCTATGATTCTCTAGCGAAGATTATTTCACCTATTTGCCTTGGGCACAGAAAGTCATCCTGGGACGTTCAACGGGGGAAAGTAATGGGCAACAGGAGGCAAGGGAAAGTGAACAGTGGAGACAAAACAAAAACGGGGAGGAAGAGAGGTGAGGAGGAGGAAAATAAGAGAAAGTGACATGGTAAATGTGAAGGAATGTAACGCTGCGAGGCATGCTTTGATAACACTCAGTCCACAAGCAAAAGATAGATCGAGAGATAGACTCAGAGAGAGAGAGAGAGAGAGAGAGAGAGAGAGAGAGAGAGAGAGAGAGAGAGAGAGAGAGAGAGAGAGAGAGAGAGAGAAAGAGAGAGAGAGAGAGAGAGAGACTGGTAAGGTAGGGTAGACAGGTTCGTAGGTCCTGTAGGTTGGTGTGGGTGATAGGAGGGTGAGCGAATGTTGCGGCCAGTTAAGCGTCGAGATGGGTGGCGTGGATGGGTAGTGTGGTTGAATTTGTGTGGATCACTGGGAACAAGGTGTGGTACTGGTTAGATCCTCCGTCCTCTCATCCTCTCCCCTCGTAGTTCCTCACTCTTGCCCCTCACGAGGGAAAGGTAGGCAAATGGAAACTTCAGTTTCCGGCTAGAGGTAAGTAATTTTCTGATTAGTGGTAAACAAAAGTCAAAACCAAGCATTGGCAAAGCTCTTTACCTCAAGGCACGGCTCTAGCACCTGCATTTTTTCGTCTTCATAGCAGATAGATAAAAACTCGCGCCACAGCTTCGTATCATCACGTGCAGATGATACAAAAATAAACATGAAAGTCATCTAAGTTTAACTCATGGGAAAACTGCAAGAGAGTGGAGAATAACACGATGTTCAGTGGTGACTAATTCCAACTGCTTAGATATGGAAAAAGTGAAAAACTCAAAAGACACCTTCTTATGTTCTGTAAACGCCTACCTGTGTTGTGTAGACTCCCTCCTGTGTTGTGTAGACTCCTTCCTGTGTTGTGTAGACTCCTTCCTGTGTTGTGTAGACTCCTTCCTGTGTTGTGTAGACTCCCTCCTGTGTTGTGTAGACTCCTTCCTGTGTTGTGTAGACTCCCTCCTGTGTTGTGTAGACTCCTTCCTGTGTTGTGTAGACTCCCTCCTGTGTTGTGTAGACTCCTTCCTGTGTTGTGTAGACTCCCTCCTGTGTTGTGTAGACTCCCTCCTGTGTTGTGTAGACTCCCTCCTGTGTTGTGTAGACTCCTTCCTGTGTTGTGTAGACTCCCTCCTGTGTTGTGTAGACTCCCTCCTGTGTTGTGTAGACTCCCTCCTGTGTTGTGTAGACACCAGCAGATATCTACATAACACAGAGAGGATCGGAAGGAACATGTAATAGATCTTATTTAATAATGTCAGCCGATCTATGCTCTCGGGAACACAGTATGGCAAGTAGTGCAAAAGTTAGAAAAACAGTGATAACTTTCAAAACAAAAGAAATATTGCCAATGATAACACTACTCAAATAACTTTTTCTCTCTTTCCTGGAGTACTGTTCGGTGTTGACGACTCCTTTCAAGGCAGGAGAGATCTCAGAGCTGGAAGAGGTACGTAGATCGTTTGCTGCTCCCACAGAGCCAGCAAAGCATTAAGATAGTAAAAGTACTGAATATGTACTCTCTGGAACGGAGGAGAGATATACATGGGAGATACTGGAGGACTTAATCATCAAAATTACACACTACCATGAGTCGTGCTTGAGCGATGTGAGAGGAAATGTAAAATAAACGCAGTGAAATGCTGGGAGGCCATGGAAAGAACACGAGAACCCTGTATCAACATCCGTGGCCTAAACAATTCAGCATTTTACCAGAAGATACCAGAAATACCAGGCTGTGATCGATATGTGGGCCAGTGGGACGTCAACAGCAACAGCCTGGTTGATTAGACAAGCACTAGAAGAGTGGCCGGGCTGCGAAAGTAGGACTCTCGAAACCAGTCACGGGTATATCACAAGGCATATCGCCCTCCCCTTTCTCCTTATTCCTTCCCTCCCTCTTTCCCACATCACCTTCCCTTCCAGGTTAGCCAGCCAGTGAAACTTAATTTGCAAGGTGACAGGTGAAGCCAGGTCCGTTAGGTGAACAAGGTGAACATGCTGCTGACCACTGTTTAAGGGGGTCGTTGTTGCTACATGTGTGTGTGTAGTCACCGTTTTTTGTTTGCGGGGGGTCGATGCAGCTCTCCTTGCTCAGTCTGGTAAGCTTCGCTGACCGGTATTACTGGTTTCTGGCCTCTTAAGCGCTATCAAACTTACTCTTATTACGTCCACAGTGTGTGTGTGTGTGTGTGTGTGTGTGTGTGTGTGTGTGTGTGTGTGTGTGTGTGTGTGTGTGTGTGTGTACTCACCTAGTTGTACTCACCTAGATGAGGTTGCGGGGATCGAGTCCGAGCTCCTGGCCCCGCCTCTTCACTGATCGCTACTAGGTCACTCTCCCTGAGCCGTGAGCTTTATCATACCTCTGCTTAAAGCTATGTATGGATCCTGCCTCCACTACATCGCTTCCCAAACTATTCCACTTACTGACTACTCTGTGGCTGAAGAAATACTTCCTAACATCCCTGTGATTTATCTGTGTCTTCAACTTCCAACTGTGACCCCTTGTTACTGTGTCCAATGTATGGAACATCCTGTCTTTGTCCACCTTGTCAATTCCTCTCAGTATTTTGTATGTCGTTATCATGTCCCCCTATCTCTCCTGTCCTCCAGTGTCGTCAGGTGTGTGTGTGTTTGTAATCACCTAATTGTGGTTGTAGGGGTCGATTCACAGATTCTGGCCCCGCCTCTACACTGGTCGCTACTTGGTCCACTCTTCCTGCTCCATGAGCATTATCATACCTCTTCTTAAAGCTATGCATGGATCCTGCCTCCATTACATCACTCTCCAGATTGTTCCACTTCCGGACAACTCGTTGACTGAAGAAATACTTCCTAACATCCTTGCAGCTCATCTGAGTATTCAACTTCCAGTTATGTCGCCTTGTTCCTGTGTCACATCTCTGAAATATTCCGTCTCTATCCACCTTATCAATTCCTCTCAGTATTTTATATATTGTTATCATGTCCACCCTATCCTTCCTGTCTTCTCCTCGTAGGACAAACCCCTCAGCTCCGGGACTAGTCCTGTTTCAAACCTTTGCGCTTTCTCTAATTTCTTGACGTGTTTGACCAGGTGTGGGTTCCACACTGGTGTTGCATACTCCAGTATGGGTCTGACGTACACAGTGTAGTGTCGTGAATGGCTCCTTATTTAGTTGTCGGAACGCTGTTCTCAGGTTTGCCAGGCGCCCATATACTGCTGCAGTTATTTGGTTGATACACAAATAACCCGCACATAGAAGAGAGGAGCTTACGACGACGTTTCGGTCCGTCTGCGGGTTATTTGTGTATCGTTCCAGTCACGGTATTGTGCCGTTTTTTTTATTATTTATTTGGTTAATGTGCGCCTCAGATGTGCTCGTTATGATGCTCACCCCAAGATCCTTTTCATTGAGTGAGTTTTGCAGCCTCTGACTTCTTGTTTTGTGTGTGTGTGTGTGTACGAGAGAGAGAGAAAGAGAGAGAGAGAGAGAGAGAGAGAGAGAGAGAGAGAGAGAGAGAGAGAGAGAGAGAGAGAGAGAGAGAGAGAGAGAGAGAGAGAGAGAGAGAGAGAATTATGTACGTGATCCAGGACAGCAGGAGGTCAGGTCAAAAGGTCAAAGCGGCGGCTTAGACCTGCACTGTGCTAAATACTTTGCATGTCTGTGTGTGCGTACTCACCTATTTGTGGTTGCAGGGGTCGATTCATAGCTCCTGGCCCCGCCTCTTCGCTGGCGCTCGCGCGCGCGCGCGCGTGTGTGTGTGTGTGTGCGTCTAGTACATGAATGTGCGTTTGTGTGTGTGTGTGTGTGTGTTCAATGTATACGTCTCATCAACCTACAACAGAATGGTCACATTTTGCTGAAAGCACGCAAAGAATGATACAGTGGATACAGAGAAGGATACAGTGGATACAGAGGATACAGTAGACAGAGAAGGATACAGTGGATACAGAGAAGGATACAGTAGAGACAGAATATACAGAGAAGGTTACCGTGGATACAGAGGATACAGTGGATACAGTAGAGACAGAGAAGAATACAGCAGAGACAGGAGATACAGAGAGCATACAGTGGATGCAGAGAAGGATACAGTAGAGACAGGAGATACAGAGAGCATACAGTGGATGCAGAGAAGGATACAGTAGAGACAGGAGATACAGAGAGGATACAGTAGAGACAGAAGATATAGTGGATACAGAAGATACAAAGGATACAGTGGATACAGAAGATACAGAGGATACAGAAGATACAGAGGATACAGAAGATACAGAGGATACAGAAGATACAGAGGATACAGAAGATACAGAGGATACAGAAGATACAGAGGATACAGAAGATACAAAGGATACAGTGGATACAGAAGATACAGAGGATACAGAAGATACAGAGGATACAGAAGATACAGAGGATACAGAAGATACAAAGGATACAGTGGATACGGAAGATACAGAGGATACAGAAGATACAGAGGATACAGAAGATACAGAGGATACAGAAGATACAGAGGATACAGTGGATACAGAAGATACAGAGGATACAGAAGATACAGAGGATACAGAAGATACAGAGGATACAGAAGATACAAAGGATACAGTGGATACAGAAGATACAGAGGATACAGAAGATACAGAGGATACAGAAGATACAGAGGATACAGAAGATACAAAGGATACAGTGGATACAGAAGATACAGAGGATACAGAAGATACAGAGGATACAGAAGATACAAAGGATACAGTGGATACAGAAGATACAGAGGATACAGAAGATACAGAGGATACAGAAGATACAGAGGATACAGAAGATACAGAGGATACAGAAGATACAAAGGATACAGAAGATACAGAGGATACAGAAGATACAAAGGATACAGTGGATACAGAAGATACAGAGGATACAGAAGATACAGAGGATACAGAAGATACAGAGGATACAGAAGATACAAAGGATACAGTGGATACAGAAGATACAGAGGATACAGAAGATACAGAGGATACAGAAGATACAAAGGATACAGTGGATACAGAAGATACAGAGGATACAGAAGATACAGAGGATACAGAAGATACAGAGGATACAGAAGATACAAAGGATACAGTGGATACAGAAGATACAGAGGATACAGAAGATACAGAGGATACAGAAGATACAGAGGATACAGAAGATACAGAGGATACAGAAGATACAAAGGATACAGTGGATACAGAAGATACAGAGGATACAGAAGATACAGAGGATACAGAAGATACAGAGGATACAGAAGATACAGAGGATACAGAAGATACAGAGGATACAGAAGATACAAAGGATACAGTGGATACAGAAGATACAGAGGATACAGAAGATACAGAGGATACAGAAGATACAGAGGATACAGAAGATACAGAGGATACAGAAGATACAAAGGATACAGTGGATACAGAAGATACAGAGGATACAGAAGATACAGAGGATACAGAAGATACAGAGGATACAGAAGATACAAAGGATACAGTGGATACAGAAGATACAGAGGATACAGAAGATACAGAGGATACAGAAGATACAGAGGATACAGAAGATACAGAGGATACAGAAGATACAAAGGATACAGTGGATACAGAAGATACAGAGGATACAGAAGATACAGAGGATACAGAAGATACAGAGGATACAGAAGATACAGAGGATACAGAAGATACAAAGGATACAGTGGATACAGAAGATACAGAGGATACAGAAGATAGAGGATACAGAAGATACAGAGGATACAGAAGATACAGAGGATACAGAAGATACAAAGGATACAGTGGATACAGAAGATACAGAGGATACAGAAGATACAGAGGATACAGAAGATACAGAGGATACAGAAGATACAAAGGATACAGTGGATACAGAAGATACAGAGGATACAGAAGATACAGAGGATACAGAAGATACAAAGGATACAGTGGATACAGAAGATACAGAGGATACAGAAGATACAGAGGATACAGAAGATACAAAGGATACAGTGGATACAGAAGATACAGAGGATACAGAAGATACAGAGGATACAGAAGATACAGAGGATACAGAAGATACAAAGGATACAGTGGATACAGAAGATACAGAGGATACAGAAGATACAGAGGATACAGAAGATACAGAGGATACAGTGGATACAGAAGATACAGAGGATACAGAAGATACAGAGGATACAGAAGATACAGAGGATACAGTGGATACAGAAGATACAGAGGATACAGAAGATACAGTGGATACAGAAGATACAGAGGATACAGAAGATACAGAGGATACAGAAGATACAAAGGATACAGTGGATACAGAAGATACAGAGGATACAGAAGATACAGAGGATACAGAAGATACAGAGGATACAGAAGATACAGAGGATACAGAAGATACAAAGGATACAGTGGATACAGAAGATACAGAGGATACAGAAGATACAGAGGATACAGAAGATACAGAGGATACAGAAGATACAAAGGATACAGTGGATACAGAAGATACAGAGGATACAGAAGATACAGAGGATACAGAAGATACAGAGGATACAGAAGATACAAAGGATACAGTGGATACAGAAGATACAGAGGATACAGAAGATACAGAGGATACAGAAGATACAGAGGATACAGAAGATACAGAGGATACAGTGGATACAGAAGATACAGAGGATACAGAAGATACAGAGGATACAGTGGATACAGAAGATACAGAGGATACAGAAGATACAGAGGATACAGTGGATACAGAAGATACAGAGGATACAGAAGATACAGAGGATACAGAAGATACAGAGGATACAGAAGATACAAAGGATACAGTGGATACAGAAGATACAGAGGATACAGAAGATACAGAGGATACAGAAGATACAGAGGATACAGAAGATACAAAGGATACAGTGGATACAGAAGATACAGAGGATACAGAAGATACAGAGGATACAGAAGATACAGAGGATACAGAAGATACAGAGGATACAGAAGATACAGAGGATACAGTGGATACAGAAGATACAGAGGATACAGAAGATACAGAGGATACAGAAGATACAGAGGATACAGAAGATACAGAGGATACAGAAGATACAGAGGATACAGAAGATACAAAGGATACAGTGGATACAGAAGATACAGAGGATACAGAAGATACAGAGGATACAGAAGATACAGAGGATACAGAAGATACAAAGGATACAGTGGATACAGAAGATACAGAGGATACAGAAGATACAGAGGATACAGAAGATACAGAGGATACAGAAGATACAAAGGATACAGTGGATACAGAAGATACAGAGGATACAGAAGATACAGAGGATACAGAAGATACAGAGGATACAGAAGATACAGAGGATACAGTGGATACAGAAGATACAGAGGATACAGAAGATACAGAGGATACAGTGGATACAGAAGATACAGAGGATACAGAAGATACAGAGGATACAGTGGATACAGAAGATACAGAGGATACAGAAGATACAGAGGATACAGAAGATACAGAGGATACAGAAGATACAAAGGATACAGTGGATACAGAAGATACAGAGGATACAGAGGATACAGAAGATACAGAGGATACAGAAGATACAAAGGATACAGTGGATACAGAAGATACAGAGGATACAGAAGATACAGAGGATACAGAAGATACAGAGGATACAGTGGATACAGAAGATACAGAGGATACAGAAGATACAGAGGATACAGAAGATACAGAGGATACAGAAGATACAGAGGATACAGAAGATACAGAGGATACAGAAGATACAAAGGATACAGTGGATACAGAAGATACAGTAGGTATAGAGCAAACAGAGAAGGATATAGTAGGTACAGAGAAGGATACAGAGAATACCTAAGCTCAGTACAAGGAATATGGAGACTTACGTTTGGCAGGGTAGGACGTATGGTAGTCCCCAAGAACGTTGGTATTCCCACCTGTACGTTCCCGGAGTTGAGATATACATCTGTATATACACACAGAGGTATATACCTCTGTGTATATACGAAGCGGTATATACCTCGGTGTATGTACGCAGTTACACACCTATCAGTGTACAGAAATACCTATCGGTGTATATGCTCGGAGATACCTATTGGTATACTGTAAATACACAGATATACACCTCTCCATTTATATACACAGATGTACGCCTCTCGGAGTATATATCCTGCAATGGCCAGGTTAACATCCATGTATGTTAGAGTCATCCAGAGTAAAACTCTCAGATACTGGCATGTCGTCCGCCTCCCAGTTAGCCTTCAGCAGTGATCCTGCTCTTGTTCACCCACCCTCAACTCCCTTCACTCACACGGCAAACTTGTTCATTCTTTTATCCTCACCATTTTTTCCCTTGTCACTGTGCCCTTCTGCTGTCTGCAGTACGTTCGCCTACCCGTCTATATAACTGTCTTCGTCTGTCGCACGTTTGTAAGTTTATTTAGATACAGGTACGCATAAACACAACTGTCATACATAGTTTGACATGTGTAAATTATCTAGGATAGTCCAAAAAAGTCGAAGTGACTTATTTCTATTGGGGCCTATCCGTCTATGTATCCGTCTTCATCTGCAATACGTTCGCCTATCCGTCTATGTATCCGTCTTCATCTGCAATACGTTCGCCTATCCGTCTACGTATCCGTCTTCATCTGCAATACGTTCGCCTATCCGTCTACGTATCCATCTTCACATATCTAAAGATAAAAGAGAGTTTCCATATATACAATGTACTAGTCACAGTCTTCGATTTCTTGGCACATTTCTCCTCTTTTAATATGAGCAACTAGTTCAGTGCGAACCCGCAGATCGCGCTGTGAGCAGTACCGCAAAACATTACGATGATCACAATGGCTCTTCAGACCCCAGATGGGGAAAGATAAAGATAGGCGCAGAGCAAACTTTGTAATGTGACAACGACTCGCTCTAAATAGAGCTTCATCAAGTCATTAACACAGGGCAAAACGTTGTCATTTCCTCAATACACTGTTTAATCTATTAGCGACGGTAACTGAGATTGTACTCTGTGAAATAACTGAATCACCTCACGGATTACAATCTCAAGCTTTCAGATATTTCGTCAATAATTAACCGATTTGTCACTACCTATGGGGATTGTTGGCACCCGTCTGTATGTGATTGCATTTTTTTTTTATCAATTTAAGATTTCTAGCTTGTGTGGTCATGTATCTCTTTCTCTATAGAGTATCATTTAAGTCAAAGGGTAACCTGAGGATACAGTCTGGACAACTCTTGAGAAGTGAATGACCCTGTGTGACTGTCTGTAGAGTGATCAATATGTCCTTCACATTTGCCTGATCACCTGACCTTTGAGATGCTACCCCTGAGATGTCGTCTTGACTTCAGTCCGTCCGCCAACATAAGTAAGGAGCGTGTACGTCTCAACGACGTAAGCAAAGATTATGACCTACCCGCTGCCAGACGGTGTCCTAAATTTCTTTCCCTGTTTCTCCTTTTTTTCTCTTTCTCTTACCGCCTTCTCTTCCTTATGGACAAGCTTGCTTACTCTCCTGCTCTCTTGGTCAATGAACAGCGAAAATAGGTTCCTGTGTATGAGCTGACTGTTGTGGTTAGCATCCAGAGACTAGGGTTAAAAAACTTCAGTATCTGCTAGAATGTTATACCCTGGGCAAGAAAACACTCCAGTACCTGCTGGAAGTGTTCAGGTGTTGGGGACCTGGAGGTTATTCCGGGGATCAACGCCCCCGCGGCCCGGTCCATGACCAGGCCTCCCGATGGATCAGGGCCTGATCAACTAGGCTGTTACTGCTGGCCGCACGCAGTCCAACGTACGAGCCACAGCCCGGCTGATCCGGCACTGACCTTAGGTATCTGTCCAGCTCTCTCTTGAAGGCAGCCAGGGGCTTATTGGCAATTCCCCTAATGCTTGATGGGAGGCTGTTGAACAGTTTTGGGCCCCGGACACTTATGGTGTTTTCCCTTAGTGTACCAATGGCGCCCCTACTTTTTATTGGGGGCATTTTGCATCGCCTGCCCAGTCTTTTACTTTCGTAGGGAGTGATTTCTGTGTGCAGATTTGGGACCATTCCTTCCAAGATTTTCCAAGTGTAGATTATGATATATCTCTCCCTCCTGCGTTCCAACGAGTACAAGTCAAGTGCTTCCAAGCGTTCCCAGTAGTTAAGGTGCTTGACAGAACTTATACGTGCAGTAAAGGATCTCTGTACACTCTCTAGATCTGCGATTTCACCTGCTTTGAATGGAGAGGTTAATGTACAGCAGTATTCCAGCCTAGAGAAAACAAGTGATTTGAAAAGGATCATCATTGGCTTGGCATCTCTCGTTTTGAAAGTTCTCATTATCCATCCTATCATTTTCTTTGCACGTGCGATCGTGGCACTGTTGTGATCCTTGAAAGTGAGATCCTCAGACATTACTACTCCCAGGTCCCTTACATTATTTTTCCGCTCTATTGTATGGCCAGAGTCTGTAGTATACTCTGTTCTAGTTATTATCTCCTCCAGTTTTCCATAACGGAGTAGTTGGAATTTGTCCTCATTGAACATCATATTGTTTACCGTTGCCCACTGGAAAACTTTGTTTATATCTTCTTGGAGGTTAACCGCGTCCTCAGCAGATGACAGCCTCATGCAGATCCTAGTATCATCCGCAAAGGATGATACGGTGCTGTGGTGTATATCTCTGTTTATGTCTGATATGAGGATAAGGAATAAGATGGGGGCGAGTACTGTGCCTTGTGGAACAGAGCTCTTCACTATGGCAGCCTCCGATTTAACTCTGTTGACCACTACTCTTTGTGTTCGATTTGTTAGGAAGTTGAAGATCCATCTTCCCACTTTCCCAGTTATTCCTTTAGCACGTATTTTATGGGCTATTACGCCATGATCGCATTTGTCAAATGCTTTTGCAAAGCCTGTGTATATTACATCTGCATTCTGATTTTCTTCCAGTGCATCCAAGGCCATGTCATAGTGATCCAGTAGTTGTGAGAGGCAGAAGCGACCTGCCCTGAACCCATGTTGCTCTGGATTGTGCAGATTTTGGGAATCCAGGTGATTTGCAATCCTGCTTCTTAGCACTCTTTCAAAGATTTTTATGATGTGGGACGTCAGAGCTATTGGTCTATAGTTCTTAGCTAATGCTTTGCTGCCACCTTTATGGAGTGGGGCTATATCCGTTGTTTTAAGTGACTGTGGAATTTCACCCATGTCCAAGCTCCTCCTCCATAGTGTACTTAGGGCACGCGAAAGGGGTTTCTTGCAGTTCTTAATGAAAACAGAGTTCCACGAGTCTGGGCCCGGGGCTGAGTGCATAGGCATGTTGTCAATGGCTTTTTCGAAATCTATCGGAGTTAGGGTAATGTCGGAAATCTGGCATACATTTATGGAGTTTTGAGGCTCATTCATGAAGAAATCATTTGGGTCATCGATCCTCAGACCGATTAGTGGTTCACTAAATACAGAGTCGTACTGGGATTTCAATATTTCACTCATTTCCTTGTTGTCATCTGTGTAAGTCCCATCCTGTCTGAGTAAGGGCCCGATACTAGATGTGGTATTTGCCTTGTTTTTGGCATATGAAAAGAAATATTTTGAATTTCTTTCAATTTCACTAATAGCTTTAAGCTCCTCCTGCCTCTCCTGGTTCCTGTAAGAGTCATTTAACTTAAGTTCGATAGTTTCCACTTCCCTGGTCAGCGCCTCCTTTCGTGTATCAGATATTCTAGCACTCCTGAGGAGCTCAGCGACTCTTCGTTGTCTTCTGTAGAGGGAGCGTCTTTCTCTCTCCAGTTTACTCCTGCTCTTCTTCTTTCTTAGGGGAATATGCCTAGAACATGCTTCGGCTGCCAGGAAGTTGATCCTTTCAAGCCACTGGTTTGAATCCATGTTATTTAAGACATCTTCCCAACATGTTTCGTTTAGGACATGGTTTACCTGGTCCCAGTTGATGTTCTTGTTGTAGAAGTTATATTTTGTGAAGACACCTTCACAGGTACATGCATTCTGCTGTTCAGGACCCCTATGCATGTACGTCTGGACTTCGATTAGGTTGTGATCGGAATTAGTTGTTTTTGATATTCTTATGTCTCTTATCAGGTCCTCATTATTTGTGAAGATAAGGTCAAGTGTGTTTTCTAGTCTTGTTGGCTCCACTATCTGCTGGCTTAACATAAGAACATAAGAACATAAGAACATAAGAACGAAGGAACACTGCAGAAGGCCTACTGGCCCATGCGAGGCAGGTCCAAGTCTCCTACCGGCTTAAGCCAATGCACCCAACCTAGTCAGGTCAGGTCACATTGACTTAAGGGAGGAACACGGCAACCGACCTGGTAGCACAAGCTATCAGGTCCAACTCACACCCACCCACATCCGCTCATGTATTTATCCAACCTATTTTTAAAGCTACACAACGTTCTGGCCTCTATAACTGTACTCGGGAGTTTGTTCCACTCATCCACAACTCTATTACCAAACCAGTACTTTCTTATATCCTTCCTGAATCTGAATTTTTCCAACTTAAAACCATTGCTGCGAGTCCTGTCTAGGCTAGATATTTTCAGCACACTATTTACATCCCCTTTATTTATTCCTGTCTTAAATTTATACACCTCAATCATATCCCCCCTAATTCTACGTCTTTCTAGAGAGTGCAGATTCAGGGCCCTTAGTCTATCCTCATAGGGAAGGTTTCTGATACATGGGATCAACTTTGTCATCCTCCTTTGCACATTTTCCAGAGAATTTATATCCATTCTGTAATACGGTGACCAAAACTGTGCAGCATAATCTAAATGAGGCCTAACCAAGGATGTGTAGAGTTGAAGAACAACCTGAGGACTCCTATTATTTATGCTTCTTGATATGAAGCCAAGGATTCTATTAGCTTTATTGCGAACACTTATGCACTGTTGTCTTGGTTTCAGATTACTGCTAACCAGAACTCCTAAATCTTTTTCGCAATCCGTAATATAAAGATCTACATTATTTAGTTTATATGTGGCATGGTTATTGTCCTGTCCAACATTTAGAACTTTGCATTTGTCTATATTAAACTGCATCTGCCACTTCTCCGACCACTGCATCAGTCTATTCAAATCTTCCTGGAGTGCTCTAATGTCCTCGTCAGAATGAATTCGACGGCCTATTTTGGTGTCATCGGCAAACTTGCCGATGTCGCTCTTTATGCCCTCATCTATGTCGTTTATGTAGATTGTGAACAGCAGGGGGCCCAACACTGACCCCTGTGGAACACCGCTCGTGACGCTTCCCCACTCTGATTTCTCCCCATTTATGCAAACTCTCTGCTGCCTATTTGTCAACCATGCCTCTATCCAGGAAAAAAATTTTCCTCTTATTCCATGTGCCTTAATTTTCCTCAATAGTCTCTGATGTGGGACCCTGTCAAAAGCCTTACTGAAGTCCATATACACAATATCATATTCATTACCATGATCTACCTCCTCAAATACCTTAGTGAAAAAAGTTAATAAATTCGTAAGGCAGGAACGCCCCTTTGTAAAACCATGCTGAGATTCGTTGATTAATTTATGCTTTTCAAGGTGGCTACGAACTGCCTCGGCAATTATTGATTCCATAAATTTTCCCACTATGGAGGTTAGGCTTATTGGTCTATAGTTCGAAGCTAAGGACCTGTCACCTGCTTTGAAAACAGGTATCACATTTGCCATTTTCCACTTATCTGGCACCATGCCAGTTTGTAGTGATATGTTGAAAAGATTAGCCAAAGGTGTGCTAAGCTCCTCTTTACACTCCCCTAGAACCCCTGCACACAGTTCACCAGGGCCTGGGGACTTGTTAGGTTCTAATTTATCTATCTGCCTAAGGACCATGTCACTTGTGACCCCAACCGTGCACAGCCCAGGTGTGTTTTTCGCAGAGACTTAGTAGCTCATGTGTGTGTGACCTTTCATCTGCACTACCTCCGGGGATTGTTTCAGATATAACATTATTTGCTACATTCTTCCATTTTGTATGCCTTAGGTTGAAATCACCAAGCAGTAAGATGTTTGGGGATGGAGCTGGAAGGTTTTCCAAACAGTAATCAATTTTCAGTAGCTGTTCCTTGAACTGTTGTGAGGTTGCATCTGGTGGCTTGTATACAATCACAATGACTAGGTTTTGGTTCTCGATCTTTATTGATAGAACTTCAACTACCTCATTTGTGGTGTTCAGCAACTCCGTGCAGATAAGGGACTCTTTGACATACAGGCCAACCCCCCCTTGTTGCCTGTTTTTTCTGTGGCATCTAAAAAGGTTGTAACCACTTATCTATATTTCACTGTCAAAGTGATCTTTTGTGTGAGTCTCTGTGAAGGTTGCAAACATTGCATTAGACTCCTCTAGAAGTCCACTGATAAAAGGTATTTTGTTGTTGGTAGATGGCTTATGGCCCTGTATATTAGCAAATATGAACGAGGTTGTATTCTGTGTTTGTTGGGGGGGGGGTTTGTTATTGGCATCAGTAGTTGTAATTCTGGAGGGCCATGGGTGGCCACTGGCTGCGCCTCCAGTCCAACAAGGCTCCGAGGTGGTGGACTATTTTTGTTATTTCCTTCCATTTTCTTTTTCCGTTTCCTGCCACTAAAAAATCACCTGGAGTTGGGTTGTCGTAGCTACTATTGTTTGTCTTGTGGGGCCTGTGCCTCCTGGTCCCTTTCAGATGGTATGCAGGGCACTCGATGTTGTAACACTGCTTCTGGAGGACCGAGGAGTGGCACATTTTTGGGTGAAAGAAAGTACAGGAAGAAGAACGACACACTCCTTTAGACAGGAAGTCGCTAAATTTTTGGGATGCTCAAAGTTGCATGTCCCTTTTTTTTCCCTGTTATTCCATGCTTACAGATGCCCCAAGCATAATATTTGCACAAATTCACCTTTGGTTGAGAATTGTTGGGAGGTGTGTTGTCAATTTCTGCAGGTTCTGGGACTGCACTATAATCCTCAGTATCCAAGCCAGGGCCACCCCGTCCTGGATTCCATCTACTTTCCCCAGTAGAGGAAGGAGGAGGAAACTCCTCTCCAATATCTGTACTGTGGGCCACGGTCTTGTGCAATGATAGTTGTATATTTACGGTTTTAGATGGTTGTATATTTACTGTTTTTGTGGTGGTTTTGGTAGCGTCCCTAGGAGAGTCTGGGCTGGCAGTAAGGCTGGGGGCTGGGTCTGGGTCAGCACTGGGGCTGGGGGCTGAGCCTGGGCCAGCACCAGCACTGTGGGTATTAGTGCTATGACTGGGGGATAGGTCTGTCTTAGCACCATGTGGGTGACTAGATAGTTTCGAGTCATCTTTTGTGGTATGGACATTCCGCATTTTTTGATACACTATCTCTTGCTCCCATGTTTTATATATTTTTGGTAGACTATCCAAGAGGTCATCCTTGTTTTCTTGATTATTTTTATCATTTATTACTCTCCTTAGTACCTTTCTGATACCTGCCCAAAGTTCTAGGTATGTGTACCTAAAGTTAAAAATAAAAATTCCTGTCTCTTTCTTTCCACAAGATACAAAATACTATATCACCCATTAAACTTTCCCTCACTAAACAACCCATGCATGTCAGGAGAATTGATAGGGAACAGTGTAGTAAAGAAAGCGAATGCCAGACTGAAGGTCCTGTATAGACAAGCACAGTGTCTACCTACTGAGGCTCGCAGGACCCTATGTCTAGCCCTTATACAATGCCATATGGATTACGCTTGCTCTTCATGGTACTCTGCCTTGACAAAAAAAATGAAAGATAGACTGCAAATCACCCAGAACAAAATCGTAAGATTCATCCTGGGGCTGGGACCAAGAGAACATGTAGGCCAGGATGAATTACAGCAGTTGGATATGCTGAATGTTGAAGACAGAGTAAAACAACTGAAGCTAAATCATGTTTATAAAATTGCTCACAGTGTCTAGAATATCTTGCTGTCAATTTTGTCAAGGTTGGGAACCAAAGCAATCATCGCACTAGGGGGAGAGAGCACAACTTTGTAGTACCCACAGTCATTGGCCAGGCTTCAAACACCTTTTATTGTACAGCAATAAAGGAATGGAACAGACTACCCGCACATGTCAAAGCCAGTCATAGCATGAACCAGTTCAAGAAGAGTGCCAGAAGGTGTCTGATGAATGTAGCTACAGAAAGGGAGGGGAATGATTTTCTATTTTTTATCTAACATACGTGTAAATTTTACCTTATTCCTGTAATGACCCTCGTATTGTAGATAGTCTTAATGACCCTCGTGTAGTAGAGTGCCAGAAGGTGTCTGATGAATGTAGCTACAGAAAGGGAGGGGAATGATTTTCTATTTTTTATCTAACATACGTGTAAATTTTACCTTATTCCTGTAATGACCCTCGTATTGTAGATAGTCTTAATGACCCTCGTGTAGTAGATAGTCTTTTTAGTATGATAATAAGATGTTATCTTCATTATAGAATAATAAGAAAATATTATAACCTTTATATTATAATAATAAGGTAAAAGGACCCCAATGGAAATAAGTCACTGTCTGACTTTTTTGGGTTATCCCAGGTTCTCTACACATATGCTGCTATGTATGATAATTCTATGTAACTGTATTTGTGTATACCTGAATAAACTTACTTACTTATTCCTCTAACACCACCATCAGTCTGTGACTGTGTTTCCCTTCCTCCCACACCATCAGCCTGTGATTGTCTTCTCGCGTCTTTCCCCAACACCATCATCATCCCGTGACTGTCTTCCCACGTCTTACCCCCACACCATCATCATCCCGTGGCTGTCTTCTCCCGTCTTCCCCCGGAACTCTCTCCAGGTAAACTCCAGGAAAACACCATCATCATCCCGTGACTGTCTTCCCACGTCTCGTCCCACCACCGTCAGTCTGTGATGTCTTCTCACAGTATCACTGATGTCCCAAAGATTTTTCAGGTCTCAATCATCCCGCAAGAAACTGGGCCCTAGAGGCTCTAAAAAAATAAATAAATAAATTATATCCAGAAGGTACACAAATTTTACACCATGGATGATAATGTATTAGCAGTACATATGGGAAGTCCCTGATAATGGAGGGATGAGTGCTTTGATGCCAGTGACACAGGCTCTTGACCCTATTTTTTTCTTGGGTCATACCCTCTCTTTCCCCGATGATTGAACACTCACAATACCATGGCTGCAGCAATTCATAAATAACCCACTCTTTCCAAAGACTACATCATGTTTTGGTCCGTTCCTCGTGTTGCAATGGACTCGCTTCTATTCTCTGTTCTTGCTAACCTTTACGTGGAGTGTTTTGAAGCTTTAACATGCTAACCATTGTGGTACGTCATCTCTGAGACTCCGCTATGTAAACGATGTCTTTGCTTTTTAGCAAGACTGTACTCTCTTCAATCCCTTTCTTGTTGCCCTTAACTCTCTTGCTCTGGCTATTAGGTTCAGAGCTTAAAGGGAATCTAACTCCTTACTTCCTTTCCTCGATGTTCATGTCCACCGCTCTGACATTTCCACATCCTGGTGGTGCCAGGATGTGGAAATATCACTGGCGGTGCCAGAATGTGTCACTGGTGGTGCCAGAACATGTACGAGTGTCACTGTTGGTGCCAGAACATGTACGAGTGTTACTGGTGGTGCCAGAACATGTACGAGTGTTACTGGTGGTGCCAGAACATGTACGAGTGTTACTGGTGGTGCCAGAACATGTACGAGTGTTACTGGTGGTGCCAGAACATGTACGAGTGTCACTGTTGGTGCCAGAACATGTACGAGTGTTACTGGTGGTGCCAGAACATGTACGAGTGTCACTGTTGGTGCCAGAACATGTACGAGTGTTACTGGTGGTGCCAGAACATGTACGAGTGTTACTGGTGGTGCCAGAACATGTACGAGTGTCACTGTTGGTGCCAGAACATGTATGAGTGTTACTGGTGGTGCCAGAACACGTATGAGTGTTACTGGTGGTGCCAGAACATGTACGAGTGTCACTGGTGGTGCCATAATGGAGTGGAAGATGAAAGAGACTACATATCCAGTACCGTGAAGCGGTACTGAACAAACTCACGAGTCATTACACAGTAAGAGTGAGAAGTAGAAGACGAACACATTTCTTAGAGAAAGACAGGAGTCCTCTGTCTCACTCTCTCTCCATCTACCAAAATTTCTACACCTCTCTCAAAGTACTAAAAGTCCTGCATTAACTCTTGAAAAGAGTTATGTTTTGCAGTGGTTAATTTAGTCAGACTAAAGACATCACAATTCTCTCACACCGTAATTGTTTTCACTTTGGTCTAGAACCCAGACCTATGGAATGAGGTAATCGAGTTTGATCCGAGGAAGGGGGCGAGTAGCCCTTATTCAATGGATGAAGAGCCCTTCAGCGGCATCAAATCCCCTCCCTTCCCCCCCATTGGTGGGTGACTTAGGAAGTGAGTCGCCCCCGTACACTCAGTCACCGTGACTGTCCAATGGTTCGCGTGAAGGTACTTTGAGGCTGGTGAAGGGCTCTTGATCTAAGAAACTGGAGCTACCCTTCCCTCATTCCTGGGATCGATCGGGAATGATTTCCATTTCCCTAGGTGCTGCGTGACAAATACGGATTTAGCGCCTCCCCATGATCATACTACCTACTCCCTTAACCACAAAACAATGGGTGACTCGTATCTCAGTGGCAAGTGTTCATCTCGCATCAGAGGTGTACCAGGTTCGACTCCCGGGCACAGCGGAACATATGGGCAACATTCCCAGCAACCCCTGCTACTCCTGCTCACCCTGTTGTTCCTGCTTCTCCTGCTCAACCTGCTTCTCCTGCTCAACCTGTTGTTCCTGCTTCTCCTGCTCAACCTGCTTCTCCTGCTCACCCTGGTGTTCCTGCTCACCCTGCTGCTCCTGCTCATCCTGCTGCTCCTGCTCATCCCACTGCAACTGCTCACCCTGCTGTTCCTGCTGCTTCTGCTCACCTTACTGTACCTGCTGCTCCTGCTCACCCTGCTGTTCCTGCTCACCCTACTGTTCCTGCTCACCCTGCTGTTCCTGCTCACCCTGCTGCTCCTGCTCACCCTACTGTTCCTGCTCACCCTGCTGTTCCTGCTCACCCTACTGTTCCTGCTGCTTCTGCTCACCCTGCTGTTCCTGCTCACCTTACTGTTCCTGCTGCTCCTGCTCACCCTGATGTTCCTGCTCACCCTACTGTTCCTGATCGCCATGTTCTTGCTCACCCTGCTGATCCTGATGTTCCTGCTCACCCTACTGTTCCTGCTGCTCCTGCGCACCCTGCTGCTCCTGCTCACCCTACTGTTCTTGCTCACCCTGCTGCTCCTGCTCATCCTGCTGCTCCTGCTCATCCTGCTGCTCCTGCTCATCCCACTGCAACTGCTCACCCTGCTGTTCCTGCTCGCCTTGCTGCTCCTGCTCACCCCACTGCCCCTGCTCACCCTGCTGTTCCTGCCAACCCTACTGCTCCTGCTCACCCTACTGTTCCTGCACACCCTGCTACTTTTGCTCACCCTACTGTTCCTGCTGCTTCTGCTCACCTTACTGTACCTGCTGCTCCTGCTCACCCTGCTGTTCCTGCTCACCCTACTGTTCCTGCTCACCCTGCTGTTCCTGCTCACCCTGCTGTTCCTGCTCACCCTGCTGCTCCTGCTCACCCTACTGTTCCTGCTCACCCTGGTGTTCCTGCTCACCCTACTGTTCCTGCTGCTTCTGCTCACCCTGCTGTTCCTGCTCACCTTACTGTTCCTGCTGCTCCTGCTCACCCTGATGTTCCTGCTCACCCTACTGTACCTGCTCGCCATGTTCTTGCTCACCCTGCTGATCCTGCTGTTCCTGCTCACCCTACTGTTCCTGCGCACCCTACTGTTCCTGCTCACCCTGCTGCTCCTGCTCACCCTGCTGCTCCTGCTCACCCTGCTGTTCTTGCTCACCCTGCTGCACCTGCTCACCCTGCTGCTCCTGCTCACCCTGCTGTTCTTGCTCACCCTGCTGCTCCTGCTCACCCTGCTGTTCTTGCTCACCCTGATGTTCCTGCTCACCCTGCTGTTCTTGCTCACCCTGCTGCACCTGCTCACCCTGCTGTTCCTGCTCACCCTGATGTTCCTGCTCACCCTGCTGTTCTTGCTCACCCTCCTGCTCCTGCTCACCCTGCTGCTCCTGCTCACCCTGCTGCTCCTGCTCACCCTGCTGTTCCTGCTCACCCTGCTGTTCCTGCCCACCCTGCTGTTCCTGCTCACCCTGCTGCTTCTGCTCACCCTGCTGTTCCTGATCACCCTGCTATTCCTGATCACCCTGTTCCTGCTCACCCTGCTATTCCTGATCACCCTGCTGTTCTTGCTCACCCTGCTGCTCCTGTTCACCCTGCTGTTCTTGTTCACCCTGCTGCTCCTGTTCACCCTGGTATTCTTGCTCACCCTGCTGTTCCTGTTCACCCTGGTGTTCTTGCTCACCCTGCTGCTCCTGTTCACCCTGCTGTTCTTGCTCACTCTGCTGCTCCTGTTCGCCCTGCCGTTCTTGCTCACCCTGCTGATCCTGCTCACCCTGCTGTTCTTGCTCACCCTGCTGCTCCTGTTCACCCTGGTGTTCTTGCTCACCCTGCTGCTCCTGTTCACCCTTCTGTTCTTGCTCACCCTGCTGCTCCTGTTCACCCTGCTGTTCTTGCTCACCCTGCTGCTCCTGTTCACCTTTGTGTTCTTGCTCACCCTGCTGCTCCTGTTCACCCTGCTGTTCTTGCTCACCCTGCTGCTCCTGTTCACCCTGCTGTTCTTGCTCACCCTGCTGCTCCTGTTCACCCTGCTGTTCTTGCTCACCCTGCTGCTCCTGTTCACCCTGCTGTTCTTGCTCACCCTGCTGCTCCTGTTCACCCTGCTGTTCTTGCTCACCCTGCTGCTCCTGTTCACCCTGCTGTTCTTGCTCACCCTGCTGCTCCTGTTCACCCTTCTGTTCTTGCTCACCCTGCTGCTCCTGTTCACCCTGCTGTTCTTGCTCACCCTGCTGCTCCTGTTCACCTTGGTGTTCTTGCTCACCCTGCTGCTCCTGCTCACCATGCTGTTCTTGCTCACCCTGCTGCTCCTGTTCACCTTGGTGTTCTTGCTCACCCTGCTGCTCCTGCTCACCCTGCTGTTCTTGCTCACCCTGCTGTTCTTGCTCACCCTGCTGCTCCTGTTCACCCTGCTGTTTTTGCTCACCCTGCTGCTCCTGTTCACCCTGCTGTTCTTGCTCACCCTGCAGCTCCTGTTCACCCTGCTGTTCTTGCTCACCCTGCTGCTCCTGTTCACCCTGCTGTTCTTGCTCACCCTGCTGCTCCTGTTCACCCTGCTGTTCTTGCTCACCCTGCTGCTCCTGCTCACCCTGCTGTTCTTGCTCACCCTGCTGCTCCTGTTCACCCTGCTGTTCTTGCTCACCCTGCTGCTCCTGTTCACCCTGCTGCTCCTGTTCACCCTGCTGTTCTTGCTCACCCTGCTGCTCCTGCTCACCCTGCTGTTCTTGCTCACCCTGCTGCTCCTGTTCACCCTGCTGTTCTTGCTCACCCTGCTGCTCCTGTTCACCCTCCTGTTCTTGCTCACCCTGCTGCTCCTGTTCACCCTGATGTTCTTGCTCACCCTGCTGCTCCTGTTCACCCTGCTGTTCTTGCTCACCCTGCTGCTCCTGTTCACCCTGCTGTTCTTGCTCACCCTGCTGCTCCTGTTCACCCTGCTGTTCTTGCTCACCCTGCTGCTCCTGTTCACCCTGATGTTCTTGCTCACCCTGCTGCTCCTGTTCACCCTGCTGTTCTTGCTCACCCTGCTGCTCCTGTTCACCCTGCTGTTCTTGCTCACCCTGCTGCTCCTGTTCACCCTGATGTTCTTGCTCACCCTGCTGCTCCTGTTCACCTTGGTGTTCTTGCTCACCCTGCTGCTCCTGTTCACCTTGGTGTTCTTGCTCACCCTGCTGCTCCTGTTCACCTTGGTGTTCTTGCTCACCCTGCTGCTCCTGTTCACCCTGCTGTTCTTGCTCACCCTGCTGCTCCTGCTCACCCTGCTGCTCCTGCTCACCCTGCTGTTCTTGCTCACCCTGCTGCTCCTGTTCACCCTGCTGTTCTTGCTCACCCTGCTGCTCCTGTTCACCCTGCTGTTCTTGTTCACCCTGCTGCTCCTGCTCACCCTGCTGCTCCTGCTCACCCTGCTGCTCCTGCTCACCCTGCTGCTCCTGCTCACCCTGCTGCTCCTGCTCACCTAACAATACACGTTGTATATCTGGGTGTTAGTCTCCAGTTGTGGGTCTCATTCGGGGGAAATAATGCTATGACAATACGTGAAAAACTCCATTAGTATTATTATTATTGTTATTATTATTATTACTCTACTACAGTCAGTGGGAAGCGCTAAACCCTTAAGTCATAAAGCACTTGTTTGCGATTGTGTGTACTAATCTAGTTGTACTCACCTAATTGAGGTTGCAGGGGTCGAATCCTAGCTCCTGGCCCCGCCTTTTCACTGGTCGTGTGTGTGTGTGTGTGTGTGCACCTATTCATGGTTGCAGGAGTCGAGTCGCAGCTCTTGGAACCGTTTTAGAAGTTGTCAGCACTTGGTTTAGGCAACTGCGTCACACCAAATATTAGACTGCAAAAGATTTTCTGTCATCTGCAGCAGAAGTTACATTAATAGCAGCATAGGCAATGCTAGTAGTACTTGTAGTATCATAATAGTAGTATTGGTAGCAATAGTTGTAGTATAAGTAATAGTATTGGTAGCAGAAGCAGCAGTAGTAGTGGTAGTAAACTATGCCACAATATCTGAATCTGCCCCACCTCCACCTTCATCTAAAATCTGCCGCCCGCAAGTTCCCCCACCACTGCACCAGCCCGGACACCTTGAAGGACCTATTATAAACTTGTCAGCTGACCTTCTACGTAGCGTTAGCAACGGTATACTGAGACATTCATACAACCTTTAATCTACTTTCTCACGTGGGTGTGGTTGTTGTGGGTGGGCGTGGCTGTTGTGGGTGTTTGTGGTTGTTGTGGGTGGGTGTGGTTGTTGTGGGTGGGCGTGGCTGTTGTGGGTGGGTGTGGTTGTTGTGGGTGGGTGTGGCTGTTGTGGGTGTGTGTGGTTGTTGTGGGTGGGCGTGGCTGTTGTGGGTGTTTGTGGTTGTTGTGGGTGGGTGTGGTTGTTGTGGGTGAGTGTGGCTGTTGTGGGTGGGTGTGGTTGTTGTGGGTGGGCGTGGCTGTTGTGGGTGTGTGTGGTTGTTGTAGGTGCGTGTGGTTGTTGTGGGTGGGTGTGGTTGTTGTGGGTGGGTGTGGTTGTTGTGGGTGGGTGTGGTTGTTGTGGGTGGGTGTGGTTGTTGTGGGTGGGTGTAGTTGTTGGTGGGTGTGGTTGTTGTGGGTGGGTGTGGTTGTTGTGGGTGGGTGTGGTTGTTGTGGGTGGGTGTGGTTGTTGTGGGTGGGTGTGGTTGTTGTGGGTGGCCGTGGTTGTTGTGGGTGGCCGTGGTTGTTGTGGGTGGGCGTGGTTGTTGTGGGTGGGTGTGGTTGTGGGTAGGTTTGGTTGTTGTGGGTGGGTGTGCTTGTTGTGGGTGGGCGTGGTTGTTGTGGGTGGGCGTGGTTGTTGTGGGTGGGTGTGGTTGTGGGTAGGTTTGGTTGTTGTGGGTGGGTGTGAATATGGTTGAGTGCAGTTATGGGTGGGTGTGGGTGTAGGTGGCTGTGGTTGGGTATGTACTGGCATGATAGTCTGTGGAAGGGGCAGGTGTTAAGAACTAGCTCTTGGGCTTCGCCTAGGCACTCCAATTAGCTAACATCCAGTAGGGGGCACACTATAACGAACGGTTTACATAACGAATATTTACATAACGAACGGTTTTCCCTTTAAAATTGAAAATATTAAAGTTCAGAAAGATGGTAGAGAGGAACTGGGTGTATTATTATTATTATAATAAAAAAGAAGCGCTAAACCACAAGGGCTATACAGCGCTGAGGAACTAGGTGTAGGAAAGTTATCAAAGAGAACTAGTGAGGTTAACTTCACTCCTGCCACCTTCTCTCAGTGTACTAATTTATAAATTTCATTACAAGTATTAATGACTTTTTTTTATTTCTGGAGCTTAAATGCACATTCATGCACTTTTTTTTTTACAATTTTGAATTATATTTTTCACTGTTAAGTGATTGTTTTTGGGCGCCTGGAACAGAGTACCCCTATAACGAAGGAACGCTATAACGAATGAGGTTCTAGCCATATCCCACCAAAGGAGGGTGACCCAAAAAGAAAAACAATTTTTTTTTAATTTAGTAATTTATACAGGATAAGGGGTTATTAGCCCCTTGCTCCCGGCATTTTCGTCGCTTCTTTACGACACGCATAACTTACGGAGGAAGAATTCTGTTCCACTTCCCCATATATATATATATATATATATATATATATATATATATATATATATATATATATATATATATATATATATATATATATATATGATATTTAATGTTTTGAGAATTATGTACAATATTTAATTTTACCCCAAATCTAACCTAGTAATATAACTTTTTTTTCGTAAAATTTAGGTAATGTTAACTAGGTTAATTTACCTAACCTTTCCTAACTTTGCATAAAATTTAGTTAAAGAGTTTTCTTTGTTAGGCGAGGCGGAAGATTTTGTGATTGTCAAGCAAAGTATACTATTATTGTGTTAAGTATGAAGTCTTAACACTGGATATATATACATCAGGAGGTGTATTTCTATCAGCCTAAATATGCTCGTAGTTTACTTTAATCTATACTTCAAGGATTAAAGTATTCTTCTCTGGTGATTAGGTACGATTTGTCAGGAAACATGACAAGTGTTTCCTGGCCTCGGTCATCTGACCGAGACCTTCCACTGGCTTACCCCTCCACCCCCTTAAAAAATATTATGGTTATGACTATAAACATTTTTGATACATAAATTTTTCTTTCTCTGCTGGTGGAAAGTTTACGTACAGCCTCAATGATGACCTCGATGTAGTAGATAGGCTTTAAACCTCATTAAACAACCAACCAGTAGGAATCCTTCAGCATCAGTTCGTTGAATCAAGAGACCAGCATCAGTGCATCCTCCCTTAAGATCAAGCTGAGTGTAATATCAACTGATGATACCGCGAGTCTTCCCCCTGCCTGTGTGTGATGATCAGAGTGGTCATCAGTCATCACTGGTGAGCAGTCGTGCGTGCTGGTAAATAAGTGTTCTGTGGGTCAGTGATGGTGGCGGAGCAGCGGGCGAGACCATGGTAACTCCAGCAGTACACCAGGCTAGTAGGTTAATGTTATGAAGCAGGAAGTGTCTGAGAATGATCCACGCCCATGACGCACGTACGTCCGTCCGTCCGCCCCCCCCCCCCCCACGCACACAGAAGCCAAGAGCTACGAATCGACCCCTGCAACCGCAAATAGATGAGTACACACGTACACACTCTAAACAAGTATCTTTAACAACCGGTAACTAACACCCTAACTGCCACACAATCATCTGTAAACAACCCAGTTACATAAATGCATTAACTTCAAGTAAATTACTTTTCTATACTCTTCCTTTCTCTAAGTACTAATGTCAAGGCCATCCTTAATGCTCAAGATAATAACGTAAAACACACCTAACATAACTGACAAGGTATATTCTATTTACTACAATAAATAGAAGGTAATATAATAGTTCCTCTAATATATAACTTCACAACATACATTATTGCAGAAAAAAATATTAGTTACCTTTTATATTGTATATAAGTGAGGGTAAAAGCCTTCCCCCTATATTAAAACTATAAAAATGATAAACATCCTACAATTTTAACATTTATGGCAGTAATAATGGCTCATTATCTCGTAAAATGTATCTACATTATCTTCAGTTGCGAAGGTCTAATTTCATGAGATATAGCTCAGTAATGTAGCTCAGGTAAAAGAGAATCTGTTTAACAGTATTTTCGTGATTTCGAACCATTTTAGTTAAAACGCGCATCATATATAAAGAAAAGCAGTCTTAATATAGGTATTGCTGGCATATTAAAAAAAATGTGTATTACAAAGAATTCAGCTGTCCAAGATGAAGCTTACACGAGTAACAAAATCTATATTAATAACACATATATATACAAAGAGGCCGGCATAGTTTATATCGTTGCTCAGCTGTTTTTCGCGCGCTAACCTAGCGTTGTTACCAGCTGACGCTGTGTCCGAATGCCTGAGTGACGCTGTGTCTGAATGCCTGAGTGACGCTCTGGGTCACTCGGTCGACGCTACTTTAGAATATTCACCCCGTTATTACAGCGACGCTTAATAGTGAGAAAATGCCCCCAAAATTAGATGCAATTATGACAGACGTGCAGATAAACGCTACACTAGTGTTTTAGTTGTAGTCTTGGGATCACACATGCAGTGTCCGACAATGTTTAATTAGTTATGTGTACTATACTGATATAATAATGAATTTTATTCATTTATTTTCACTTAACCTAAATAAAGCCATGCTTTAGGGCGCTGTTATTTTAATAAAACAAAAACTGAAATATTAGTACGTAGAGTTATTATATTCCCGAGAAAGCGCTGAACCCGCAGGGGTCACACGGCACTAGGGAAATGGGAGGAAATGTATCTTGATTTGAGGAATTGCAGCTACCCTCCCCTTCCTCGGATCAAACATCACTGTCACCCATTCCCAAAGTTCAGTGTGACCCTCCCCCCCCCCTCTTTCCCCTATGGGTTTTTCACTTTCACCATGAACGTGCCTGTTGAGGGTGAGGGAGGGTCAAGTTCCAGCTCCTGGTCCCCCGGCCTCTCAACCTACCATCCACTGGTACAGTTTCTCAGCCTCTGTCTGGTATTCCCATTAAATAAACAACAAAAAAATGCTTTCTAGCACTGAGGAGTTGGGAACTGAGGTTAATTTAAAGCCTATCGACTACACGAGGGTCATTAAGGCGACATATAACTCTGTTCACCACCAGTCAAGAAAACTTATATCTACTCAGTCCTGGAGAAGACTTAATATGCCAGTACACCCAGAGGATCAAAATTATTAGATGGGTGGAGTGAGTAGAGGGGAAAATGACGTGAACAGTAAGTGCGTGAGAATCCCCAATGAGATTCGCCCAGTGACTACCTCCCACGACATCACCTTACTATGGGGAGGTCTCTGTTGACCACCATACTGCTTGCTCGCTTTGTGTTCATTCTACTAACTGGGCTACTTCCTATAATAATAATAATAAATAATATTTAATTTCAGCACGATACAATGTTTGTGCAGGGACGGGTGACATTAAGGTGTTCATGCTGATATCATATTTTTATGCAGAGCATTTCGGGCGAACTTAAGACCTAGCTTAAGACTAAATGGGCAATAAATTAATTGTTTGCACACACACACACACACACACACACATATATATATATATATATATATATATATATATATATATATATATATATATATATATATATATATATATATATATATATATATATATACATGTGCCGAATATGTAAAACTGGTCAATTAGCAAGAACTCATTTAAAATTAAGTCCTTTCTAAAATTTTCTCTTATACGTTTAAAGATATATTTTTTTCGTTAATGTTGATGTAAAAATTTATAATTTTGCACCAAAAGGAACTTGGAAAACTTACCTAACCTTATTATAACAAGAGCAATTTATTTTAGCCTAACCCAACTAAATATATTTTAGATTTGTTTACAGTAATTTAATACTAAACAAACACAGTGAAACGTATTTTTTTCGTTAGGTTCAGAATGATTTTGACGAAATTATTGCATACACAAATTTTCACTTGTCCTATATGGCAAGATGAGCGTTACTATTTAAGCCAAGATCGCAAGTCCTGCCTATTCGGCACGACATATCTATATACGGTCTCTTAAGGGGTCACGAATAAAAAAAATTGTGAATTACAAGGAGGGCAAAGAAGCAGTTCTTGCAGTGTTGTCTTGTAATTGCCTTCTGCCTCAGTTTGCCATTGCTTGGTGGGGGGGGGGGGCTCTAAGTTCTAGCACTCACCTGCCATGGGTTCGATCCACCACACGTTCTGTGATTTGTCTACAATCGTGTTATACGATTTCGTTATTTTTCCTTCTATGAAGTCAGATTCCTGCCACTTATGCTCTGATTTATCACCACCTTTTCAAAACTCCGCTGGTTCCAATTATTAACAGCACCATGGTATGGTTCATTTTCTTCTCTCGCTATATTCTCCCTTTTTGAGAATACTGCTTTAGTTATTCCCAAGAGTTTTGACTCTGTAAAAGCTAAACTGTCTGGTTGCAGCTCTACTACTCTGGCCTCTAGCTTTATAATTTTGTGAGACCGTCCCCATTTGTATGTCACACTAATTATAAATTTCTTATGGGGACTTTGGTTGTCTCGATATTTGGTACTGGGGTGGGCGTGTGATGGGAGGGAAATGAGGTGGAATAGACTGAGGCAGAGTTTGAGGCGGGGGCAGAGAGGAAGGTATCACAGACCTAATAAAGCTCTATACAGAGCGAAACATTGTTGCAATAAAAACGTGCTTTATGCCTGTCTTTTTTTTTCGAGGTATTAAAAGTGGTACAGGGAAGTAAAGTAGCAGTAGTAGATCCAGGGAAGTAGTAACCTGTCAAATGAGTGATATGATAATCTTTTAAATGTTCTGGAGTGCGGATCCTTTACGTCTCCTGAACGTGTAAGATGGCAGGTATATCTTACCAACTTCTGTTTACACTCAGTATTCACAAACCTCTACATTCAAATGTGTTTCTAAATAATTCTTAATCCTATAATATTTCCTTTTCAAGCTAGGAGGCTTAGTCTTGAGACTGGACCCTGGGAGAGAGACTCCCCAGAATACAAGTTTGATGGTAGAGAGGTAAATAGTTCCAGTAGTAAGTCCATCCTGATGGTGTCCTGTCAATATTATTAGTTCCATGTGAAAGTAACTCCAGCTCTGCTGGAAGGAAACATCTGAAGCTTCCATAGCTGACAAATCTTTGCTAGAATGCAAGAGACTGATAAATTTCAACACCTTGATTTCAAGAGAATGGCAGATATCACCACCTCGTATGAATCCCATCCTGCATGATGGAGAACGACAGGGAAACATAGCTTTGGTTCCCACTGAGTAACTATAATGAAGATTAAGATAGTACATGTATACTCTTCACGTAACCAATAGTCAATAAGAAATATACTTTATCATAGACAAGTTTACAGTGCTGGAAATCCTCCCCACCTCTCCTAATATGGTACAAGATGTTTTGATTAGCAAATCACTACTTTTTTCCTAAGAAGATCATTGGATAACTATCTTTTATTATACGTTAAAATTTAGTTTTGCTAATAATAAAAGAAAACATACATCTCATCTATTGCAAACTTCAAAAGTGCATACTTTTATTAAATCTGAACTATCTAATCCAATCCCAATAGATATTATATTATCATCATCATCAATAATAATTGGTGTAAAATTCGATACTCTTAAACGAGGCTATGCCCAGCTAACTGCCGAGGAAGATAGATTCTCGTAATTTATGTAATATACATGATAATTTTAGATAGCAACCGCCCAGGGAGGTACTACCGTCCTGCCAAGCGAGTGTAAAACGAAAGCCTGTACAAATTGTTTTACATGATGATAGGATTCCTGGTGTCCATTTTTCTGTCTCATAAACATGCAAGATTTCAAGTACGTCTTGCTACTTCTACTTACACTTAGGTCACACTACACATACATGTACAAGCATATATATACACACACCCCTCTGGGTTTTCTTTCTAGTTCTTGTCCTTGTTTATTTCCTCTTACCTCCATGGGGAAGTGGAACAGAATTCTTCCTCCGTAAGCCATGCGTGTTGTAAGAGGCGACTAAAATGCCAGGAGCAAGGGGCTAGTAACCCTTTCTCCTGCATATATTACTAAATGTAAAAGGAGAAACTTTCGTTTTTCCTTTTGGGCCACTCTGCCTCGGTGGGATACGGCCGGTGTGTTGAGAGAAAAACATGATAATTTAGTAACATCGCTTATTTACAAGTTTTAGTAACCAGTGAATAGCCTGATAATGTAACTTATTATGATTACGAGTGATGGGATAAGGAAACAGCCCGGATGACGACACACTATCTAGAAACAACATCTCAGTGCAGTGGTAGAGTGTTCTGAAAAGCAAGTAGGTGACCGGAAAACGAAAGCGTCCGGATAACCGACCAGCATCACCTGTAACCAGCGTCCGGATAACCAACCAGCATCGCCTGTAACCAGCGTCCGGATAACCAACCAGCATCGCCTGTAACCAGCGTCCAGATAACCAACCAGCATCGCCTGTAACCAGCGTCCGGATAACCAACCAGCATCGCCTGTAACCAGCGTCCGGATAACCAACCAGCATCGCCTGTAACCAGCGTCCGGATAACCAACCAGCATCACCTGTAACCAGCGTCCGGATAACCGACCAGCATCACCTGTAACCAGAGTCCGGATAACCAACCAGCATCGCCTGTAAACAGCGTCCGGATAATCAGTGCCAGAATCCGAGCCAAGGAATTGCGGATAGAGGCGAGGCGTCAGAACCGCTAACTACAGTTTGGGCGGCATTGTTCACAAGGGATCACAGGCCAAGGAGTTCAAATTTGAACTTTGGTGACCTTGAGCAGGCAGTGAGGGATGGGGTGGGGGGGGAAAGTGAGATGAGGGGGTGTACGGGAAGAGTGATTGGGATGAAGTTGGGGCGAGGAGCTCAGAGGGTGGGGGAAGAGTGGGGAGGGGGTGAGTGGAAGGGGTGAGTTTAAGGGGTGAGAGGGATGAGTGAGAGTAGCGGTTGTGGTGAGAAAGGCGAATGGGAGCCAAGGGTGAGATAAAAAAAATGGCGAGGTAAAGGAAAAACGGGAAAAAGCTTTGGTAATCCCGCCTTGTGTATTATAAGAAGCTGTTGAAAAATCTTGGGCCCCTAACACTGATTGTGTTGTCTTAGTGTACTCAAGGCACACCACGTCCTCACTGGAGTGCTTGGCACCGTCTGTCAAACTCTTGCTTTCATAGGGAGTGATTTCTGTGTGTAAATCTGACATCAGTACCTCTAGGATTTTTCTGGGGTAAATTATAATAAATCTTTCTTGCCTGGATTCCTAGGAGTACAGGTCAAGGAACTTCAAACGTTCCCAGACTATAGCATCCCATAGTATACCATACTAGAGTATACCATCACACAGTATACCAGCATACCATTTCTTCAGTTTCCTCAGGCAAGGTCACCTGGTTTGTTGACATGCTGTTGTTGATGCTGCTGCTGCTGCAGCTGTTGATGCTGTTCATGCTGCTGCTGCTGCTGCTGCTGCTGTTGTTGATGTTGCTGCTGTTGTTGATGTTGCTGCTATGCTGCTGTTCCTCCTCTCATTATATTCCCGAGAGTTACTCCACAATGACCACACCCAAAGCAACATTTACCTATCACATACTATTTTATTTGTTCCCTATCGTAATCAAACAATTGTTACGAAGTTCTTCGTACCCGTGCGTCAGTGTGAGAAAGTTCAGTTTTATGTCATTACTTTATTATGAAGAACAATAACATGGAGTTTAACGAGAGTGGCAGGAAGTGCAGCAAAATAGAAAGAACAAAGGAAACTCTCCAAAAACGCAGCCATGACCCAATCTTCACGTCATTTGGAAAAGATTGCGTTGTTCCTCGGTGATCTGGAATTAAAGCAAGTTCAGTGTATATAGAGATAAACACTTCTCGGTGTACTTGCTCACTTTTACACACCTAATTTGATGTATATACACCCAGAGACACAACTGACGGTATGTATATACACAGATACACGCATATATCTAGAAATAGCATACGCACACAAATATTATATATATATATATATATATATATATATATATATATATATATATAGAGAGAGAGAGAGAGAGAGAGAGAGAGAGAGAGAAAGAGAGAGAGAGAGAGAGAGGCCAGAACGTTGTGTAGCTTTAAAAATAGGTTGGATAAATACATGAGTGGATGTGGGTGGGTGAGTTGGACCTGATAGCTTGTGCTACCAGGTCGGTTGCCGTGTTCCTCCCTTAAGTCAATGTGACCTGACCTGACTAGGTTGGGTGCATTGGCTTAAGCCGGTAGGAGACTTGGACCTGCCTCGCATGAGCCAGTAGGCCTTCTGCAGTGTTCCTTCGTTCTTATGTTCTTAGGTTCTTATATATATATATATATATATATTTATATATATATATTTATATATATATATTTATATATATATATTTATATATATTGTCGTATATACACAAAGATACACGAGGCAAACGTTAAGTCTTGGTGTAAGGTTTAATTAAGACGTTGATAAGTCTTGTTGTCAGGCTGAACTCCGCTAGACCGTGGGTGGCATGGTGTTATTATTGGGTGGAAATGTATGGTTAGTTTCCTCCAAGGTGTGGCACTGACTCTGTGGTTAGTGATATTCCATGTTTTGTAATGAAGGGCGCAGAAAAAGAGAGATATAAAAATTGTCAATCTCGTTAAGTTTACATTATAATTTTTAGTTGAGAATTGCCGTAAGCACTTGGTTACTTACTCAAGTTTAAAACAGCCTATTATTGGAGCCAGTCTCTTCTAAGTAAAACCACCTTAAACTCTATTCTGATCCCGCTTCCTAACATGCGAAAGCCTCATCTCATCAGACATACGAACAAAATTGAACTATGTCAGTATCTGCTACAAGACTGGTAAAAGACTAAGATCTCTAGAACTAGTGCTGTCATATACCACCAGCAATATTCTTATCTTTGTCCTGCAGTTGTCATGGCGACGCAGACCGTGACCAACATATTTAAATTTCAAAATATAGACGGGATCTTGGTCTCACCTTTTCACTCGACCCTTACATTTACATTCGTCAGCGTCTAGTATCCCGTGCCACCACCCTCATCTACTGGCCATGACGAGACAACAAAACCATGCTATAAATATCCACATTTAACCTGCAAGTACTGGTTTGGCAATAGAGTTGTAGACGAGTGGAACACACACACTCAGGTAGCCTCACTGAAGCGAGACTTTTTGTGTAGTTTTAAATATAGGTTGGATGGTATGGGTGGGTGTAATCTTGACATGCCTAGCATGGGCCAGTAATCCTGGTGCAGTGTTCCACTGTTCTTTTATCATATATGTTAATAGTTGGGGGAATCATCGCCCCCGCTGCCCGGCCTTGTACCAGGCTTCATACACAGGAAAGAAAATATTTAAGAAACATGAACTATTAACGTCTAGGGAATGAAATTTACCTGCCACCTTAAATGTTCACGAGATAGACGAGACCATCAATCATGCCAGAGTACAGAGCATTTACCAGGCTTTAATTTCACCTTTACGACAAGAGGGTTGCACCTTCTCATAAGGTTACCGTTTACCAATTTATACCATTGTACGTCTTGAATTTTCTTGAGAATCTAAGTTGACTGTTGCTTCAGTTTTTTTTTTCTTTTTGCATACTGTAGCTTTAATCTGATCATTTCTTGTTGACTGGTTGGTTAATGGGGGTTTAAAGCCTATCGACCGCACATCGACACCATGCCTAACCCTTCTAGGGTAGGGTAGGTGCCTGAGCCCGAGCCTTTAGCAGGCGGGTTTTAGCTCATAAGACTGTCATTCCCATTTGCCCCCTTGGGGCGGGGATGGCAGACCAGAGAGGTCTAGCTTGTGGCTAGGCCTGGGGACAGTTGGTCCCAAAGATGAGGAGGTACTTGTATCTCCTCCCATGGGAGACTTAGGTCTCAGACACTCCCTAAAGAGGGAGCCAAGGCCGGGCCACCACTTGGAAAAGGCCCGGGCCGGGAGAATACCGGCTAATCTTTAATAATAATAATAAATAATAATATCGACCGCACGATGGCTTATGTAACAGTTTCAACAACAGAGAAGAATACACTGAGAGAAATACATTGCTCAATATATATATCCTGATTTCCATATATATATTTGCTAATAAATAAAATATAAACAGTTATGAATTTAACACTCGACTATCGTGGAGATGACGTCATCAGACGGGTCACGAACCAGGCTGTGACCTGACTGTACGGTCAGGCAGACCACGAGGGTGGCAGGTCACCTGGGGCAGTCACCAGGGATGGTGGGTGGGTGGGCGGTCACTTAACAGGATTCCCTCAAACCACTTTTACTTTCTAGACTTGAGTAGAGAGTTGAAGATACAAGAGGGAAAAAGTTGAGTGTGTAAGAGAGAGAGAGAGAAGAGGGAGGCAGAGAGATGCACTAGAGTATATAAACAGACTGAATAATGTGACACTTATGTAACATATGAGAATCTAATAAGGATTGTGATAAATGGTTTTGAAAACCGACAAGTTGAAGATTGAGATATTTATGCAACATATGGGAATCTTTATTAAGGAAACGTTTCGCCACACAGTGGCTTCATCAGTCCAATACAAAGCAGAAAGGGGTAAGGAAAGGAGGAGTTTAAGGTAATCAGTCCCTCAGCCTGGAATTGATGTGTTCAGTCCATCACTTGTAGAAATTACAGTATATGGCTGGAGAAGTGGCTTATATACTGTAGTCAGGTGAGTGGAAGCAGGAGGAGGCGGGATCACAGTGGAACCATCCACTAGTGTAAGTAGGTCTTCGTCCAGAGGTTGGACAAGTATTGAAGAATCGTGCAAGAAAGGTATAAAATACCGACAATATGAAAGTTAAGACACATGTGCAACATCTGGATATCTTTATTGTAGTAGACGTTTCGCCATCCAGTGGCTTTATCAATACAGATTCTAGGACATAATAGGAAGACAGTAGAACTATATACAAAAGATGAGGTAATCAGTCCCTCGGCCTTGGAGTTAGTGTTCACAGCATCGTGGTGGAGGAGAGTCTGGAGCAAAGGCAAGAAGACTGGCGCTTTTTATAGGCGTCAGTGAATGGGACGGGCAGCAGACGAGGGCAGTCACTGGTAGGCGGGATTCCCCAGTGGAAGTAGGTCCTTCCCAAAGAGATGGGTTAGTTGCAGCAGCCGTGAAGAAGGTCTTGTAGATGTCCTCTGAACCAAGATTCCATGATGTTGCAGTGTCTGACAAGTTGTGCAAGAAAGGTATAAAATACCGACAATATGAAAGTTAAGACACATGTGCAACATCTGGATATCTTTATTGTAGTAGACGTTTCGCCATCCAGTGGCTTTATCAATACAGATTCTAGGACATAATAGGAAGACAGTAGAACTATATACAAAAGATGAGGTAATCAGTCCCTCGGCCTTGGAGTTAGTGTTCACAGCATCGTGGTGGAGGAGAGTCTGGAGCAAAGGCAGGAAGACTGGCGCTTTTTATAGGCGTCAGTGAATGGGACGGGCAGCAGACGAGGGCAGTCACTGGTAGGCGGGATTCCCCAGTGGAAGTAGGTCCTTCCCAAAGAGATGGGTTAGTTGCAGCAGCCGTGAAGAAGGTCTTGTAGATGTCCTCTGAACCAAGATTCCATGATGTTGCAGTGTCTGACAAGTTGTGCAAGAAAGGTATAAAATACCGACAATATGAAAGTTAAGACACATGTGCAACATCTGGATATCTTTATTGTAGTAGACGTTTCGCCATCCAGTGGCTTTATCAATACAGATTCTAGGACATAATAGGAAGACAGTAGAACTATATACAAAAGATGAGGTAATCAGTCCCTCGGCCTTGGAGTTAGTGTTCACAGCATCGTGGTGGAGGAGAGTCTGGAGCAAAGGCAAGAAGACTGGCGCTTTTTATAGGCCGGGCAGCAGACGAGGGCAGTCCACTGGGGAATCCCGCCTACCAGTGACTGCCCTCGTCTGCTGCCCGTCCCATTCACTGACGCCTATAAAAAGCGCCAGTCTTCTTGCCTTTGCTCCAGACTCTCCTCCACCACGATGCTGTGAACACTAACTCCAAGGCCGAGGGACTGATTACCTCATCTTTTGTATATAGTTCTACTGTCTTCCTATTATGTCCTAGAATCTGTATTGATAAAGCCACTGGATGGCGAAACGTCTACTACAATAAAGATATCCAGATGTTGCACATGTGTCTTAACTTTCATATTGTCGGTATTTTATACCTTTCTTGCACAACTTGTCAGACACTGCAACATCATGGAATCTTGGTTCAGAGGACATCTACAAGACCTTCTTCACGGCTGCTGCAACTAACCCATCTCTTTGGGAAGGACCTACTTCCACTGGGGAATCCCGCCTACCAGTGACTGCCCTCGTCTGCTGCCCGTCCCATTCACTGACGCCTATAAAAAGCGCCAGTCTTCTTGCCTTTGCTCCAGACTCTCCTCCACCACGATGCTGTGAACACTAACTCCAAGGCCGAGGGACTGATTACCTCATCTTTTGTATATAGCTCTACTGTCTTCCTATTATGTCCTAGAATCTGTATTGATAAAGCCACTGGATGGCGAAACGTCTACTACAATAAAGATATCCAGATGTTGCACATGTGTCTTAACTTTCATATTGTCGGTATTTTATACCTTTCTTGCACAACTTGTCAGACACTGCAACATCATGGAATCTTGGTTCAGAGGACATCTACAAGACCTTCTTCACGGCTGCTGCAACTAACCCATCTCTTTGGGAAGGACCTACTTCCACTGGGGAATCCCGCCTACCAGTGACTGCCCTCGTCTGCTGCCCGTCCCATTCACTGACGCCTATAAAAAGCGCCAGTCTTCTTGCCTTTGCTCCAGACTCTCCTCCACCACGATGCTGTGAACACTAACTCCAAGGCCGAGGGACTGATTACCTCATCTTTTGTATATAGTTCTACTGTCTTCCTATTATGTCCTAGAATCTGTATTGATAAAGCCACTGGATGGCGAAACGTCTACTACAATAAAGATATCCAGATGTTGCACATGTGTCTTAACTTTCATATTGAAGAATCAAGATCCCATGATGTTGCAGTGTCTGACAGATGTTGTACTTTCTACAAGAGTGACAGACTGAACACATCGATTCCAGGCTAAGGACGAATTATCTCAAGCTCCTCCTCTCCTTACCCTTTTCTGCTATATATTGGACTGATGAAGCCACTGTGTGGCGAAACATTTCCTTAATAAAGATTCCCATATGTTGCAGAAGTGTCTCATTCTGAATTCCACATGTCGGTTTTCTCAACCATTTATCACACAGAGACTTATCGGGTCAATGATACAAGTATCAGGGGTCACATGCCTAATTAATAGCATGGTTACATATTGTATGCAAAAATTACCTACCGTTACTTAGCTCTTCCTTGCAAACTCTCCCGCTATGTAACTCATTCTTAGTAAGATCACACGTCAGTTAACTCATACGAATACAAAGATATTTCAAAATCAGAGGAGCTACTAAAAGAGAAATTAACCCTACCGAACAGGCCCTCGAAACAGAGAACGAAAAGTGCTAAGTAAAAGGACACAAGGGCAATTAATGCCGCAATAAAATGTCTCATTAGTTACACTTGTTTGTGTCCTTTTACTTAACATATTGTCCGTAATTCTACCAACATTAATACAGAATGAAAAGTCACAAAAATGTGGCTGGAATAATTCACCAAACTCACGAAATCGTAATGAAACGACTGCAAACATGGCAGGGGAGCTAGTTTGTCCAGTGGTTAACACTTCGGTTCCTGAGTTTTAAGATTCACCTGCCATGGGTTCAGGTCCCGGATCCAGGAAAAAAAATCACAACCTAACCTAACCTAACCCATGGTATTTAAATTAAATATGACTTTTTTCCACGTGGCTCACGTGCCTTTCTAAACCAACTTTTTTTCTCTCTAGTCAAAATTGTGACTTTCTTTTTCGTGACTCCTTGTCCATACACCCAAGCCCCACCCGTTCTGTGATTTATTTCACCAGTAACCCCCGCACTTAGGAGAGAAACTTTGTGACGACGTTTCAGTCCGTCCTGGACCATCAACTCAATTGTTGTTGAGACTTGCCAATGGTTAAATGTGAATTAACAGTCTGGGAAATGTAACAGCAAGACATGAACTGGAGTGTTGCTTGACAGGCGAGCAAAAAAAGATATACTCTAATCCCTGTTTTATGAATTACTCTTGACCGATGGTGAAGAGGTGACTTGTAGCCTTAATGACTCTCGTGTAGACGATTCTTTTAACCAACCAGACACGCACACTACCCACACAACCACAACAGAGCTTCTCAAACACTTACAACACATGTGTGAACACACAATAGGTGATGGTGTTTTCAACGCCCTTGGTCATGTTCGTAATGTGTGTTCAGCAAGCCCCAGTCCATGTCTGCCAGGTTGGTTAATGGCAGGTTTAAACCCTATCGACTACAATAGGGTTACTCAGGCTGTGCGTAATATTTTCACCACCAGAGAAGATTAGTTTATTCCCTAAAATAGAGAATAAATAAAACTCTTAATCTACTTACATTTAAATTTTTATCATGTCTCTGGCCTCGAGAGACATTTATTTACAAAAATAATAAACAGGAGGCCTGGTCACAGACCGGGCCGCGGGGGCGTTGACCCCCGGAACTCTCTCCAGGTAAACTCCAGGTATACGCTGAGAGAAAGACGCCTCTTCTGTGTACCAGACTTTCTAATTAATATTTTGTTTGGGCTTCAGGTACATAACATACAAATTATTTTTACATTGGTCTTGACGACACATGCATGCCATATGCACACAGAAACTACATCATGTAAATTTAACCTAGGATAACCCAATAAAAATAACAGAATTATCCACAAATATTATTTTTTTCAAGAATACATGGGAGCAAACGTTCTCAAAATTATACCCCGAAGCAAAGTGAAGAAAAAGTATACATAGAAAGCCATTATTTATATCCCTATAGGGGGTGCTTAATTATACTAAAAAAGCATAAGGCACTGGCAGGAAACCACAAGAACACGACCTAGAGAGAAAGCTGCCCAGTCAGCCATCAACCAACACGTCAACTAGTGTGTTGGTTCCTGCGTAATTATCACTGAATATTTGAGCGCAGGTGGGACCTGTGGTACTAGCGACCTCAAGGGTGGGAAACTTGGACCGTAAGTGTTTGTGAGGCCATTGTGATGGTGCATGGCGGCGAAGCTTTGGTGAATGTGTAGTAAGTTGGCTGGCAGACAACAACCATCCTGGGAGGTACTACCCTCCTGTTGTACTAGTGTGAAGCATGGATGAATGATAGGTTGGTAGACAACCATCCTAGTAGGTACTATCCTCTCATGTGCGAGTAAAATATAGGTAGGAGACTGGTAGTGAGCAACCATACCATTGAAAGATACTATATGGGAGAAAATGTAAAATAAATCCATTGAAAAGCAGGGGTGCCGTGAGCACAATAAGAGAACATTGTATCAACAGTAGTAGTCGCCAGACTAATCAACACCTTATAGAAGATACCAGAAATACTGCCGGAACAAGTATAGAAATCTTCAATAGAACAAGTAATTCAGCCAAGTGTCAGACCAACTAGGTTGTGATTGATATGTAGGCCAGCTGCCCACCAGCAGCAATAGCCTAGGTGACCAGGCCAGCACCAGACAAGCCTGGCCTAGGGCCGGGTTGCGGGATTTGGAAAAGTCTCCAAACCCATCAAAGGTTGATCAAGGATATGTACATCCCTCAAGGTGGGATTATTAATGCTGGTGAGGGGCTCTTGATCCAAGGAACTGGATTAGTTCGTTTCTTCCTTGGATGAGGAGCTGTATGAGAGGGACACATAGGGCTTCGCGAAGCCCTGTGTGTCCCTTTCATACATAAAGCAGAGAAAACGGACAGGAGACATGGTCATGACATACAAAATCCTCAACATGATAGCGCAGACATTTTTTTCTGCTGTGAGAAGCCGTATGACAGCTAAAACACACATGGGTGACAACAGAAAGATTTTTCAGTGTTATGATGTGCAACGCTATAGGGAGACAGAAGCAAACTATATACATGATTTCGAGAATTGGTACGACAGCCCAAGGAGTTAAAGAGGAAAAAGAAATCATACGTCGAAGGTTAAAAGGCGAAGCTCAGGAGCTGGAATTCAACAGCCCACAAGTAGGTGAATATAATTAAGCACACACACACACATATGGGGATATTAATAAGTATTTCTTCAGCCTTAGAGTTGTCAGGAAATGGAAATATCTAGAATGATGTAGAGGAGGCAGGATCCATACGTAGCTTTACGAAGAGGTGCGATAACGCTCTTGGAACAGGAAGAGTGGACCTAGTAGCGACCATCGAAGAGGCGGGGCCAGGAGCTCTGACTTGACCCCCGCAACCATATGTAGGTGAGTACACACACACACAGTACTACAATACATGCAACAGATGTTAAGTTACAAGCAAGAAACAAACGGGCAGACAAGCTCCAGTTACCACTGTGGGTCATGGTTACTGCAGGAGGCGACCAGCCGGCAGAAAATAGAACAAGCGAGATGAGAGAAGGTAAAAAAAAAAAAAAACTGGGAGATGTTGAAAGGACAAGAAGATAAAAAAGAAAAGGAAGATGAGCAAAAACTATTGAGAGGATGAAAGATAATACAAGACAAGAGAGGAGAGGGAGAAAAAAGGAGACAGAACAGAAGAGATTTTTAAAAAGAAAAGAGGAGAGAAAAGGGAGAAAAGAAAGAGAAGAGGAGAGGAAGAAGAGGAGAGGGAGAAGAGGAGAGGGAGAGAATGAGAAGTGGAGGGAGATTACTGGCCTGTGAACAAATTAAATACCAAGTATATAATGTCAAGGGCGTTGTGTATTTACAGTGTTTTCACTCTGCTGATCAAGCATGGCGTCATGAACGATACGCAGTTCTACACTGAAATAAGCTGACCTGTAGCTCAGTGGTAGAGCACACTGCTCACAACCGAACACAGATTCGATTTCCGGGTTGAGCAAGACACGTAGACAAGCTGAGTTATATCCGTTGTCTCGGTTCACCTAGTAAGTAGTGTCGACATAAACTGGTAAACTGTCGACATAAACTAGTAAACAGCATCGGTATAAACCGGTGTGCATAAGAATGGCATCTATAAAATTTGACAGACTTTGCTGACACGATAACATGTGTACAACCTGCTCTTGAGAACGCAGCACCAGTGTGGAACCCTCGCCTAGTCCAACACAACTCCAGGTCAAAATGAGCTACGGAAAGAATGCAAGAGCTGCGCCCTCCGTCACTTGAGGAACATGGAGGGGAACACGTAACACTTCATGATTAAAGCTAAATAATGAAAGGGGCAAAAAAAATGAAGCTACCGACTCAACAGCCACGGAAATGTTCAAAACCATATTTTATCATAATAGTTCAGAAGTGGTTGATCAGGCCTTGATCCTGCATGGGACCTGGTCTGACACAGGACCGCGGGGGCGTTGACCCCCGAAAACTTCATCCGGGTAAGGAGAATAACCTGGACAATGCTACAGTGGGATCAAATTTTCAAACAGGGATTCAAAAATGCACAGAACAGCTGATTAAGGTCACTCAGTCTCTCGAAAGAACCAAAACAAAGCTGGACATTATCCTTCCTCCCCCTCGCCAACGCAAACAATTGCAAATAGATCAATACAAATAGGTAACTGAACCCTAGAGATGGTCAGGCAAATGGCTACTGGAATTCAGTATAGTGTAGGAAGGGAAGGAAGGAAAGGGGGAATATATTCCTAGACGCAGAGGCTGCAAACCTGGAAAGCGATAGAGGGTCTTGGGGTACAAGTGGAAACTAGACAAATGATTTCAGATCAACCAAGCTGTGAAAAATACATAGGTCAATGGGCCGCCAGCAGCAACAGAGTGGTTGACTAGACAAACACCGGACAAGCCTGGCCCAGGGACCGGCTGCAAGAGTAAGGAAATTCTTGAAACCGGTCACAGCTATATCACAGGTATGACCTAGAATGCAAGGAAATACTTCAGCCTCACAATGGTCCGGAAGTGTAATGACCTGGAGGAAGAAGTAGTCTAATTAGGCAAACCTACACAGTGTTAGGGATGGGTACAACAGGGCCCATGAGCCAGAGCACCAGTAAAACTGGTTTAATGTGCTTAACTGTGTATGTGGGCAACTACAAAAAATGACAAGAATGTGAATATGAAAAAAAAGTAGAATTCCTCCCCTTCAAGGATGCTGAAAAACTTTTGATCCAAGGAGATTAAATCATCTCCTTCCTCGGATCAAACCTGATTACGTCCCATTCCCCAAGTGCTGTGACCCCAACAGGTTCAGCGTTTCACAAATAATAATAATAATAATAATAATAAAGTTGGTAGGGGACTGGAGCTGCAACACAATATTATATAACAATCAACCGCTCTAAGATAAATACATTTTCTTGTAAATAAAAGAAAAAAAATCACAATGCAACTTTCACTTCATTTTGCGGAAACCAGGAGCCTTTTTATTACTGTTTTTTTGATGTAGTGGCGGAAAATACATCTTGTCAACAACACCACCTAACATACTGGTATATCAAACTGTCCCCTTCCTTCCCTTATATATGTACGTATGTATGTATATGTATATATATATATATATATATATATATATATATATATATATATATATATATATATATATATATATATTTATATATATATATATATATATATATATATATATATATATATATATATATATATATATATATATATATATATATATCGTTCAGTTTGGTCTATTTGGAAAGGGTGTAGTTTGCCGAATAAGCCGAATGAAAAATATAAACTCCGGAAATCAATCTGAGCATTACGAAAAAAAATCATTGACTTTAAGGAATAATAAATTTAAATTAATCGAAGAAGTCTTTTTCCGCTTTCAATTTTAATAAGTAATTTTAATATCAACTACTGGTATCTGACGGCCATAACTCTTCACAGACGCCAACAAGAAGTGATTTCATGGGCGCGTAAGAGCCTTTGTTGGAGCTGTCGCAGAGACGGGGCTTTCTTGTACCTTGTACACAATTGTTTTATTAAATTTTTACGGTAGAGAGGACTGTGGACACTGTCTGGGGGGTTGTAAATGTGAAGTGACAGTTGAGTGTTGTTTAACTTTCCTGCACACACAGGGGTTGCAAGATAAACATTTTAATTAATACTAGGCTGCCACAGCTTCAGCACAGCCAGACGGCGGCGTCGACGGTGGCAACAACAGAAAGAGCAATATATGTGGCAGCTAGAGCAGTAGCAACAGGAAGATAAGGGGAGGGAGGACGA
Source organism: Cherax quadricarinatus (assembly GCF_038502225.1). Lineage (NCBI taxonomy): Eukaryota > Metazoa > Arthropoda > Malacostraca > Decapoda > Parastacidae > Cherax > Cherax quadricarinatus. The sequence goes on from NC_091334.1 coordinate 17,536,060, forward strand.
CGACGAGAAGTAGGAAGAGGGGAAGAAACAGAAGCAGGAGGAAGAAGAGGGGAAGAAACAGAAGTAGGAGGAAGAGGGGTAGAAACAGAAGTAGAAGAGGAGGGAAGGAAAAGAAGAAGAGGATTAACAGCAGGAGGAAGTGGCAGGTGCTCCCCAGAGTAGAGCAGTCATTCTCGGCACAGATGGTCATCAATGTACCAGCTGCTGGCGTCATGCAGGGCAGTTTTTGTCACCATCGTAATACACAATTTCACATAAAGCGCAAGTTATATTAAATACAACTTAAAATCAGTAAAAGAATTCTCTAAAAATTCCCCGAGGCCCTCAAAGGTACCCGAGTAAAAAAAAAAATAAGCAAGCATGCGTTAGTTAACCAGGAGTGTGTTTGTGAGAATCTCCTCTGCTAAGTGATTCTAGTGTACATGTATTACTCAGGAATTCTAGGCATAAACAGGGGGGTAACCATTCAACATCTGAAGGTCATACAGAGCCTGGGTAATGGGCAGCCCATCCTACCAATCATCGTCAGTGAAATGAAAAGATGGTTATTTGACTGTTTTAAAGCGCGTTTGGTTGGTCATTGTTTTGTGTCGGCTCTTCCAAAGTTACCAATCACACTAAGTTCATATTTGACCTGAGTATTTATGATCCGTGCATTCTTTTTTATGGGGGGGGGGGGTATGGTACTTTTGTCTTGTATGTTTTTAGTAATAATGGTAAAATTACCGACAAAATGCTAGGTAAATTGACAGATGCAACAATGTGACATTTTACTGTAGCAACGTTTCGCTCTCAAGAAGCTTCGTCAAGTCGTTAACATAAAATGGAGCACTGCAGCAGGCCTACTGGCTCACACTAGGCTTGACGAAACTCCTGGAGAGCGAGACGTTGAAAATATAAAATGTCACATTAGTTGCGTATATGTCCATTCACTTGACCTCTTTTTTTTTTTTTACTCTGTGACCTACGAGGTCCAAGGGCTCCATGAACGGCAAACCTACTGCTAATATGTTACGTGTTGTTTCCTGTATGGCTGTACCTCTAGGGTTGTGTTTACCGTGTGACCTACATCCGTGCTCACTCTTCATAATTGGGTTAGCACAATACACACACCTCTACTGACTGCGGCGTCAGTTAAACACAGCCTCAGAAGCGTTTCCTGCATTAGTGACCCTTCCAAGTGGTGCCTTGGCCACGGTGAAGGGATCTTCATTTCAGGAGTTAGAGCTACCCTCACCTTGAATCAAATGTCTGACCTTCCATTCCCTAGGCACTGTATTGATCCCTAAGGGTTTAGTGCCCACCCATGAATATAATGGCTGGATGTGTTTCGGTCGTTGCGCGATCCAAGAAAGGTATCCCTGTATCCCGTAAGCCCAGCCTCCTCTACCTCATAACGAGCATAGTAATAGTGGAGGGTGGTCATAAAATATTCGAATGCATCAAAATATAAAAAAATATGCATATGTGTGCATGTATATGATTGTCTATTTGCATGTGTGAGTGTGAATGTATTCATGTGCATATGCATACGTTTGTGTCAAACAAAGAATTTGGTATAAAATCGTATGTGACTCCCAGAAGACCTGAAGTGCACACGCACACACACACACACACACACACACACACACACACACACACACACACACACACACACACACACACACACACACACACACACATTTCTATTAATCATCAATCCAAGATAAAACAATTACCGCTTTATTTATTTTGTGATCGACAGGAAACTTCTGTTTTCACTTCCGTTCAGTCATGTGTGTGCGCCAGGGTGTCGCCACGAACACAAAAACTAAGTAAAAGTTGACGAAAATGAACCACTAAGCAGTGGTAACAACCTCAACTTCCTTGTTTATGTAATAATAATTAGTACGGTAAATATAATAATGATAAAATATTAATAAAATATAATAATAAAATATAATAATAATAATAATAATAATAATAATAATAATAATAATAATAATAATAATAATATTAATATAATAATAAATTTCAATCACTGCGCGATCTCAGAAAGGCATTCCGTATCCCATAAGCCCAGCCCCCTCTACTTCAAAGGACGCGAAAGGAATAGCACAGAGTGCAGCTTAAGCTTCTTCCCAATGCAGTCAAGAATCAGGTCAGAAGGTGTCTTCTCAGGTTATCGGTGATGAAAACTTAAAGCGGATTGGATAATAAGGCATTCGAAAATTACTGCATGACAACAAACATTTAAATTTTCTCGATTTATTTAAAATTGGAAAAAAACGGTACCCACACAGCGCAAAATCAACCCCATCATGATTTACACCTGAAAGATGCTGGAAGAATGGCACCAACCTGCACACCGAAATTACTACTTATAAATACAAGAGGCTTGGCAGACGGTGCAGAGGGAACCCGACAGATGCCTCAATACAGTTCCTGATCAGGCAGGTTGTGGTGCATACGTTGGAGTACATGTATTAAAATGCACCAAAGTGGTTGGGCCACTTACCTTTATTATCCCACCTAACCTTCCCCACCCACCCTTTCCCCATATTTCCATCCTTACCCATTCTTCTTCCTTCCCCATCTTACCCATCCTTCTTCCTTCCCCATCTTACCAAAGCTCTGGTCATACAAGACAAGTAAATGGGTAAGGATTCACCTACACAGCTATCCTTTTTATCCAATGCATTAGCTATTAAAGATCGAAGCCATTCAGGAAGCATGCTCAAGTTATTTCTTGGAGAAATACACCATTTTCTAAATAAAATTATCTCCTACGCACTCCAAATACAATTCTAACCCTCTAAGTAGGAAACACTTAACTAAGATTTTCTCTCTCCCTCCCCATCATCTAATCAAGGCAACTACATCATCTACATGAAGTTAAACTATGGGATTTATGTGTATTATTCTATTCCAACTACCTAGAATTAATCTATTCATGGGGAATGATTAATTAACCCGCAGGTTGTTATACAGCTCCTGAGAAATGGAGGTAATAGGGAATGGAGGCCAATGGGTAATTTGAGGTAATGGAAAATGGGAGACAATATGGAATGGGAAATAATGGGTAACAGGACGTAAGAGTTTTGAATCAAAGGGTACTTCCAATTCATTGTATGAAGAGCCTCGCACAGTATCAAGGCTTTCCTTGAAGGATTCCAATCCCTTACAATAAAATAAGACCACTTACAATTTATTTGAACCTAAAGCTACACAAAGCTAATTCTACACAACTACTAAGGAGTCTTCATACTCTGTTTAAGTTACTTGTATTTAATAAACTACTTGAAAATCTCGCAAAATTCTCGTAAAATTTATCACAACTTTTGAAAATACTCTTTCAAAACATTTTTATCCGCCGTGACATTTTGTGACTGATACCGAGGTAAATTTCACGAAATTCCTCATAAACAATAAAAAAGGCGAGGGTGAATGTATTTTCCTTGAGGTGTTCAATATCTAACCAAGACAGGACTCACATCAATGGACTCAAGTTGAGATATCTGTATTTAGAGAGGATATAGGGAAGTACTGGTTTGGCAATAGAGTTGTAGATGAGTGGAACAAACTCTCAGGTAGCGTCAGTGAGGCAAGAACTTTGGGTAGCTTTAAATATAGGTTGGACTGGTACACGAATGGTTGTGGGTGAGTTACGACTTGCCTAGCATGGGTCAATAGGCCTACTGCAGTGTCCCATCATTCTTGTGTGTTCTGGGTGGGAAACGAAGAGAGTCGAAGTATTACTAGTATTCTGAAGTGTGAATATTACCGTGGATAAATAGCGCTACCGTCCAGTTTAAACCTCTGCCTCTAAATATTTTAGATATGATATGAGGAAGATACGATACGGAAAAGATATTGTATGAATAAGATATCATGTGGATAATATGCAATACGGAAAAGATGCTATACGGACAAGATACTAAATGGATAAGACACTATGCAGATAAGTTACGAGGCGGCTAAGATGTTATCATTATAAGATATTATATAAAATACTATACGGATTAGATAATATATGGATAATATACTATACGGATACGATACGCATAAGACACTATATAAATTAGACACTATATGGATAAGATACTATACAGATATAATACGGGTAAGATGCTATATGGATGGGATACAATATGGACAAGACACTGAGAATAAGGTACGATACGGATACAATACGACATAAGATATTTAGTTGACTAGCTCCACAGTCCATTTCTGCTGCTTTTAATCTCTCTAAAATTATATTCTTGAATCTGAGATTTAGACTCTAGCTATCATCAAACAAGATATTTTTTGAAACATCATGCGACCACCTTTGAACTACTCCTTCAAGCTTTCACCATAGCTGCCGGCTCAGAAAACATCATACAAGCTGAAATATTTATTCAACACCTGGCTTTTTGTATATTTAAAATATCAACGAGTAACCGGGACTGACTACACAGCCGTCCTCACAAAGTCCGTGAAGAACGTGCTGTTTTTTTACGGTCTAATATTCTGAAAAAGCCATCCAATTGCCAGAGGTATAACGCCCATTTATGTTATTTGCTTATTGGTAGTTAAATATACATAGGTGTATTTAACATAATATAACTAAAAGATTATTTTTTCCCTTATAAAAACTTTCAGTGTGATGAGCATAAAACGAACGGCCTTGTGAGGATGGGATGATTTTTTTAAATAATTTCTCCTCCTAAAAGACGAATAGTAAATCACAGTTTGGATTAATGGTAACCACACGTAAATCACATCGATAAAAAAAAAAAACAGCCAGCTTGCCTGATTCACAGTTATGGGGAGAAAAAACATGGGTGTAGGGAGAGCCCGTCTGCCCGGGGAGGTGGACAGATCAAGGACTAAATTTAGCAGCTTCCTCTCCTCATCTAATGTTTATAACTGTAACCATAATTTTTTTAAAGGGGTGGACCGGTAAGCCAGCTAAAAGCCTCTGTCGGATGACCAAAAGCTCCAGCTGTGGGTCATCATATGACTATGACCCGCATCAGGAAATATTTGTCCTGTTTCCTGACAAACCTTACCTATCCGAGGACTCCAATGAAAAATAAGTCACTTTGACTTTTTTGTATTATCCTAGATAATTTACACATATGCTGCTATGTATGATAAATTATATAACTGTATTTTAATAAAAAAATCTTACTTACCTAACTAACGTCCTCTCCTAACTCGAATGTTGCTCCTTTCCTTTCCCTATCTACGTCAATTTATTTATATTAAGTAACAGTGGCCAGGAGACATGTTCACATGTTTCTAGGGTATTACAAGTGGTCAGGATGGTATGACTTTACATTATGCAGCTCGTCCTCTGATTCCTATTATGATTACTTACAATCAGCAGTAATTTGAACATAATATACGGATTAATGGATAAAAAAAATAATATGCCTGCTGTACTTCCAAACCCCTCAAGGAAGGTTCCTTGATGCTGGTGAGGGGCTCTTGATCTAGGGAACTGGATCTGTGCTCCAGTTCCCTGAATTAACCCTGAATACCTTCCATCCCCCCACAGGCGCTGTATAATCCTACGGGTTTAGCGCTTCCCCCTTGATTATAATAATAATAATAATAATGTACTTCCAAACACAACAAATATACGCATCATAAATGCAATTTTCAAACTGCTGATTGATTCTTCATCACCATACCTGCTCCCCAAAATGCTAATCATTAAGAATAAACGAGCACAATACCGTGACTGGAACAATATACAAATAAACCCGGACATAAATAAAGGGGCACAATACCGTGACTGGAACAATATACAAATAAACCCGGACATAAATAAAGGGGCACAATACCGTGACTGGAACAATATACAAATAAACCCGGACATAAATAAAGGGGCACAATACCGTGACTGGAACAATATACAAATAAACCCGGACATAAATAAAGGGGCACAATACCGTGACTGGAACAATATACAAATAAACCCGGACATAAATAAAGGGGCACAATACCGTGACTGGAACAATATACAAATAAACCCGGACATAAATAAAGGGGCACAATACCGTGACTGGAACAATATACAAATAAACCAGGACATAAATAAAGGGGCACAATACCGTGACTGGAACAATATACAAATAAACCCGGACAAATAAAGGGGCACAATACCGTGACTGGAACAATACACCTGCACATAAATAAAAACTTGTGATGTTATAAGTAGGTATATGAGAGTAACTAACTTACGATTCTGAGGAATAGTTGGTATTATAGATGCAACAGAGTATTAAATTTTTTTTTTTAAAAAGTTCAAAGGCAAACTATAGGAGTAAATCAAGCAATAATATTAAATAAGAAAGTTGCAAGCACCCGACTTGTCTTCTACTGCAACACACCTCCACAAGTTAACTTTTACTAACATTCACAATATGGTTGACTCCCACCTGTTGCCTTAACATCCACACACCTTCACCAAGTTGTGTAGTTCCTGCTTCTCATCCTCCCTCCTTCCTCCTTCTCCTCTGTCTCCCCCCCCCTCTCTCTCTCTCTCTCTATCTCGAGAGAGAGAGAGAGAGAGCGAGAGAGAGAGAGAGAGAGAGAGAGAGAGAGAGAGAGAGAGAGAGAGAGAGAGAGAGAGAGAGAGAGAGAGAGAGAGAGAGAATGTCTTTTTACTATCTTTGCTTCAAATATCTAGATAATAGACGACAGTCCTTAAGACAGAAGTAGATAGCTCTCCTCAGCAGCCTCGATGTGGACTCTTAGTCTTACAGTATCTGTCTTCCCCATGTACTCTCTCCTTTTCTCTTCACCCCGTCTTTCTCATGCTCAGCTGTTAAAATATCCTATTCACCAGCATAGGTAAATCAAAGCAAAAATGATCTCGTCACATCTGTAACACAAAATAGTTGCTTTCTGGTACTTGTTTTCCCGTTACCTAAATTTATAGCATGTGTGTGTGTGTGTGTGTGTGTGTGTGTGTGTGTGTGTGTGTGTGTGTGTGTGTGTGTGTGTGTGTGTGTGTGTGTGTGTGTGTGTGTGTGTGTACTCACCTATTTGTGGTTGCAGGGGTCGAGTCCTAGCTCCTGGCCCCGCCTCTTCACCGGTTGCTACTAGGCCCTCTCTCTCCCCGCTCCATGAGCTTTATCAAACCTCGTCTTAAAACTGTGTATGGTTCCTGCCTCCACTACGTCATTTTCTAGGCTATTCCACTGCCTTACAACTCTATGACTGAAGAAATACTTCCTACTATCTCTCTGACTCATTTGTGTCTTCAACTTCCAATTGCGGCCTCTTGTTTCTGTGTCCCCTCCCTGGAACATCCTGTCTTTGTCCACCTTGTCTATTCCACGCAGTATTTTATATGTCGTTATCATGTCTCCCCTGACCCTCCTGTCCTCCAGTGTCGTCAGGCCGATTTCCCTTAATCTTTCTTCATAGGACATTCCCCTTAGCTCTGGAACTAACCTTGTCGCAAACCTTTGTACTTTCTCTAGTTTCTTGACGTGCTTTATCAAGTGCGGGTTCCAAACAGGTGCTGCATACTCCAGCATGGGCCTGACATACACGGTGTACAGTGTCTTAAATGATTCCCTACTAAGGTATCGGAATGCTGTTCTCAGGTTTGCCAGGCGCCCATATGCTGCAGCAGTTATCTGATTGATGTGTGCTTCCGGAGACATGCTCGGTGTTATACACACCCCAAGATCTTTCTCCTTGAGTGAGGTTTGCAGTCTTTGGCCACCTAGCCTATACTCTGTCTGTGGTCTTCTGTGCCCTTCCCCTATCTTCATGACTTTGCATTTGGCAGGATTAAATTCGAGAAGCCATTTGCTGGACCAGGTGTCCAGTCTGTCCAGGTCTCTTTGAAGTCCTGCCTGGTCCTCATCAGATTTAATTCTCCTCATTAACTTCACATCATCTGCAAACAGGGACACTTCTGAGTCTAACCCTTCCGTCATGTCGTTCATATACCAAAAATAGCACTGGTCCTAGGACCGACCCCTGTGGGACCCCGCTTGTCACAGGTGCCCACTGTGATACATCATTACGTACCATGACTCGTTGTTGCCTCCCTGTCAGGTATTCTCTGATCCATTGCAGTGCCCTTCCTGTTATATGCGCCTGATGCTCTAGCTTCTGCACTAATCTCTTGTGAGGAACTGTGTCAAAGGCCTTCTTGCAGTCCAAGAAGATGCAATCAACCCACCCCTCTCTCTCGTGTCTTACTTCTGTTATTTTATCATAAAACTCCAGAAGGTTTGTGACACAGGATTTGCCTTCCGTGAATCCGTGCTGGTTGGCATTTATACTCTTGTTCCATTCCAGGTGCTCCACCACTCTCCTCCTGATAATCTTCTCCATAATTTTGCATACTATACACGTCAATGACACAGGTCTATAGTTTAGTGCCTCTTTTCTGTCTCCTTTTTTTAAAAATGGGAACTACATTTGCCATCTTCCATACCTCAGGTAGTTACCCAGTTTCCAGGGATGTGTTGAAGATTGTGGTAAGTGGCACGCACAACATATCTGCTCCCTCTCTAAGGACCCATGGGGAGATGTTGTCCGGTCCCATTGCCTTTGAGGTATCGATGTCCCTTAGCAGTTTCTTCACCTCCTTCTCATCTGTATGTATGTCGTCCAACACTTGTTGGTGTATTCCTTGCTGGTGTCCCCATCTGGTCTGTCCCCCCAGAGTCCTTCCTGTCTCTACTGTAAATACTTCCTTAAATCTCGTGTTGAGCTCCTCACATACCTCTTGATCGTTTCTTGTGAGTTCTCCACCTTCTTTCCTCAGCCTTATCACCTGGTCCTTGACTGTTGTCTTCCTCCTAATGTGGCTATACAGCAGTTTCGGGTCAGATTTGACTTTCGATGCTATGTCGTTTTCATACTGTCGCTGGGCCTCCCTCCTTATCTGTGCATACTCGTTTCTGGCTCTTCTACTAATCTCCTTGTTTTCCTGGGTCCTATGCCTCCTGTACCTTTTCCATTCTCTGTTGCACTTAGTTTTTGCCTCCCTACACCTTCGGGTAAACCAAGGACTCGTTTTGGTCTTCCTATTATTTCTGTTTCCCTTGGGAACAAAACTTTCCTCTGCCTCCTTGCACTTTGTTGCCACATATTCCATCATCTCGTTTACTGATTTTCCTACCATTTCTCTGTCCCACTGAACCTCCTGCAGGAAGTTTCTCATACCTGTGTAGTCCCCCCTTTTATAGTTTGGCCTGTCCCCTTCAGTTCCTGTTACCTTATCCACTTGTAACTCTACTATATAGTCAAAACTCAGAACCACATGATCGCTAGCTCCAAGGGGCCTCTCGTAAGTGATGTCCTCAATGTCTGAACTGCTCAGGATGAACACAAGATCCAGTCTTGCTGGCTCATCCTCCCCTCTCTCTCTGGTGTGTGTGTGTGTGTGTGTGTGTGTGTGTGTGTGTGTGTGTGTGTGTGTGCTCACCTAATTGTGATTGCAGGAGTCGAGACTCAGCTCCTGGCCCCGCCTCTTCACTGATCGCTACTGGGTCCTCTCTCTCTCTGCTTCCTGAGCTTTGTCATACCTCTTCTTAAAACTATGTATGGTTCCTGCCTTCACTACTTCACTTGCTAGGCTATTCCACTTGCTGACAACTCTATGACTGAAGAAATACTTCCTAACGTCCCTGTGACTCGTCTGAGTCTTCAGCTTCCAGTTGTGACCCCTTGTCCCTGTGTCCCCTCTCTGGAACATCCTATCTCTGTTCACCCTGTCTATTCCCCGCAGTATCTTGTATGTCGTTATCATGTCTCCCCTGGCCCTTCTGTCCTCCAGTGTCGTCAGTCCGATTTCCCTTAACCTTTCCTCGTACGACATTCCCTTGAGCTCTGGGACTAGCCTTGTTGCAAACCTTTGTACTTTCTCTAACTTCCTGACGTGCTTGACCAGGTGTGGGTTCCAGACTGGTGCTGCATACTCCAGTATGGGCCTAACATACACAGTGTACAGTGTCTTGAACGATTCCTTATTAAGGTATCGGAACGATATTCTCAGGTTTGCCAGGCGCCCGTATGCTGCAGCGGTTATTTGGTTGATGTGTGCCTCCGGTGATGTGCTCGGTGTTATGGTCACCCCAAGGTCATTCTCCCTGAGTGAGGTCTGTAGTCTTTGTCCACCTAGCCTATACTCTGTCTGCGGTCTTCTTTGCCCCTCCCCAATCTTCATGACTTTGCATTTGGCTGGATTGAATTCGAGAAGCCAGTTACTGGACCACATGTCCAGCCTGTCCAGGTCTCTTTGCAGTCCTGCCTCATCCTCGTCCGATTTAATTCTTCTCATCAACTTCACGTCATCTGCGAACAGGGACACTTCAGAGTCTATTCCTTCCATCATGTCGTTCACATATATCAAAAATAGCACTGGTCCTAGAACTGACCCCTGTGGGACCCCGCTTGTAACAGGCGCCCACTGTGATACCTCTTCACGTACCATGACTCGTTGCTGCCTCCCTGTCAGGTATTCCCTTATCCATTGCAGTGCCCTCCCTTTTACATGTGCCTGATCCTCCAGCTTCTGCACTAATCTCTTGTGGGGAACTGTGTCAAAGGCCTTCCTGCAGTCTAGGAAAACGCAATCTACCCACCCCTCTCTCTCGTGTCTTACTTCTGTTACCTTGTCATAAAACTCCAGGAGGTTTGTGATACAAGATTTGCCTTCCATGAACCCATGCTGGTTTTCATTTATAATCTTGTACCTTTCCAGGTGTTCGACCACTCTCCTCCTGATAATCTTCTCCATGACTTTGCACACAATACATGTCAGAGAGACAGGTCTGTAGTTTAGTGCCTCGTTTCTGTTTCCTTTCTTAAATATGGGGACTACATTAGCTGTCTTCCATTTCTCAGGTAGTTGCCCAGTTTCAAGGGATGTGTTGAAGATTGTGGTTAGAGGCACGCACAGCATCTCTGCTCCTTCTCTAACGACCCATGGGGAGATGTTGTCCGGTCCCATCGCCTTTGAGGTGTCAAGGTCACTTAAGAGCTTCTTCACCTCCTCAGTTGTTCGTATGTCATCCAACACTTGTTGGTACATTCCCTCTTGATGTTCCCTTCTGTGCTGTCTTCCCACAGCCCTTCCTGTGTGTGTGTGTGTGTGTGTGTGTGTGTGTGTGTGTGTGTGTGTGTGTGTGTGTGTGTGTGTGTGTGTGTGTGTGTGTGTGTGTGTGTGTGTACTCACCTATTTGTACTCACCTATTTGTGGTTGTAGGGGTCGATTCATAGCTCCTGGCCCCGCCTCTTCGCTGATTGCTACTAGGTCCTCTCTCTCCCTGCCCCATGAGCTTTATCATACCTCGCCTTAAAACTATGTATGGTTCCCGCCTCCACTACGTCACTTTCTAGGCTATTCCACGGTCTGACTACTCTATGATTGAAGAAATACTTCCTAACATCCCTTTGATTCATCTGAGTCTTCAACTTCCAATTGTGACCTCTTGTGTCTGTGTCCCCTCTCTGGAACATCCCGTCTTTGTCCACCTTGCCTATTCCGCGCAGTATTTTATATGTCGTTATCATGTCTCCCCTGACCCTCCTGTCCTCCAGTGTGTATGTGTGTGTTAGCCACTTACACTTCCGTTTTCAGACACATATAACATTCATTATTGCACTTTTAGCTTCATAGCGTTTAAATTTAGCTGTCCAAATTAACCGTCCAGTATCCGAGGCGGCCTGGAAGGCAGTCATGTGAAAGCAGTGGTGATAATTTCCCCTTCAAAATTAGGTTCGTCACCTCTTAATATTTTAAGTCAACCTCTTCCAAATTTTGAGCTGAATGACCGACAAGAGTTTAGCACTTTTGACAATAAGAGTAGTGGAAATAATAATAAAATGTAATTGTATACATCTGTCTTGTTTTACATATTATCCTGACAGAGCAACCTTCATAAAACTACAATATATTAAGCAGTACAAAACCTGCCTTTCTATCGTCATCGACTTTTTTTTTTCTTTTGCTAAATTTAGGACATTTTCAGATTTATTTACTGTTATTTTAGACGACACACTGACCTACTGAGGAACAATTTCGCTCCATCAACCTCCTTAGCTAAGTTAGGCCAAAATATTTGAGTCCTGTCGATTACAGAATATGTACAGTCCAATAATTCACACATACTCGATGTCTAATAGATCACGTTCACATAGTATGTGATTATTGTTGTATATATGGGGACTTAACATCAACTATCACGCTACCAGTTGGCAATTTTATCATTTTTAATGAACGTAAAAGTGTAACCAGGCAACTGTACGTAAAAAAAATTTGCAAGAACTTCTACCGTCCTACCTACTCCGATATGTACACTATTTATTCTAAAGAATATAAATTTTTACAATATGAATCAACGCACTGTGAATATAAGACCCTCTCAATGCATATAAAACAGAAGAATTCAACCATTAACTCAGTTCCTAGAAACTACCAAAATTGCTGGGTGAAATATGAATACGCGTCCAAATACAATAGTTTATCCAAAATATTCAGCTGAAATAAAAGAAAACGTAACGAGGAACTGTCAACACAACATTCACTTCTGACTCTGAGGGGTCCAGGAACTAGATTGCAACAGGTGAGGAAGAGTCCAGCAGATATAACAAACAGGTGAGGAATTGCCCAGGAACTATACTGTAACAAGCAGCTAAGGAAGGGTCCAGGAACTATACTGTAACAAGCACCTAAGGAAGGGTCCAGGCGTTATATTGTAACTAACAGGCGAGGAAGGGTCCAGGAGCCCTATTCCAGCAAATAAACAAAAAAGGTCCATAAGCTCTATTCTAAAAAACAAACTCGCGCGTAGCGGTCACTGAAGATACAGGATGAACGAATATTTGAGCAAAGTAGGGTGTTAGACCTGTCTAATACGAGTCAAAAGAACTACTGCAGTGTTCTTTCAGTCTTATGTCTTTAATAGCACTGTTCCAACACAGGCGAGTACAATTATTTTGATTAACAGGATCTAGGATTTGTCAAATAAATTACCTCCTGTAATGGGCCCAGAATGTAAACGAAAAACGTTTTCCAAGGCCGTTATTTATGTTAATTATATGCCAGTTGAATACTGGTATTAACACGTGTACATGTAAATACAGTAGTAGAAAGAAACCCGTTTTTAACATACAATTTGAATCACATTTCTAAATTAAGTTAGGTTAGGTTGTCCTATATCATACAAAATAATAAATTATACCACAAGGGAAAAACTATAAATGCAAGATAAAAGGCGATAAAAAAAATTTGTGAGGAGGATAAAGCAATACAGTCAGATAACTACTGTTAACGATGCCTTCATCAGTTATCTTTTTGACTGTTTTTACAACAATGCCATGATGTTTGTGGTTAAGAGGACGGGCTGTAGAAAGCGGCAACCAGAATGTAAATATATCACCATAAAGGGTTGATACAATTTCGAAAGGTGAGAAAACACTATGGAGCCTTCCCAATATATACACAGTGTACATATACCTGGCGGAGGGAGAAAGGGAGAACCAGGTTTGAGCCAAGGAAGAGAAGGACAAATCGAGTTCATTGGATCAAGAGCCCTTCAACATCAAACTATCCCCATGAAGAGCCTTAGAATTGGAAATAAGTTAATTTCCTTGGATCAAATCTGATTACCTCTCATTCAAATGAGTTGGGACGCCTATCAATTTAACGTTCCCAGCAATAATAATAATGTGTAAATTACCCCTAATGCTTTGCACTTCTACCATGTATATTGTATAACATGTATCGTTTCTTTTATCGTTAATTTGTACGAGATAAATGTATTACATAACCTAATACTGAACTTGCACATTGCATGCATAGGACACTGAACACTGTATGAACAGAAATGCAGCACTCTCATTCAAAGCCATCAATCAATTGCATGTACATGAGTATTGTATAATACAGTTTTTTAGAAAATTCAGTTGATGTATTACATCTCATTGGACAGCTGATACAGCTAAAACAGCCAGTAAAGAGCTGTAACTGGGAGCCAGACATGCGGCAGCTGCCATACTTTGAAGTTTCACGGAGGAGAAATTTTAAGCCTTGACGAAACAATCTAAGGAACGGGAAAGCAAGATTAGTTGTTGTTATTATTATTATTACGTTTGTAGGGAGCACTAAACCTAAAAGGATCGTAAAATGCCTGGGTACCAGAGGATACCTCATATTCCTTGAATCAAGAGCTCTTCGCGGGCATCGTACACCCCAAATCACCTTGAAGGGAACGAATATTGAGAGAATAACCAAACTATAATATAGAAAACTTGTATGTCATACTACATTCACTAACAATTACTTTCCTTGGCCAGCTACGTATTTTAATTCCTCTTGGTACTGACCACTTAAGGAAAATTCAAGATATTTTCTCCATAATAAAGACAGCTACTTAGATATCACCTAAAGGGTATTTTTAAGTAGATGACTAATTCTGTTCCTTCTCCCAAGATTATAGTTGATACACCTTAGCAGATCGGCTTCAACTTTTCAACGCTTCTGTACTGCAAGAAAGGAAAGGTTCATGCAGCTGCTGGCCTGTGCCAGTACCCTGTGGTTAATTATATATATATATATATATATATATATATATATATATATATATATATATATATATATATATATATATATATATCATTCCCGGATTTGGTTTCCTAAATGGACTGGGATCGTTACTGGAATGTAGGTGTAAATTTGCGCTTATATTTTTAAACTTGTGTATTTTTCCGAGAAATACTTAAAATATGCCTATGGTAAACTGCTTCAGTATTTAACTACTGATGTATCTTATAATCGGGGTACCCAATAAATTTAGGCTTTATACATGCAAAATTGCTAATTTCATAAATAAACATTAATGGATTTCGAGCGATAACAGGATAATGCCTCTTCTGATTAGTTTCTCTAAATGCTGGTGTATCTCAAAATTTCGGATTAATTTTGACTGTTTAAGTACTAATTTGCCAATTTTCTCAAAATTGAAATGCCTGTTTTCATGCTATTTGTGAATGCCTCATCCGATCGGCTTTAAACCTTCAACGCCAATAACTAGAGAATGTAACTGCTGAGAAGCTTCGAACTCCAGGTACTGGTGTATTTTGGGATATTGATCCCTGTGGGATAACTAGAAAATGCTCTTTCTGATCGGCTTAAAACTTTCAGTGTTTCTTAGTGGAAGGTTCCAATTTGAGCTGTGTAGTTGCTAACTTGTTATTTTCAATGGAGAAATTGAGATATTAAGTTTCTATGTGATAACTTGTAAATATCTCCTTATTTGTTTCAGATCTTCAACGTTGATATACAAATGCACTGGACTATATTTTTGCATCCATTGAGGTAGAGCTGGAAGGGAATACGGGGACACGTAATAACCACAAATTACTACGTATTTTATACTTAAGTTTTATTAAGCCTCAGAGAAAAAAAAAATACAGCAGAGAAGGAAAGAAGACATGATCGGCAGGTACTTACCTTGTAAGTTAGGCTGTCATAGTTTATTCCTCAGTAATAACACTTCCTTAGTAATAGCAACACAAGTGTTAATTTGAGCAGAGGTTCAGTGATAAGCGGGAGGCTACACGAGCAACACACCTCACCTTTACCTCCGCCAGGTGAAGACTGCCAGCCACAGCCACAGTGAACCATCATCATCTTACTGTTGCCACTTTTCATAAATGAAATTCCCACGTAGCCCACCTACGTTTCTCCCACAAATTCCCAGAAGTTCTGAGCAAGTTCCCACCAGAAAACATGTTTCACAATGAGTTTACTATATGTGTTAGTTGATACTATACAGAGGAAACTAGGAGGATTTTTTTTCCTTAGGCCTCCGTACTGGTACATTGACAAATGCAATCATGGATTGATTGCACACAGTGAGGGTCTTCAGCATTACGGGAAAGGTAGACAGGTGGATTTTCAGGTTAAAACACATAAAACACAAAGAGTAGTAGTAAACAAAGCAATATCCAGCATCAGCCAGGTAAAAAAAAAACTTTCTTAACATCATAGCAGACAGAGAAAAACATTCATCACATTTTTGTATCATCATTTGCAGATGACACTAAAATAAGCATGAAAGCAACCTCGGTAGAACACACTGAAAAGTACAGGAAGATGAAAGCATGATTTCCCACAAGGGCAGCGGAGAACAATACGCGGTTTAATGGTGGCAAGTTCCAGCTGCTTAGTTATGGAAAAAAAAAACTCAAAAGGACACTTTATACAGAACTCAAGATCGTCAAATAGAACGAAATTAACACGTAAAAGCTTGGGAGTAATTATGTAGCTGACCTTTCTCTCAAAGTACACAATAAGACCAAGGTCACGACAGCTAGGAGGATGACGGGGTGGATAATGAGAACTTTCTAAACAAGGGAAATCATGTCAGTGGTGACACTTTTCAAATCGATTGTTCTCTCTCATTTGGAATATTGGTTAGTAAAAAGTTGACGGCCCCATTCAGAGCTGGAACAGATGCAGGTATCATTTACGGCCCGCTTAGAGCCAATAGTAGATCTAAATTACTGGGAATGCCTCAAAGTCTTAAATATGATAATATATACCTGGAAAGTAATTTAGGGCCTTATCCCAAATTTGCACACTGTCATAACAACATACAAGAGTGAGATATATGGAAAGAAGTGCAAAATAAACACAGTGAAAAGCAGGGTGCAGTGGGCACAGTAAAGAAACATTGTATCAACGTCCGTGGCCCCAGAAGATACCAGAAACGCTACTAGGATGTGTGGAAGTCTACAAGGGGAAACTGGACAAGTGTCTTCAACAGGTGGTAAATTAACCAGGTTGTGATAGATATGTGGGCCAGTGGGCCACCAGTAGCAACAGCCTGGTTGACCATGCAATCACCAGACGAGCCTAGCCCAAGACCGAGCTCTGGGAGTAGAAAAGTTATGTCAGTCCCTGGACCCATCATGTACTTTCTATAATCATTTGACTACTGCCCTCGGGATGAGCTTAATAAACATATTAAACTAACTTAGAAATATTTTTGCCATTTCTTCAGCTGGTATAAAGTTTACACATATCTAATTCTATCTATAGCTGATAATGAATTTGAAGAATGGCTTTCATCAACCGATTTCTCAATAAAGCGATCTCTCAGTTGGCAGTATAATACATTCATTTAGCTAAACATTCGTTCTACTGATGCTTTTAGATATGACCGAAAGCAAGGCTACGGAAATGGCTCTTCCCCATTGATTTTTTCTGATAATTAACTTTAGTCCAAACTGATATTGTATTCTTCAAGGGTTATTCTAGACACGATTATTGCTTCATTCGCATTATCAAATGTTGTTTCACAGTTTTTTCCAGTCACTTTATCCTGTTTTGTAGAAATTTATTATGAAAAACTGAGATTTTGAAAGATGGGGTTTTCTGAAAAGGTGGAAGATTTTTCCTAAAATTTTTTTTGTGTTAGAGTATTTCACTGTTTCTCCACTGTCATGAGGACAAAGTTTAGATTTAGATTATTTCCAATAACTGTATTTACAATATATACAATAATAAAAAAAACCCATAGGCTCATAGGCAATAAAAAAAAAACGAAAAAAATATGGTGACAGACAGCAGCTCAATCAGCAGAGTCTATTATGAATATATTCATGACAAGTATTAAATAAGCGAGTGAAGGTTGATAAATAAGACATATGTGCAACATCTGGGTATCTTTATCTGAGATACGTTTCGCCCAACAGGGAGGATCTTTATCAGTCATTTGATTTGATTAGCTTGAAAAAAACCCTGGCTATTGGTAGAAAATGGAGGGGGGGGGAGGGAGGACACTGCTGGTACCTACTTCTCATTTCCAGTTTCTCATGTACAGTATTTATATTAAAATGGCAACTAATGAAGACGGTTATTAGATGTCCTTTGTTATGTTTCTACAAAGTAAATATAGGTTAGGTTAGGAAAGGTTCGTCAGGAAACAGGACAAGTGTTTCCTGGCGCAGGTCTTAGTCATATGATGACCCACAGCTGGAGCTTTTGTGGTTATCCACTGGCTTACCCAGCTGAAGGCCTCGGGTTAATCCAATGCTTATGATTATAACCATTAGATTCCTGCTTCTATACACACATTTGGAGAGGGGAGGGAGGGTTTAGCGGGTTTATGGCGAATACCTACTCAGTTTCCCTTGAGTGTACTACATACTTCTTAAAACTCAGTTCCATCACTGCTCCCTGGTGGGCGAAACATCTCTCAGATATACCGATGCTGTATATGTGTCTTATACATCAACTTGTCTATATTATATACCAGTACCTTTGATCTAATTATAAGTGAAGGTTGGTCACAGAGAGACGCGCGGTAACGAGTGCATTTTATTAACGACACGTTTCGCCATCCGCTGGCTTTGTCAATCCAATGATCGATGGCAAAACGTTTCCTTAACAAAATGTTATAATCACCAGCAATGTATCCTTCTATACGGTGTTAAACACCATTAGTAACCTCACACAATACGCTTGCCTCGCCTCAGTCCCCCTGACATGAGCAGCCATATTTAACGTCGCTGTTTATGTGGTGTTGTGTGTCAGCGCTGGTGTGATTCACATTTTCTAATTTGGTAAGTTGTATAACGTTTTTTTTTATTCTGGTAGGTACGTATCTAAGCCTTATCTTGGTCTCTAAATGCTCGCAGTAGTTTATTACTGTCTCTATGACGCCTGGTGTGTAAAAACTGTTCGATGACAGCTGCTGTGTGTGTCTTCAAGGGTGAGAGAGAAGGGGTGTACCTAAATGCTGGGTGAAGGTATCGTGATCCCAGGAACTGGAGCTACCCTCCCCTTCCTTAGATGATATTTTATTATCAACTGATCCCTAGGAGTTGAATGATCCTTACAGATTTAGCGCTTCCCCGTGAATATAATATGTAACCAACCAACCAAACAACAACAACAACAACAACAACAATAATAATAATAATTAATAATAATAATAATTGTAGATAAATGGTTCAGAAAACCGACAAGTTGGTGAATGAGACACTTGAGTATCTTTATTGTGGGTATATTTATTGGGTATCTTTACTGAGGTAATCAGTCCCTGAGGCTGAGGGGCTGATTACCTCAAACACCTTCTGCTACTTAGAATGATTATAATTATAATCTTAATTTTTTAAAGGGGTGGACAAGTAAGCCAGTGGAAGGCCTCGGTCAGACGACCAAAACCTCCAGTTGTGGGTCATATATGATTAAGACCCGTGATTAAGACCCGTGTCGGGGAAACGCTTGTCCTGTTTCCTGACTAACCTAACCTAACCTAATTAACCTAACTAACCTAACCTGACTAACCTAACCTGACTAACCTAACCTAATTAACCTAACCTAACCTGACTAACCTAACCTAACCTGACTAACCTAACCTAACCTGACTAACCTAACCTAACCTGACTAACCTAACCTAACCTGACTAACCTAACCTGACTAACCTAACCTAATTAACCTAACCTAATTAACCTAACCTAACCTGACTAACCTAACCTAATTAACCTAACCTAATTAACCTAACCTAACCTAATTAACCTAACCTAATTAACCTAACCTAACCTGATTAACCTAACCTAACCTGACTAACCTAACCTAACCTGACTAACCTAACCTAACCTGACTAACCTAACCTAACCTAACCTGACTAACCTAACCTAACCTGACTAACCTAACCTAATTAACCTAACCTAACCTAATTAACCTAACCTAACCTGACTAACCTAACCTAACCTGACTAACCTAACCTAACCTGACTAACCTAACCTAACCAGACTAACCTTACCTAACTGAACCGAACCTAACCTAACCTAATCTAACCTGACTTGCCTAACCTTACCTCACCTAACCGAACCTAACCTGACTAACCTAACCTAATCTGACTTGCCTAACCTTACCTTACCTTACCATACCTTACCTTACCATACCATACCATACCATACCATACCATACCATACCATACAAACCTTACCTAACCAAACCTAACCTGATCGTCAACCATTCTTTTCTATTAAAATGGTATAAAATACCGACAGATTGTTAGGTAAGACACATATGCAACAGTTAGGTATCTTTATTTCGAAACGTTTCGCCTACACAGTAGGCTTCTTCAGTCGAGTACAGAAAAGTTGATAGAAGCAGAAGATACTTGAAGACGATGTAATCAGTCCATCACCCTTAAAGTTTTGAGGTGGTCAGTCCCTCAGTCTGGAGAAGAGCATTGTTCCGTTGTCTGAAACAATATGAAGTTGAAGTGACAGGATGGAGCCTTTATATAGTGCCAGGAGGTGAGACGTAGGTTGCTTTGGGAGGTCAGGTCCCTCTCAAACCCAGCCGTTCTCACTAGTAGAGGTCGAAGTTGATGGTCTGTACCAAGATACCCTTGTGTTGCAGTGTCTGACAGAATGAACATTAAAATCGTATAAAATACCGACAGATTGTTAGGTAAGACACATATGCAACAGTTAGGTATCTTTATTTCGAAACGTTTCGCCTACACAGTAGGCTTCTTCAGTCGAGTACAGAAAAGTTGATAGAAGCAGGGTGATGGACTGATTACATCGTCTTCAAGTATCTTCTGCTTCTATCAACTTTTCTGTACTCGACTGAAGAAGCCTACTGTGTAGGCGAAACGTTTCGAAATAAAGATACCTAACTGTTGCATATGTGTCTTACCTAACAACCATTCTTTTCTATACTGGACTGAGGAAGCCACCGGCTGGCGAAACGTTTCCACAATAGATACCCAAGTGTTGCACGAACGCCTCATTCATCAACAATAATAATTAATAGGCTGGTGATTTGGTATTGGGGGACATACAGCGGTTTTAATATATAAAACCCACACCATCACCTTGATAATTGACTTTTGTATCTGCCAATAACATTGTATTCATGGGGAAACGCTAAACCTGTAAAGGCTCATACGACGCCTTGGGGACGGGAGGCAATCAAGTTTGGTTCAAGAAAGGGAAAGGGAAGATTTAGTCCCATGGCTGAAGAGCCATCACTATCATCAAGGTACCCCCCCCCCCTTCTTTCTGAAGGGTGCATTAGTAAAGGTTATTCGTGGGTGGCAGTTGAATTCCTTCCCCCATGTCTCTTGTCAAAGTTTGTTAAGCTAATGAGGGTGCAAGACTGGAATAAGAAGGAAAGGGGTCAGAGAACAAAAGGGAGGGATAAGAGATTAAGAAATGCAGTGGAAAGGAGAAATGAGAATGAGCGAGGAAACGAAATGAGGGAGACAGGCGGGCGGGCGCGCGCGCGCGCGCGCGCACACACACACACACACACACACACACACACACACACACACACACACACACACACACACACACACACACACACACACACACACACACACACACACACACACACACACATGTATATGTGAACGACATGACGGAAGGGTTAGACTCAGAAGTGTCCCTGTTTGCAGATGATGTGAAGTTAATGAGGAGAATTAAATCTGATGAGGACCAGGCAGGACTTCAAAGAGACCTGGACAGACTGGACACCTGGTCCAGCAAATGGCTTCTCGAATTTAATCCTGCCAAATGCAAAGTCATGAAGATAGGGGAAGGGCACAGAAGACCACAGACAGAGTATAGGCTAGGTGGCCAAAGACTGCAAACCTCACTCAAGGAGAAAGATCTTGGGGTGAGTATAACACCGAGCATGTCTCCGGAAGCACACATCAATCAGATAACTGCTGCAGCATATGGGCGCCTGGCAAACCTGAGAACAGCATTCCGACACCTTAGTAAGGAATCATTCAAGACACTGTACACCGTGTATGTCAGGCCCATACTGGAGTATGCAGCACCTGTTTGGAACCCGCACTTGATAAAGCACGTCAAGAAACTAGAGAAAGTACAAAGGTTTGCAACAAGGTTAGTTCCAGAGCTAAGGGGAATGTCCTATGAAGAAAGATTAAGGGAAATCGGCCTGACGACACTGGAGGACAGGAGGGTCAGGGGAGACATGATAACGACATATAAAATACTGCGTGGAATAGACAAGGTGGACAAGGACAGGATGTTCCAGGGAGGGGACACAGAAACAAGAGGCCACAATTGGAAGTTGAAGACACAAATGAGTCAGAGAGATAGTAGGAAGTATTTCTTCAGTCATAGAGTTGTAAGGCAGTGGAATAGCCTAGAAAATGACGTAGTGGAGGCAGGAACCATACACAGTTTTAAGACGAGGTTTGATAAAGCTCATGGAGCGGGGAGAGAGAGGGTCTAGTAGCAACCGGTGAAGAGGCGGGGCCAGGAGCTAGGACTCGACCCCTGCAACCACAAATAGGTGAGTACAAATAGGTGAGTACACACACACACACACACACACACACACACACACCAGGAGCTGAGTCTCGACCCTTGCAACCACAATTACGTGAGTACACACTCTGGAATAATCTGGGAAGTGATGTAGTGGAGGCAGGAACCATACATAGTTTTAAGACGAGGTATGATAAAGTTCATGGATCAGGGATAGAGAGGACCTAGTAGCTACCAGTGAAGAGGCGGGGCCAGGAGCCGAGTCTCGACCCCTGCAACCACAAATAGGTGAGTACACAATCACACACAAACATACGAACATGCATACGAGTTTTGGGTGAGCTCTACCTATTGGTCTAACAATAGAGAGGTTTGGGCGAGCTCTAGCTCATGGTCTAACGTGGAGGAAGAGTTTTGGGCGATCTGTAGCTCCTGGTCTAACATGGAAAGAACTTCTAGTTCCTTGAAACTCTGTCTCTTGGCCCTGGAGTTATAGCTTGAAGATTATTTGGTTATACAGTAATCAGTAATTACACCATCTGTGTTCTGCCTGTCTGGAGTCTGCCTGAAGGGTGTTCCGGGGGTCAACGCCCCCGCGGCCCAGTCCTTGACCCGGCCTCGTAGTGGATCAGGGCCTGATCAACCAGGCTGTTACTGCTGGCCACACGTAGTCCAACGTACGAACCACAGCCCGGCTGATTGGGTACTGACTTTAGGTGTCTGTCCAGCTTCCTCTTGAAGGCAGCCAGGGATCTGTTAGTAATTCCCCTTATGCCTGGTGGGAGGCTGTTGAACAGTCTTGGGCCCGGGACACTTACTGTCTTTTCTTTTAGTGTACTAATGGCGCCCCTACTTTTCATTGGGGGGTATGTTGCACCGTCTGCCCAGTAGGGAGTGAGTTTTGTCTGTAGATTTGGGACCAGTCCCTCTAGGATTTTCCAGGGGTAGATTATGATGCATATCTCTCGCCTGCGCTCCAGTGAGTACGAGCCAAATGATTCCAAGTGTTCCCAGTAATTAAGATGTTTGACGGAACTTATATGTTCAGTAAAAGTTCTCTGTACATTCGCTTGATCTGCTATTTCACTTTTCTTGAATGGAGATGTTAGTGTACAGCAGTATTCCGGCCTAGAGAGAACAAGTGATTTAAAAAGGATCATTGGCTTGACATCCCTTGTCTTGAAGGTTCTCATTATCCATCCTATCATTTTCCTAGCAGATGTGATAGTGACACTGTTGTGATCCTTGAATGTGAGATCCTCTGACATTAACTCCCAAGTCCTTCACACTGCTTTTCTGCTCTGTTGTATGATGAGTTTGTAATATACTCAGTTCTAGTTCTTATTTCCTCTAGTTTTCCATAACGTCGTAGTTGAAATTAGCTCTCATTGAATATCACACTGTTTTCCGTTGCCCATTGGAAACCTTGGTTTATATCTGCTTGGAGATTTACTGTGTCCCCGGTGAATGTCAGTCTCATGCGGATTCTAGTAGCGTCTAGAAAGGATGACAGGGTGCTATGATTTACATCTCTGTCTATGTCTGATATGAGGATGAGGAACAGGATGGGGGCGAGTACTGTGCCTTGTGGAACAGAACTTTTCACTGTTTCAGCCTCCGACTAAACTCTTGTTTACCACTACTATTTATATTCGACTGGTTAGAAAGTTGAAGATCTATCTGCCCACTTTGCCAGTTATCCCTTTAGCGCGCATTTTGTGCGCTATTACACCATGATCACACTTGTCAAAGGTTTTTGCAAAATCTGTGTATACTACATCTACATTGTGTTGGTCTTCCAGTGCATCCAAGACCTTATCATAGTGGTCCAGTGAGAGGCAGGAGCGACCTACTTTGAACCCATGCTGCCCTGGATTGTTCAATTCTAGGGAATCCAGGTGAGTTACAATGATGCCACTTAGAACTCTTTCAAAGATTTTTTTGTGATGTGGGATGTTAGAGCTATTAGTCTAGAGTTCTTAGCTATTGCTTTGCAGTCACCTTTATGGAGTGGGGCTATATCCGTTGCTTTTAGTGACTGTGGGATTTAAACACCAACTTAGTTACATTGATTAGTTTAAGTAAAGAAGAATACCTACTTATATCAATGGTTAAGGGAGGACAAACTATTGGAGTGGTGGTCACAGTAATTTCAACAGGAGCAATATACGCCTTTTGTACAGGCCAATTAGCTTTATTTACCAACCAGCTCGGTCCTTTAAACCATGATACAGCATTTACAAATTTAGCATAAGATAAACCTCGAGACAAGAAATCAGCTGGATTCTCCTCACCAGGTATATGATTAAATGTTAACATATGCTGATCCAGACTATTATACTTCTCTTGCATCTGATTAATTTCAGCGACTCTGTTTTGTACGTACACAATTTTACTGTTTCCATTACGAATCCATTGTAAGGATACCTCATTATCAGACCAAATTACAGTGTCGCTAATATTTATCTCCTGCAACTTATGTCTTATATAATTAGCTAATTTGACACCTACATAAATGGCTGTTAATTCCAACTGAGGCAAGGTGCGTGATTTAATTGGAGACACTTTAGCCTTAGACATAACAAGAGAAATAACACTATTACATTGAAGGTAAGCAACTGCTCCATATGCCAATTTTGAAGCATCACAAAAAATGTGGAATACATTTTTCCCATTTGGATTGGCCACCTGGCATGGGAACTCCAACATTGGAATTTTTTCATAATCACCAATTAATTCATCCCACCTGTTAATGAATTCCTCAGGTAGAATTTCATCCCAAGCACATTTAAGTTTCCATGCTTTCTGAATTAATAATTTCCCTCTTATAGTAAGGGGTGACACTAAACCTTGTGGATCAAAACATTTGGAAACTTCAGCAAGCAAAACTCTCTTAGTTAATTTATTGGGCATACTGTAATTATTAGGTTTTAACATTAACAAATCTCTCTCAGTATCCCAAGTTAAACCCAATACATTACTACCTTTTGGCACTTCATCTCCAGGGTAATCTTTACTTATTTTGTCCTTTAATTTGGATGAATTACTATTCCATTACCTCAGAGGCATATTTGCACCTTGCATTATTTTATTAGCCTCTCCATAAGTCATTAACAGTTCCTCTTCAGTTGACGTCACACCCAGGAAATTGTCCACATAAAATTGTTTGCTCATTACTTTACTCAATGGACTTTCCATATGTTTAAGGTGTGCATTTATCGTCGCTTGAAGTAGGAACGGACTGGATGTAGCACCAAATAATACGCTCTTTAAGCGAAAGGTTTTCAGAGGGCTAAGTGGGTCACTAGGATTCTCAGGCCATAAGAAGCGGGTACAATCCTGGTCAGCCTCTTGAAAACCCATTCTTAGGAAAGCTTTACTTATGTCAGCCGTAAAGGCATAATGCTTCACTCTGAAATTTAATAAGATATCTCCTAATTTTTCCGTCAACAACGGACCTGTCATCAAACAGTCATTTAAACTAGGTACATTTTTGTTACTCCTGGCACTACAATTAAACAATCCTCAAAGGAGTGGTCTTAGAATCCTTCTTCACTCCGTGATGTGGCAAATAGTGACCATAAATTTTGGCTTGCTCAGGAGGTACCTCTAATATAAATTTATTAATTAACTGCTCAGCAATTATATCATTATAGGCAGTTAATAATTCTGGTGTTTTACTCAGTTCGTGGAGCTGAGCCTTTAACTGTCCATATGCCATTCTGTAATTAGTGGGCAATTCTGGATGGTTCAGTCTCCACGGAAGTCGCACCCAGTATTGTCCAGATTCAAATTTTACATCTCTCAGGTATTGCTCCTAAGTAAAAGAATCGTCTGGACTTTCTTCATTTACATTTATTCCAGTGTTGTCTAATTCCCACAATTTATGCACTGGCTCAACACCATCCTCTATGGAAGAATTATACTGGGGTACGATTTTATGAGTAAGACACACAGTTATGGTATTTGTAGTTTCCTCTAGTCATGAATTATTATTACAAGGAATCCTACCATACATTACATGGTCTCCTGCAGTCTTCAAAAGGGTGACACCACATTTCTTTACCATACCCTTTACAAAGGAGGCATAATAGTCATATCTATCAAAATATTTATTGGGCCTACAGAATCATCACTTACACCAGAAGGTGCTAAATTTACATTATGTGAAAGTCTTTCTGTAGCTTTACTAAGTCCTACTGTAGATATTTTCTCTGGAAGTCTATCTACAGTTACTGCATTAACACGTTTTTTCTCATTGCCCAACCTGACAGTTACATAAACAGTGTCATACAAATGAGCTCTTTTATCTGAGAGAAAACCAGATAATTTTAGAGTTGTAGGATCTCCCAACTGTACTTTCATACCATTCAGACATTTAATAAAAGTATGTTGGGATCCCTGGTCTAACAATGCAGTTACATTTTTTGATTTATGCCTTTTATCATCAATTTTTACCTGTAACACAGGCAAGGCTACTTCAGCAAAACCATCATTATTAACATTAGCAGCAATTTTTACATTAGCCACTGTTGTGTCAGGATTGTCAACATTATCATTATTATCAACATTATCATATAGACCCTTACACATGACTATATGGTGTCTTCCTTTGTGACATTGATAACAGAAGTTTAATTTGGCATAACAATCCTTTACATTGTGATTACCTAAACACCTGATACATCTGTAAAGTTCCTCCAATCTTTCAACTTCATCATTCCATGATTTGTATGCATTGCAATTCTTAGAAAAATGAGTACCCTTGCAGAAGAGACAATCTCTCTTTTCTTTGACTGGTTTCTTATTAACTGGTCTACTCTTAGGAGGGTACTTATTCTTCTTACCTTGTGGAGAATCATTATTTCTGATTCCTGCTACTTGATATGCACCTATGCAACTCTTTTTAGGAAATGAATTTTGATTATTACCATTGGGATAATTTTTCCTTTTGTGAAACTTGACAGATACCTCAGAGTTATTGTGTGTTGCATCTTTAAAATGAGTTGGTTGGCTGGTCTGCAACTGAACAATTAATTCTTGTAGACCTAGTCTTATTTCCTCCAGACCAAAATAACTCTTGTGATACTTGTTCGAGAGCCATTCAAGTGTTTTACAGCTGAATTTATTCTGTACTATGGCACTCAATAACCAGTCTGATTCCTTCAGATTATATTTATTACTTAAAGTTTTGAGAGTGCTCTCCAGTTTAACTCTAAACTGCTGTAAACCTTCGTAAGTGTGATCCGGAGATTTTAAATTAACAGTGATATTCACTAGATCCAACCTACTTTGTTCTATATTACCATAAGTGACTTCCAACAAGTCAACTGCTTCCTTGTAAGAGTCATCTACATTGGG
Source organism: Cherax quadricarinatus (assembly GCF_038502225.1). Taxonomy (NCBI): domain Eukaryota; kingdom Metazoa; phylum Arthropoda; class Malacostraca; order Decapoda; family Parastacidae; genus Cherax; species Cherax quadricarinatus. Next base: position 17,563,702 of record NC_091334.1, read on the forward strand.
AAAGGCTTGTATGAGTATGTGAGCATCTCCTCTTACCTGTCCTTTGAGGTAAAATAATTTAGTTACACAGGCTAGGTCACTCCTGTCATGCACAGCTGCTTTAAAAATTGACCAAAATTCCTCCCAATTTTCTCCAGGATTAAACACAGGTAAACATAATTCTGGGAGTTTTGGCAAAGACATATTATTTGTTGGAGCAGACTGATTAACTGCCTGGTTTACACATTTTAATTTATTCAAGGCCTGACTTTTACAAGAAAGAATCTTTTCCTCTAATTCATAATACTGATTAATCATAAGATCTACTTCAGTCTCATCTACACAGTTTACTAACAAATCTCCTTCATATTTGTTGTAATATAATTTGTATGAATCATATCTATTCCCTAAAGCATCTAAATACAATTTTAAATCGTCAGTATTCACAGTTTCTTGATTCATTAATTCCAAACATTTATTGTATACTTTTGTTACATGCCTTTTTCTAGCTTGCAGTGATGCTTTTTTTGCTCTATATTCCATATGTTTGTCTTCTTTATTAATTTCCTCATTTTCAGCCATGATGCAATGTATTAAATTTAACTCAGTTAATAACACTGATTACAACTTACAACATTGATACAACTTACCTTTGAATAAATCCTAGCTACTTGAGCTTAGCAATTACATATAAAAGATTGTAATATAAATTTTAAATGTACATGAGTACAAACCTTTAGCCAGCCTTGGCATATCAAAATTATTATACAAATTAATATAAATCCTTGCCAGAATTTGGCATAGCAAAATTAATATTATACACATTAATATAATTAGCAACACTTGGCTTATCAATTACACGTACACTGATATAAATCTTGGCCAGAATTGTTTTATCAAATTAATATTGTACAAATACATTAATATAAATTCTAGCCACTTTGGCTTTGCAAATTTAATATTATACACATTAATATAATTAGCTACACTTGGCTTATCAATTACACATACACTTATACACATTAATATAATCTTTAGCCACACTTGACTTATCCAAATTAATATTGTAATAATTATAATCCACTACACATTAAGTAAATTTGTGGACTTAACATCCACCTCCTCCTGTCATTTCACATATAATTATTAATTAACTAATTAATGACTTCACTAATTACCTCCAGTTCAAGAAGGACCAACGGGCAAATTAAATGTGGAAAATTGCATTTACTTGGATGTATCATTATGTACATAACAATAAATGAACAAAGATTATTATTTATCAGTTAGACAAGTAGGAATTTGGGACACCTAGGTCGCAAAAAATGTCCCCCTTCGATACCTACCACTGTCATATCCACAAGTTGCTCTGGACCTATTAATTACCAATGAAATATGTATAACCAGGAATACTGGTAAATATATAAATTTTGTGGACTGTATATTAAAAATAATAAATGGTTATATATATACAATTACATAACAGAAGGAAAATATATCTTAAAAACTCACCAATTTGACTGGAGATTAAGGTGTATCATACTCAGAAAACCACCCTGTCTACATTCATGATAATACTGGCCAGAACTATAAACATAATATAGACATGACTTAGCTGGGGTTCCTGGAGCTGTCTTGTCCAGTCGCATGATATCTCAAGTTATGCAGGAATGCACATCCAACAATTTCGTCTCCTATTTGAGAGGTGTCAGCCCAATTTTAACCTCTAGAGCACGAAAAATTCTTCCCATTACTAATGTCTGTTACTCAATTCAAACAACAAAATGGCGACTGTCCTGCGCAGATGCAGGCTTTCCGTTTTCTATGACATAAATATTATTAAATACAGTATGGCCATCTATTTACATGTAACTACTGTATTTCTGGAAAATATATATAGTATTTTCCACAGAACTCTTTCAAAGATTTTTTGTGATGTGGGATGTTAGAGCTATTAGTCTAGAGTTCTTAGCTATTGCTTTGCAGTCTGGTGGCCTGGTGGCTAACACTCTCGCTTCACACGTCGAGGCCTGGGTTCGATTCCCAGCCAGAGTAGAAACATTGGGCGTGTTTCTTTCCACCTGTTGTCTATGTTCCCCATCAGTAAAATGGGTACCTAGGTGTTAGTCAACTGGTGTGGGTCGCATCCTGGGACACTGACCTAATTTGCCCGAAATGCTGAGCATAACAAGGGGATTTCTATGCAGTAGTATGCCATTGTTGTCAGCTAGGCCTGTATACCATGTACATGTAGTAAATAAAGATATTATTATTATTATTATTATTATTATTATTATTATTATTATGGAGTGGGGCTATATCCGTTGCTTTTAGTGACTGTGGGATTTCACCCGTGTCTATGCTCCCTCTCCATAGCATACTTAAGGCACGCGAAAGGGGTTTCTTGCAGTTCTTGATGAACACGGAGTTCCATGAGTCTGGGCATGAGTGTATGGGCATGTTGTCAGTGGCTTTTTCAAAGTCCAATGGAGTTAAGGTTATGTCAGAAATTTGGCATAAATTTACAGGGTTTTGAGGCTCATTCATGGAAAAAATGATTTGGATTGTCGATTTTTAGGCTGATTAATGACTCGCTATACATAGAATCATATTGAGACTTCATTATCTTAATTATTTGTTGTTGTCATCTGTGTTTATAAGTTCCATCTTGTCTGAGCAAGGGCCCGATACTATAGATGTGATTTTTGGCTTGTTTTTGGCATATGAAAAGAAATATTTTGAATTTCTTTTGATTTCACAAATTGCTTTTAACTCTTTCTGTCTCTCCTGGATACAGTATAAATCATTTAACGAGCTACGGTGTCCCATAGCTCGATCACTAGCACACACAGCTCACACACTGAGGTCCGGAGTTCGAACCTCTGGTACGGCTGGAAAACAGGACGTGTTTCCATAAGACACCTGCTGTCCTTGCTCACCCATCAGTGTAAAGTAGGTACCCGGGTGTGGGTCGCATCCTGGGACAAAACTGACCTAAATTGCCCGAATGCTCTGCATAGCAAGCGGCTTTCTATGTAGTAGTATGTCATTGATGTCAGCTAGGCCTGTATCCCTTGTACATGTAGAAATAAAGATATTATCCATTATTATTATTATTAAGCTCAATATTTTCCACTTCCCTAGTTAGTGCTTCCTTCCGTGTTTCAGATAACCTAGCCTCCTCGAGGATCTCGGTGATTCTTCGCCTTCTCCTGTAGAGGGAGTGCCACTCTCCAGTTTACTATTCATTTTTATTAGGGGATTATACCTTGAACATACTTCAGCTGCCAGCAAGTTGATCCTTTCAAGGCACCAGTTTGAATGCATGCTGTTTAAGATATCTTCCCAACATGCTTCATTAAGGACATGGTTTACCTGATCCCAGTTGATGTACTTGTTGTTCAAGTTGAATTTGATGAAGGCAGGGGCGCCACGAGTATGCTAAAGGAAAACACAGTAAGAGTCAGAAGCCCAAGACTATTCAACTGCTGGGAGGCAGTTGAACAGTCTTGGGCCACTGACTCTTACTGTGTTTTCTCTTAGCGTACTCATGGTGCCCCTGCTTTTTTTCATTGAGGGGATGTTGCATCGCCTGCCGAGTCCTTTGCTTTCGTAGGGAGTGATTTTTCGTGTGCAGATTTGGGACTAGTCTCTCTAGGATTTTCCAAGTGTATATTATCATGTACCTTTCTCACCAGCATTCCAGGGAGTACAAACCAAGGGACTTCAACCGTTCCTAGTAATTTAGGTGCTTTATCGTGCTTAAACGTCCCATAAAAGTTCTCTGTACAATCTCTAGGTCCCTTGAAAGGGACCCTTAGTGTACAGCAATATTTCAGCCTATAGAGAAGTGATTTGAAGAGAATCACATAGGCTTGGCATCCCTAGTTTTGAAGGTTCTCATTATCCATCCTATCATTTTCCTAGCAGCTGTGGTAGATACATTGTTATGAAATTTTAAAGTGAGATATTCTGAAATTATCACTTCTAGGTTCTTCACATTAGTTTTGCAATCTGTTGTGTGGTTAGAATTTGTTTTATACACCGATTCAATTTTAATTTTCTCGAGTTTTCTATATCGGAGTAATTGAAATTTTTCTCCATTGAACTTCATATTGTTTTTTTTGCGGCCCATTTAAAGATTTGGTTGATATCTGCTTGGAGTTTTGCAGTCTTCGATGGATGACTGTCACGCAGATTCAGGTATCATCGGCAAAGGAAGACACGGTGCTGTGGCTTACATCTCTATGTCAGATATGAGGATGAGGAACAGGATGGGAGCAAATACTGTGCCATGTGGATCAGAACTTTTCACTGTAGCCGCCTCTGACTTTACTCTCTTTGCTATTACTCTTTGTGTCTATTTGTTAGGAAGTTATAAATACATCTACCAACTTTTCCTGTTGTTCCTTTATTGCGAATTTTGTATGTTATTACACCATGATTGCACTTGTCGAAGACTGTCGCAAAGTCTGTGTATACTACATCTGCATTGTGTTTGTCCTCCATAGCCTCCAAGACCATGTCATAATGGTCCAGTAGTTGGATCAGACAGGAGCGACCTGCTCTGAGCACATGCTACCCTGGGTTGTGTGACTGGTGGGTATCTAAGTGGGTGGCAATATTGTTTCTTGGAACCCTCTCAAAGATTTTTGTGATGTGGGACGTTAGTATCTTGGTCACTAATTCTGACTAACAACATTACCAGTGACATCACAAGTTCATGTACTGAGTCGCAACCAAGAAATAGTCAGGAAAAGGTAAATCCCTGTGTGAAAGATGAGAACTCTGGACGTAGAGTGCAAGACTTTGCCCAGAACACCCAGCACAAAAAACACCTATTTGTGTCTACTGAAGATGTAACACTGACTAGGGAACAGCTGAATGACAGGAGTCAATTGTCCAACACTCAAGCGTGGTTGTTCACATAAAAAAAAAAAAACCTCGACAGTAGTACACAAATTATATTATGCTGTATTCAGGCAAAACGATAAACCTAAAGGGGTTCTTACAGTGCCTAGGGAATGGAAGGTAATCAAGTTTGACCCAAGAGAGGGTAACTCCAATTCCTTGTATCATGAGCTCTTCAGCAGTAAAACACATCACTTGAAGGGGTACTGTAATATAGAGTACATTTTAAAATATTGCACTGTAATTTGACCTAGGAGTTATGGGCTGCCACTTGTAGAGATAAAAGAGGATTGAATGAAGACTGAAATAGACAGGGTTAATGCAGTCTCGGGGAGCTCCCAACACTTGAGAGCCCCCTAATAAACACTTTATGCACTCTGACCAAGTGGGTGTATAAGGGGGAGGTAATTAACTTTCCCTCATATTGAGAGGCAAGTAGAGTGTTATGTCTGCACCATAAAAAAAAAATTGATTGATTAAAGACACTGGTAATATTAGAAATGAGATCTATTTATCACCAAGTCTCAGAACCTTGAGTTTGTGAATGTCCTAGCGACTGCCATTCTCACATGTTAAGAGCACTCTTAATTGCCAATATTGGGGCCCCAAGGCAGGGCCAGCACTTGTATGCCAACTGAGTGTGAAATGCCCTGAGCAGTCTTCGGTTTTGTCTTGTAGAGCACACTGCAATGTGTCTCCAACAGGAGGGATGGGACAGATTAGTATATTCCCTGGCGTTTAATGTGTGCTCGAACGTCTATTCAGCAATGGGCGTGAGAAAGTACTGAGACTTATTAAGTGTTATCAGTGGGCTTTCTGAACTTAAGCCAGAGTTCACAATCAACAAAGTGGATTGATCTTGTGGGCATTGCTGGTGCATGTGTTAAGCTGTGTCAATTATAATGATTGATGACATTCAGATGCTACAACCACTGATCATTTAGCAGGACAGACAGAAGTTAATGAGTGTTGTATACTGACATCACAGGTACAAGACACCCAGCCACTAGGTAGAGGAAGACTTGGGGACTGATTGATAGGTCCAATTTCCTCACCTTGTTCATCATAAAGATTGCAGTCCACAATATTGTACAAGGTAGGTAGGAACTTGAATAATTGAAGTATAGTGGTAATGGTATAGAGCTTAGTTGGAGTTAGTCCCAGCTTGTCAGAGTGTCATTTGCCACACGCTGTGTAAGCCCCTCGTGTTAATCTATGCTTCATTTAGTCACTAAGTAAGCACGATCATTCTGCCTGGAAATGGACATCATATTGGTTAAGTAGTCAGTGTACTTGGTTTGACAGCTACGTGTGGAGGAAATGCTCACTATTTCTGTGAAAAGTTTGTGGGGGCTGGCAGATTCAAGGTGATAACCAACTCTGTTAGAGCTAGCTTTAAGTATATACACACAAAAGTCCTCTACACAATCTGTGTCTTCACTTCTACCTGTATTCCCTTGTTTGTCTGTATTCTTAATTTTCTGTTTCCCTCTTTTTTTTTTTTCCTTCGATGGTCTCCTCTAAAATTATTACTATGCCTTTATCCTCTTTATACGTAATTCTACTTTGGGCAACTTAGTAATGCTTTGCACAACTCTGAGAAAATACCTGCACTCATCTTTAAATACTTTTTGATGTGTAGATATTTACATCTTATATTTCAGCCTTGTTTATTGCAACATTTTCTGGATCGCTTGTACGTATGTCCTGTTCTGCATATATTTTTTTCAGTTTGTCTTTCTTGCTCTAGATATACATCTTGTACTTCTGTATTATGCATCACCATTTCTGAGTCATCTTTGTTCTGGACCTGTGCTCCTAACCTTTCACTAAGTAATACTATTTGTTTCCTCTTCACACGTATATACCATATTTTACAGCGACGAAGATACTATTTTTTCCCAAAATATGCCTTGAAAATTTACCCAGCGTCTTGGAGACCGAAGGTTACGTTGCTCATAGGCCTCAACCTAAGCCTAGAGAAGTGTTTCCATACTAAACAGCAGTTAAAGTTTAGGCATTGGAATCAGATGGATTATGGGTAGTATCAGTAGGCTAATTCGCTTATTTACAGTCAGACTACCTGGTAATATTTTTACTCACCTTACACGATACTGATATTAACGGAACATTATCAGATATAAAAACCAAAAGTAAAATTGCGATATGTTAAAAGGGGTTTAAATAATGATACACTGGTATACGGTAGTAATACACAAAAGCCACCATTTGCATCCACTTGCATGCATTGAGACAGGGAGTAGAAAGAGAATGTGGTCAGTCAACAACAAACAGCAACACATGCCGAGGAAGAGATGATTGAATAGGATTTAGCAGATCTACAGTAATCACCTGTATACTGGTGAGTGGGGGCAATGCATGTGTTATTTTTGTAACTAATGCTGTTGGCATGTTTAAGTGCTGTTTTGTGTAAAATTAATGTGATTTTAGGTCGTTTTAGGCAAGCCCTTATTTTTCCAGAATTTAGCCATTCAGAATTAGGGAAAGTCCTCCAAATATATTTGCTAACTGTAGTACAGTATTTATGCCTGCACAGGTTACATGGAGCTTTTTCCTGGCATATCCCAGTGTATGCGTCTTGAGGTATGCTTAAATTCCATTCTTCTATTATCCCCCCCCCCCCCTTTCCCAATCTACAGATTTCATTTATCAACATTCTGGCAGCTGTTGAAAAATTTTGTGTACTTTATAATCCAGGTTTAACTGTTAGACTTATTAAATTAGCTGTTAAAAACACACCAACAAATTCAGACTCAATTTAGTGTTACTTGTTGCCATGTATTACATTATTATTATTATAATCAAGGGGGAAGCGGTAAACCCATAGGATTATACAGCGCCTGGCGGGGGGGATGTGGAAGGCATTCAGGCTTAATTCGGGGAACTGGAGCACAGATCCAATTCCCTAAATCAAGAGCCCCTCACCAGCCATGTATTACAGACTTATCAAAAGGTTTCTAACCTCTGCCTTCTTTCTCACACTTTCTAATGAATATTTTGGTAGCTGCTTAGACTTGGTGTGTTGTATAAAACAATTAGACTTAGCCTGCTGAAAACTTTTGGGAACTTGGCAGTAATGAGGGCATGATGGTGGGGGTATTTGACAGCCTCTTTTCCAAGTCAGTGGGATAGGGCTAGTTAGGGTGTATTAGCAAGTTACACTCCCAGACACTATTCATTTTTATGTATTAGCTGCTGTTGTAAATTTAAATTAAGATGTTTTATTCCTACTATGCAGAGAATTAATGATGTATTTTCTACCTTGGATCTGCCTTGACAGGAGTTGGCACAACATTTTAGATGAGAGAAGTAGTGGAACTGGTATGGTGATACTGTCAAGTTGTAGGTAAAAAGATATGTGCACTGATTAATACATTTACTAATAAGGAAACTTTTTTTGCCACAAGTGACTAGTCCTAATACAGAGTAGCTTGAATAAGCAAGAGGTCAGATGTAAGTCAAAATTGGGGGTAACAAATTCACAACTACCTGGGATGGGACAGTAGGTAGCCCTGCAGTGCTCCCTGGTGTATCCTCTAAGGGTGGTGATTTCACTGTTAGGAAGCAGTCATTTGGCCAGGCTTCTAGATATACTGTCTAATGTTTGTGGTGTGGTGTTTGCGATTGCTATCATGGCTGCTTCCGAGCACTTGCATTTGTACAAATTATCTTTAACTATCCTTATGCTGCTCTAAGTTGTATGCAGGCACTATTTTGGCCATCCTGGCTGTGGGCATGTTATTTTTGAAGTCAGACTTCAAAAACACACCTGCAGCCAGGATGAACAATATAATGCCTACACAGAACTTGGGTGAACATGATGTTCAACAAAGCCAGACTGATAGCTCAAGATGATTTGCTCAGATGCAAATACAGTACTTGGAAACAGCCACAATAGCAATCACTAACACCATGCCACAGAAATCAGGCAGGCATATATACAGAACCTTTGCCAAATGATTGCTACCCAAGTGGCACTGCCATTAGATGGTACAAGGTTACACCAGGATGCATTGCAGGTTTTACCAGGCTCCTTCCCCTGGTAGATGCTACCAACTCCACAAATGTTACCCCACTTTTAACTGGTTATGTGGATGTCTTGTGCTATATAATAGACTGCTTATTCTAGCTACTCTTTTAGAACAAAATAGCTAGAATAAGCAGTCTTATATAGCACAAGACATCGATGTAACATCGGTTAAAAGTGGGGAAACATTTGCTGAGTTGGTAGAATCTGCCTGTGGTAGGCTGGTAAAACCTGCAATGCATCCTGGTGTAACCTTGTATCATCTAATGGCTGTGTCACTTGTAACATATTTGTGTAGTAAATGTTAAAATCAGTGAAGTTATTAACCTACAAAACAAAATTAATTTGAGTACCTAAATGATATGGTTTTTTGAGGCCATGACTATACAAATTGAAACATTCATGAACAAGAAATGTAGCAACAATACTTTCCTGTGTAGGTTTAGAAAACAATAATGTACAGGAAATATATATTTATTTATTTATATACAGATTTGGTGACATGATTCTAAAATACAATTTGTATCTCAATAAATACTCTTGACCTTCCCTAATGGGTATGTAGAAGAAAAGACTAGGCTATAGCAACCAGGGTTCATAGACAATGAAACTTGCAAATTCTGAGTTTTTAGTTTCAACTCTTAAAAATCCTGACAGCACCTAGCCTGTGAGGCTCATTTTCACTAATAAATAGCCTGGCAAATAAGTCTCATTTAGAATATCAAAGTCAATTCTGACGAAGGATTAGAGGTGAAAGACATTTGGAGCCTCTATAGAGGTAAATGAGTCGTACAAGATAAAGACAAGTGCAACAAAGGTAATTTTGCAGGGACATCTTGCCAACCAGTAGCTTTATCAATCCAGTGCAAGACTAGACGAGGTAATTTAGGGTATTCAGGGATTTAAAAAAAAAAAGTGAGGGACTGTTCACCTAGTCTTTCACCACTAATTCATGGTAATGGATTGACGAAGCCAATGGTTCGTGCAACATCTCCACAAAGTAACCCAAACACTGCAAGTGTCTTTGACCGTGTCAGTTTTTATATACCATTAATATAAGAATTGGATATAAGTTTTGTGTTGGAATGTTAAGATTTTTGAAAAATCATTGAATGGCACATGCAATACCAAAATGGTTACTAATAAGATTAACTTTGATGATGTTACTGTACTGTATCCAGTCAGTATCTTTGGCACTAGATTTTTCTATTGCACAGGGAAGTAAGTGCACAGTTCTTTAATACTCGTATTGTCTGTCAGTCTTACAGAAAACAAAAAAAAAAAAAAAAATGTGGATGCAGAACTGGAAATCATTAAATATCAACAACGTTAAAACAATGAAACAACGTAGCAGTTTTATAGTGGGGTTTTCGCTAATATTTTTAACAGTGAATTGTCAAAACTACACTAGGGATAAGTGCAGCAGTAACAACTAGTAAGTACAGTATATGGGATGAAGCTTGTCAAAATTCACTACATAAATATGACCTAGATATTGGAAAAAGCTGTTTAGCTTCATATGTAATTCAAACGTTTGTACAGTACACATCTGTGACATGACCTCACTGCAAGACCCTCCCACTGACACTTTCTCAGTTGCCAATACTGTGAAGATATGTCATACTTTGTGCAGTGCAAACAGTATCCTGCAGATGACCATGCCATCTAATTCTGAGCAAAATGAAGTTCATGCAAGAGGTAACATATTAACAGAAATGAGAAAGATAAAATCCATCCATATAATGAACCACCAGCTACACCACTCTTAGAACATTACCACTTCATCCGCTTGGCAATTTGTGAATTGGTTAATAAAAGCCTCAGCTGCTTAAAAGTAGATCCCAAGACTGAAACCATACTGTTGACCCTCTATATGGGTGTCATGCAAAGCTGCTGTATATCATGGCCTTAAATTTATTGATATGGCCACATTAAATTATGAGGTCCTCCAGATGCCCTGTGGCAAGTCACTTGACAACTGAAGGCAATAAGGCTCATCAAACTGGGTGACACCTAATGCCAGAGCTTCCTGTGTGGAGACACTTGCTGAACCCCTGAAAAAAAAAAATTATATATATATATATATATAAATGCAAAAGTGGGTTTTAAGCTTAACTGTGTTGCATGCTAGGTATATATTTTACATACAAGTAAATAAAAATAATCAATGATTGGGTAAAGTGTAAGAAAAACTAGTTTAGAATGATAGACAATAGAGATGTATCGGATATCTGCATACGCAAAATAAGAAAGACATCCGCATATATCTAAATTTTCACACCTCTAATAGGCAAGTTTCTACATTAATTCAAACAAAATTGAAATATATAATCTGTCCTTCCCACCAACAACTAATCATGATTCGCCAAACAAATATATATATATATTTAAGAAGCCAGCAAAATTTCTCCTGTGCATTTTTAGGTTTCCCATCGCAGATAATTTTCAAAGGCATTTTTTTTTTTTCAAAACAATGACTATTAATTTACCATTCCTGAAACATATGCTTTAACAAAGCATTTAAAATTTGTTATGGTATCTGTTGGCCTTCCACTATTAGACTAAAGGCAACCAAAAGGAAAAAACAATCAATTTAAATAAAAAGGTAATTAACAATTCCTTAAAATGCAATAAACAAAATTTACTAAGCATTGGAAGGCTTACATAAGCGTTAAGACATTAACCCTTTCAGGGTTTCGGACGTACTAGTACGGCTTACGCACCTGGGTTTTTGACGTATGTACTAGTATGCCTGAATTCTACTGCCCTCAAATCTAGTGAGAGAAAGTGGGTAGGCCTACAAAAATACATTCTTTCAGAATGGGTCTATGTGGTCAGTGTGCGAAGTATATATATATATATATATATATATATATATATATATATATAAAAAAAAAAACTATGTTTTTGGATTAAAACAGCAACTTTGCACTGTATTTTTGTATGGTATTTATTGTTGTATTTTAGTTTTCCTGGTCTCATTTTATAGAATGGAAGACATATTACAGAAATTGAGATGATTTTGACTGGTTTCACGATGAAAAGTACCTTGAAATTGAGCTCAAAGTAGCAGAAATGTTCGATTTTTACCAAAGTTCAAAAGTAAACAAATCATGCTATGCGTCCAATACACGTCAACTGGCGAGTCTAATATTCTTTCACAAGTGCGCTGATATTATTTATACCATTGCTACACTAATGCACAAAGTCCACATACAGTAAATCTTCTATTTTTTGTGAGAATAAAAATTCAAAGTGGAAAGCAAAAGAATGTAAGAGGGGCGTGGGGACGTGACTAATGAACAGAGGAAATGTTATTTTAGTGCCAGGAATGTCTGTCTTGTTTATTCTGGACCCTATTCGGAAATTGGCATCTTTTGAAATTTGTGTGAAATTGGCAAAATTTGTAATTCTGACCACTTTATTAGACAGTTGAAATCGGTAAATGGGTGGTTTCTTGTACTCATTCGATAGAAAAAATGGAGTTCTAGCGAAATAGTTATGATTTTTGTTGACTAGTACACTGGAATTGGCCGAAAATAGGGCTCAAAGTGGGCAAAAATCGCCGGTGCGTAAACAGCATCGAGATCGCTAACTTCGTGAGAGCATAATTCCGTTAGTTTTCCATCAAATTTCGTACTTTTGGTGTCATTATGATCAAGAAAAGATTCTATCTTTTCATAAAAAAGAAAAAAATTTATTTTTTCTTAAATTTGGCGACCCTGAAAGGGTTAAAAGCAAAAACCTGATAATCATAATTTGGCATCAATAAATTGTAAAACTGCTGGTGACAAGTGATTATATTTTGCAACAATTTCAACACATACAAATCACAAGTTTTTATCAGATTCCAGTCACAATTTTATTCAGTTCATAAAAAATGCACTCTTTCAATCTGTATAAAAGAGAATTTATTTTTTTGTAAATCTTTCCACACAAGGAAAGTTTATTTTCTGGGATAGGATGCATTAGAGTAAGAAATGCCTTAATTATGAATTTGTGAGCAAGTAGGCTCTGCCATAATTTTTACACTTCCAAAATAAAATATTAAAAGAGAAAGTACAGGTAGCAGAAGTTGCTTTATCAAAAATTACTGTAATACAATGGGTCCTTTAGTGAGTTGACTTGCTTGAAGTTTAGCATTTATTGCATCACATTTGTGGGGAGAGGAGGAGAATGCTAAGTCCACAGGGGTTATACAGCACCTAGGAAAATGAGAAGCAATCTGGTTCAATCAGAGGAAGGAAGGGTAGGTCCAGTTCTTTGAAACTCTCTCACCAGCATCAAGGAGCCTCCCTTGAGGGAATCACAGTTTAGAAAAATTCAAATTTTGAAAATAGGAGGGAAAAAAAAAAAAGGGTACTTCAACTAATTTTGAAACAAATGTTCATGATTTCTTAAAAAAATAATTTTCCGACAGACAGGATGTCATGAGACAGTCAAATGACTGCCTCAATTACCAAGTATAAAACCACATGAATGATCAATGTGGAGCATAATCAAATATATTCCTTGGTCAGAAAACTTGTGATTTAGATCACATGAAGACTGATATTCCAGGAGTCTGATATTACAAAGAACTGTGGTCCGTAGATATATGGGACAGCATGTGTACCAAACATGGTTGACATTGATTTCATCATTCTTGGTACAAGTCATGCTGTAGGCACAACAATACTTGGTAAAATACCTTTGAACTGTAAGTACAGTATTATGAAGGCTGCCGAAGAACAGTCAGTGAAATTTTCCCTCTTGTCTTCCGAAGAATATCTATGACAGATTCTGAGTCCCAACCAACAACATCCACATCATTAACCTGAAAACAAAATAAAAAATAACAGATTATCAAAGAATTCCTTTTGACAGAAGCTCATTTAAAATAAAATTAGTATTAATTATGATATATAATGTGATTTATGATTATCAAGTTTAAAAAAAATTCAGTTTTGAAATCCCAATTAATAATTATGATAGAATATAAAATCAACACCACTTAGTTTTACTAAACCTTCAAGACATGCTACAGTATTGGAACATAGGTTCTGAAAATAAGTACGTAACACTGATATTGAAGAAAGTGGATTGCAACTTAACAACTGCTTACAGAAAATTATTTTGATTAACAACCAGTAAAACCTAGGCTAATTCCCCCTGCTAACTACCTCCTGTGTGACTGTATGTGCTCCTAGTTTGATGGAATATGTCACTAAATATTTTCATACTATACATTACTACATATATTTTATCAATAAAAAAGTAATCAAATACGTACAATTTAACCAAGAGGATTTCCCCAAATTAATCATAATGCAAAAAATCTATATTTCTTTACCAAATTGTACTGAGCAAATAAGAACACTCCAAATGAGCACATGCTATAAACAAATATATTTTATAGTGAAAACAAAAAAATATAAAGTCTGGCTGTCTATGGTTGACCAGGTAAATACCAAACAAGCCTGGTCCAGGGCTAGGCTCTGGGAGTAGATTAACCTGGGCCACACCACTAAACTACTACTTGATTAATCATAAATAACGTACAAGTTGAACAGAAATAAAATCAGTGGTAAAGTGTTTTATCGGTTACTATTTTTTTTTTTTTGTCAATGAACCAGCTGTAACCCACCAAGGCATGAGATCTAAAATAAAAACATAAGTTTTTTCTTTTACATTTAGTAATTTATACAGGAAAAGAGGTTACTAACCCGCTTGCTCCCAGCATTTTAGTCGTCTCTTACAACATGCATCACTTACGGAGGAAGTATTCTTTTCTACTTCCCCATTATTATTTTTTTTATTATCACACCGGCCGATTCCCACCAAGGCAGGGTGGCCCGAAAAAGAAAAACTTTCACCATCATTCACTCCATCACTGTCTTGCCAGAAGGGTGCTTTACACTACAGTTTTTAAACTGCAACATTAACACCCCTCCTTCAGAGTGCAGGCACTGTACTTCCCATCTCCAGAACTCAAGTCCGGCCTGCCCATGTTACTAATATATTCACAAAAATCAC
>NC_091334.1:17578754-17606254 GCF_038502225.1 Cherax quadricarinatus
GGTGTGATTGATACATAGTGACCTGAATGACATATAGGGATGTGGAGAGGTAGGTAATTTGTTCATGTGACTCCTGTCTTGGTGTTTGTGTGGCTTTCCAAACCAACTTGTCGGTATTTATTACCTAGGTTTATGCCGTAAGTATGTCCGACAGCCAGACGTACCTGCAATATGTATGTCCGACAGCCAGACGTACCTGCAATATGTATGTCCGACAGCCAGACGTACCTGCAATATTCATGTTACCATAGTGGGTCATACATCGTTTGAAGACCTTTGACCTGTACTCCTTGCAACAAAGTTGAGAAAGACATAATTTACACCTGGAAAATCCTAGAGGGACTGGTTCCAAATTTACACACAGGAATCACTCCCTACGAAAGCAAGAAACTCGGGAGACGGTGCGGTATACCCCCAGGGAAAAGCAAGGGTGCCACGAATACACTGAGATAACACAGTGTCAGGTGCCCAGATACTGTTCACCATCTTCTCATTATACATAAGCGGGATTAACAACAGATGCTCAGCTGTCTTCAAGAGGGAACTTGACAAGTTCCTCAACTCAATTCCTGATCAGCCGGGCTATGGTTTATACGTTTATCTGCGTGTGGGCAGAAGTAACAGCCTGGTTGATCTGGCCTTGAAACCTCGCGGCCTGCTCCTAGACCGGGCTGCTGGGGTGTCGACTTTCGAAAACTCTCTTCACGTATCATTACAACTGGAAGTGAATGTGTGTCCCACATTAACGTTAAGAGTGACAACGATGTGGCAGTGTGAATTGGATTTGAGTGGATGAGTCGAATTAGCCGTCAAGTGGATGGATGGGACTAGCCGCCATGTAGATGGGTGGAATTGTCAAGTAGTTGAGTGGAAGTCAGTGCCAAGTGTAGCGTCATTGAAACAAACATCCTCCTGCCTAGGAGCTGTGTAGCTTAGGTCAGGAAGCCTATGGCAGTGCTCCAGGCTAGGAGCTGTGTAGCTTAGGTCAGGAAACCCTATGGCAGTGCTCCTGGCTAGGAGCTGTGTAGCTTAGGTCAGGAAGCCTATGGCAGTGCTCCTGGCTAGGAGCTGTGTAGCTTAGGTCAGGAAGCCTATGGCAGTGCTCCTGGCTAGGAGCTGTGTAGCTTAGGTCAGGAAACCCTATGTCAGTGCTCCTGGCTAGGAGCTGTGTAGCTTAGGTCAGGAAACCCTATGTCAGTGCTCCTGGCTAGGAGCTGTGTAGCTTAAGTCAGGAAATCCTATGGCAGTGCTCCTGGCTAGGAGCTGTGTAGCTTAGGTCAGGAAACCCTATGGCAGTGCTCCTGGCTAGGAGCTGTGTAGCTTAGGTCAGGAAACCCTATGGCAGTGCTCCTGGCTAGGAGCTGTGTAGCTTAGGTCAGGAAATCCTATGGCAGTGCTCCTGGCTAGGAGCTGTGTAGCTTAGGTCAGGAAGCCCTATGGCAGTGCTCCTGGCTAGGAGCTGTGTAGCTTAGGTCAGGAAACCCTATGGCAGTGCTCCTGGCTAGGAGCTGTGTAACTTAGGTCAGGAAGCCTATGTCAGTGCTCCTGGCTAGGAGCTGTGTAGCTTAGGTCAGGAAGCCCTATGGCAGTGCTCCTGGCTAGGAGCTGTGTAGCTTAGGTCAGGAAACCCTATGGCAGTGCTCCTGGCTAGGAGCTGTGTAGCTTAGGTCAGGAAGCCTATGGCAGTGCTCCTGGCTAGGAGCTGTGTAGCTTAGGTCAGGAAGCCTATGGCAGTGCTCCTGGCTAGGAGCTGTGTAGCTTAGGTCAGGAAACCCTATGTCAGTGCTCCTGGCTAGGAGCTGTGTAGCTTAGGTCAGGAAACCCTATGGCAGTGCTCCTGGCTAGGAGCTGTGTAGCTTAGGTCAGGAAATCCTATGGCAGTGCTCCTGGCTAGGAGCTGTGTAGCTTAGGTCAGGAAGCCTATGGCAGTGCTCCTGGCTAGGAGCTGTGTAGCTTAGGTCAGGAAGCCTATGGCAGTGCTCCTGGCTAGGAGCTGTGTAGCTTAGGTCAGGAAACCCTATGTCAGTGCTCCTGGCTAGGAGCTGTGTAGCTTAGGTCAGGAAACCCTATGGCAGTGCTCCTGGCTAGGAGCTGTGTAGCTTAGGTCAGGAAATCCTATGGCAGTGCTCCTGGCTAGGAGCTGTGTAGCTTAGGTCAGGAAGCCCTATGGCAGTGCTCCTGGCTAGGAGCTGTGTAGCTTAGGTCAGGAAACCCTATGGCAGTGCTCCTGGCTAGGAGCTGTGTAACTTAGGTCAGGAAGCCTATGTCAGTGCTCCTGGCTAGGAGCTGTGTAGCTTAAGTCAGGAAGCCCTATGGCAGTGCTCCTGGCTAGGAGCTGTGTAGCTTAGGTCAGGAAACCCTATGGCAGTGCTCCTGGCTAGGAGCTGTGTAGCTTAGGTCAGGAAGCCCTATGGCAGTGCTCCTGGCTAGGAGCTGTGTAGCTTAGGTCAGGAAGCCTATGGCAGTGCTCCTGGCTAGGAGCTGTGTAGCTAAGGTCAGGAAACCCTATGACAGTGCTCCTGGCTAGGAGCTGTGTAGCTTAGGTCAGGAAACCCTATGGCAGTGCTCCTGGCTAGGAGCTGTGTAGCTTAGGTCAGGAAGCCTATGGCAGTGCTCCTGGCTAGGAGCTGTGTAGCTTAGGTCAGGAAACCCTATGGCAGTGCTCCTGGCTAGGAGCTGTGTAGCTTAGGTCAGGAAGCCTATGGCAGTGCTCCTGGCTAGGAGCTGTGTAGCTTAGGTCAGGAAACCCTATGGCAGTGCTCCTGGCTAGGAGCTGTGTAGCTTAGGTCAGGAAGCCCTATGGCAGTGCTCCTGGTTAGGAGCTGTGTAGCTTAGGTCAGGAAGCCTATGGCAGTGCTCCTGGCTAGGAGCTGTGTAGCTTAGGTCAGGAAGCCTATGGCAGTGCTCCTGGCTAGGAGCTGTGTAGCTTAGGTCAGGAAGCCTATGGCAGTGCTCCTGGCTAGGAGCTGTGTAGCTTAGGTCAGGAAGCCTATGGCAGTGCTCCTGGCTAGGAGCTGTGTAGCGTAGGTCAGGAAGCCTATGGCAGTGCTCCTGGCTAGGATCTGTGTAGCTTAGGTCAGGAAGCCTATGGCAGTGCTCCTGGCTAGGAGCTGTGTAGCTTAGGTCAGGAAGCTTATGGCAGTGCTCCTGGCTAGGAGCTGTGTAGCTTAGGTCAGGAAGCCCTATGGCAGTGCTCCTGGCTAGGAGCTGTGTAGCTTAGGTCAGGAAGCCCTATGGCAGTGCTCCTGGCTAGGAGCTGTGTAGCTTAGGTCAGGAAGCCCTATGGCAGTGCTCCTGGCTAGGAGCTGTGTAGCTTAGGTCAGGAAGCCCTATTGCAGTGCTCCTGGCTAGGATCTGTGTAGCTTAGGTCAGGAAGCCTATGGCAGTGCTCCTGGCTAGGAGCTGTGTAGCTTAGGTCAGGAAGCCTATGGCAGTGCTCCTGGCTAGGAGCTGTGTAGCTTAGGTCAGGAAGCCTATGGCAGTGCTCCTGGCTAGGAGCTGTGTAGCTTAGGTCAGGAAGCCCTATGGCAGTGCTCCTGGCTAGGAGCTGTGTAGCTTAGGTCAGGAAACCCTATGGCAGTGCTCCTGGCTAGGAGCTGTGTAGCTTAGGTCAGGAAGCCTATGGCAGTGCTCCTGGCTAGGAGCTGTGTAGCTTAGGTCAGGAAGCCTATGGCAGTGCTCCTGGCTAGGAGCTGTGTAGCTTAGGTCAGGAAGCCTATGACAGTGCTCCTGGCTAGGAGCTGTGTAGCTTAGGTCAGGAAGCCTATGGCAGTGCTCCTGGCTAAGAGCTGTGTAGCTTAGGTCAGGAAGCCTATGGCAGTGCTCCTGGCTAGGAGCTGTGTAGCTTAGGTCAGGAAGCCTATGGCAGTGCTCATCTATTCTCGTGCTCTGTTTATACAAAGCAAAAAAGGCTAAGTATGAGAAGGTCGGGATGATGTATGAGTGATGTGTACACGGGGTTGGTGTAGGTGTTACCTGCCTGACACACACCCAGGCTCTGTACTCATCATTTATAACGTGCTCGCCAGAATACCTGGCATACCACGGCACCTGCCCTCGCCACCCTTCGGCCACATACAAGGGAAGATATGATCATGACGTGCAAAATACTCGAGGGGATTAGAGGGAGTTGGCGTGGCTCTGTTCTCATGGCTTATAACTTGACTACTGGAATACAAGATATACTTCACAATACCCCGGTCACTATCCTTAGCCCTTTCTCACACTCATACTCTTACAGATTTCATACCATACAAGGTTTAAAGTGTAGGCATGGTAGGGTATACGAGACCAGGAATTTAATGTACGTTTGTGAGTAATTGAGAGGATAGGTGATGAACAGTGACTCGTACTCTCCCCACCACTCAGTGAGTACACACACCTCCCCACCACTCAGTGAGTACACACACCTCCCCACCACTCAGTGAGTACACACACGCTCACAAACCACTACACCGTGTGTATTGAACCTCACCACACAAGCTAAAATTTCACACCGAGGTGAAGGTAGGAAGAATGTGTGGACCTGACCCACCTGTTGAAGGTACCACCTCTGTACCACCCAACACACCACTACTGTACCACCCAACACACAGCTACTGTACCACCCAACACACAGCTACTGTACCACCCAACACACCACTACTGCACCACCCATCACACCACTACTGTACCACCCATCACACCACTACTGTACCACCCAACACACCACTACTGTACCACCCAACACACCGCTACTGTACCACCCAACACACCACTACTGTACCACCCATAACACCACTACTGTACCACCCATAACACCACTACTGTACCACCCAACACACCGCTACTGTACCACCCATCACACCGCTACTGTACCACCCAACACACTGCTACTGTACCACCCAACACACCACTACTGTACCACCCAACACACCACTACTGTACCACCCAACACACCACTACTGTACCACCCAACACACCACTACTGTACCACCCAACACACCACTACTGTACCACCCAACACCACTACTGTACCACCCAACACACCGCTACTCTACCACCCAACACACCACTACTGTACCACCCAACACACCACTACTGTACCACCCAACACACCGCTTCTGTACCACCCAACACCATTACTGTACCACCCATAGCACCACTACTGTACCACTCATAACACCACTACTGTACCACCCAACACACCACTACTGTACCACCCAACACACCGCTACTGTACCACCCAACACACCGCTACTGTACCACCCAACACACCGCTACTGTACCACCCAACACACCGCTACTGTACCACCCATAACACCACTACTGTACCACCCAAAACACCACTACTGTACCACCCAACACACCACTACTGTACCACCCAACACACCACTACAGTACCACCCAACACCACTACTGTACCACCCAACACCACTACAGTACCACCCAACACCACTACAGTACCACCCAACACCACTACTGTATCACCCAACACCACTACAGTATCACCCAACACCACTGCGGTACCACCCAACACCACTACTGTACCACCCAACACACCACTACTGTACCACCCAACACACCACTACTGTACCACCCAACACACCACTACTGTATCACCCAACACCACTACTGTGCCAACACCACTACTGTGCCAACACCACTACTGTGCCAACACCACTACTGTGCCAACACCACTACTGTGCCAACACCACTACTGTATCACCCAACACTGAAGTACCACCCAACACCACTACAGTATCACCCAACACCACTGCAGTACCACCCAACACACCACTACTTGGCCAAGCTTAAGCTTGGCTACTATAACATCAATCAGTTTGCTGACATTGCTCGTTGCTCCTTAAATGCACTTATTCATTTACGTTCAAGTTATAGTGAGTTATAGATGTACGCAACCTACCAGATGTATCTCTCTGACACTTAAAACATAAGTTGAAAGGAATGGTTCCCTTTATCAAGATAGCTCTGACCTAAAAATTTAGACTTGACGAGGAAATGGGGAAAGAAGTGATTTACCAGTAGAACTGTAGATGAGAGAAAGATGTGTAGTTTTAATGGTAGCTTAGATACACCTGTGGAAATTGTTAAATGTGCATAATATGGATCAGTAGGCATACTGCAGTGCTCATTCTAAGATTTTAGAGACCAGCACCAACAGCCTGGTTGACTAGACAAGCACGAGATGAGCCTGGACCATGGCTAGGCTCTGGGAGTAGTAAAAACTGGTAACTCATCAGAGGTAAGTCTGGTGCAAAGTGGGATACTTTTGTAGTCGTGTTTACAAGCGGGAGCCTCTAGCATGTGCCCTGACTAAGTGGAATGTATGTAATGAGTTGAATCTTTGTAGCGTTACTCATACTGGAGTATGATAACATAGGATTAAGGAATGTTTTCTCGTATATTTTCATTCTTCAGAGTATTTTAGTATCAGTATCTGCGAGTCAGTTTTACAAAACATTTTACAATGTAGTTTGTGATTAGTTGCGTGGGTCCTGAGACTGTGGATTGCTGTGATGATAATTGTATAGACCAGTGATTGTGTGTGTGTGTAGTCACCTAATTTTGGTTGCAAGGGTCGATTCATAGCTCCTGGCCCCACCTTTTCAATGGTCGCCATTAGGTCCAATCGCTCCTTACTCCATGAGCTTTATCATACCAGTGTGTGTGTGTGTGTGTGTGTGTGTGTGTTGGAGGCGTTACAGGCGTGTCTAGTGTAATATGGATGACCCTGTAATGCCTTAGTAATACGAAATACATTGTGATGTGTTGATGAATACGTAATTTGTGTATTGCATCAGAGGATGGATTATACTTGCATCACACACACACACACACACACACACACACACACACACACACACACACACAGCAGACATATCTGGCTTGTGGTCACAAAATTCACCTCATTATCTTACCATTATCACCAGTGACGAAGCCTGTTGTCATAATAGTGAAGTGATAGTTAAGATGATTACCATCACCTGCCTTTGTGTCACTGATAGTTGACTAGCACCACCTCTCTGTGTGTCACTGATAGTTGACTAGCACCACCTCTCTGTGTGTCACTGATAGTTGACTAGCACCACCTCTCTGTGTGTCACTGATAGTTAACTAACACCACCTGTGTGTGTGTGTGTGTGTGTGTGTGTGTGTGTGTGTGTGTGTGTGTGTGTGTGTGTATGTGTGTGTGTGTGTATGCGTGTGTATGCGTGTGTGTGTGTGTGTGTGTGTGTGTGTGTGTGTGTATGCGCGCGCGCGCGCGTGTGTGTGTGTGTGTGTTTATGTGTGTTTTCAACTGGCCTGTATTGTATCTGTACGAGGTAAATGGAAGTTGGAAACATAGGTGAAAGTGAATGGTTAGCAGCTTGAGCTGCCAGCTTAAAAAAAAAGCTTGATTGGTGGCTTATGTATGGGGGTGTGGTTGTAAACAACATTGATACGAGTGCAAGCAGCAGCTGTCATGAAGTATGAGTGCAAGCAGCAGCTGTCATGAAGTATGAGTGCAAGCAGCAGCTGTCATGAAGTATGAGTGCAAGCAGCAGCTGTCATGAAGTATGAGTGCAAGCAGCAGCTGTCACGAAGTATGAGTGCAAGGAGCAGCTGTCATGAAGTATGAGTGCAAGGAGCAGCTGTCATGAAGTATGAGTGCAAGGAGCAGCTGTCATGAAGTATGAGTGCAAGGAGCAGCTGTCATAAAGTATGAGTGCGAGCAGCAGCTGTCATAAAGTATGAGTGCGAGCAGCAGCTGTCATAAAGTATGAGTGCGAGCAGCAGCTGTCATAAAGTATGAGTGCGAGCAGCAGCTGTCATAAAGTATGAGTGCAAGCAGCAGCTGTCATAAAGTATGAGTGCGAGCAGCAGCTGTCATAAAGTATGAGTGCGAGCAGCAGCTGTCATAAAGTATGAGTGCGAGCAGCAGCTGTCATAAAGTATGAGTGCGAGCAGCAGCTGTCGTAAAGTATGAGTGCAAGCAGCAGCTGTCATAAAGTATGAGTGCAAGCAGCAGCTGTCATAAAGTATGAGTGCAAGCAGCAGCTGTCATGAAGTATGAGTGCAAGCAGCAGCTGTCATGAAGTATGAGTGCAAGCAGCAGCTGTCATGAAGTATGAGTGCAAGCAGCAGCTGTCATGAAGTATGAGTGCAAGCAGCAGCTGTCATAAAGTATGAGTGCAAGCAGCAGCTGTCATAAAGTATGAGTGCAAGCAGCAGCTGTCATGAAGTATGAGTGCAAGCAGCAGCTGTCATGAAGTATGAGTGCAAGGAGCAGCTGTCATAAAGTATGAGTGCAAGGAGCAGCTGTCATAAAGTATGAGTGCAAGGAGCAGCTGTCATAAAGTATGAGTGCAAGCAGCAGCTGTCATAAAGTATGAGTGCAAGCAGCAGCTGTCATGAAGTATGAGTGCAAGGAGCAGCTGTCATAAAGTATGAGTGCAAGGAGCAGCTGTCATAAAGTATGAGTGCAAGCAGCAGCTGTCATAAAGTATGAGTGCAAGGAGCAGCTGTCATAAAGTATGAGTGCAAGCAGCAGCTGTCATGAAGTATGAGTGCAAGCAGCAGCTGTCATGAAGTATGAGTGCAAGCAGCAGCTGTCATGAAGTATGAGTGCAAGCAGCAGCTGTCATGAAGTATGAGTGCAAGCAGCAGCTGTCATAAAGTATGAGTGCAAGCAGCAGCTGTCTTAAAGTATGAGTGCAAGCAGCAGCTGTCATGAAGTATGAGTGCAAGCAGCAGCTGTCATGAAGTATGAGTGCAAGCAGCAGCTGTCATGAAGTATGAGTGCAAGCAGCAGCTCTCATAAAGTATGAGTGCAAGCAGCAGCTGTCATGAAGTATGAGTGCAAGCAGCAGCTGTCATGAAGTATGAGTGCAAGCAGCAGCTGTCATGAAGTATGAGTGCAAGCAGCAGCTGTCATGAAGTATGAGTGCAAGGAGCAGCTGTCATAAAGTATGAGTGCAAGGAGCAGCTGTCATAAAGTATGAGTGCAAGGAGCAGCTGTCATAAAGTATGAGTGCAAGGAGCAGCTGTCATAAAGTATGAGTGCAAGCAACAGCTGTCATGAAGTATGAGTGCAAGGAGCAGCTGTCATAAAGTATGAGTGCAAGGAGCAGCTGTCATAAAGTATGAGTGCAAGGAGCAGCTGTCATGAAGTATGATTGCAAGCAGCAGCTGTCATAAAGTATGAGTGCAAGCAGCAGCTGTCATAAAGTATGAGTGCAAGGAGCAGCTGTCATAAAGTATGAGTGCAAGCAGCAGCTGTCATGAAGTATGAGTGCAAGCAGCAGCTGTCATAAAGTATGAGTGCAAGCAGCAGCTGTCATGAAGTATGAGTGCAAGCAGCAGCTGTCATAAAGTATGAGTGCAAGCAGCAGCTGTCATGAAGTATGAGCGCAAGCAGCAGCTGTCATAAAGTATGAGTGCAAGCAGCAGCTGTCATGAAGTATGAGTGCAAGCAGCAGCTGTCATAAAGTATGAGTGCAAGCAGCAGCTGTCATGAAGTATGAGTGCAAGCAGCAGCTGTCATAAAGTATGAGTGCAAGCACCAGCTGTCATGAAGTATGAGTGCAAGCAGCAGCTGTCATAAAGTACGAGTGCAAGCAGCAGCTGTCATAAAGTATGAGTGCAAGCAGCAGCTGTCATGAAGTATGAGTGCAAGCAGCAGCTGTCATAAAGTATGAGTGCAAGCAGCAGCTGTCATGAAGTATGAGCGCAAGCAGCAGCTGTCATAAAGTATGAGTGCAAGCAGCAGCTGTCATGAAGTATGAGTGCAAGCAGCAGCTGTCATAAAGTATGAGTGCAAGCAGCAGCTGTCATGAAGTATGAGTGCAAGCAGCAGCTGTCATAAAGTATGAGTGCAAGCACCAGCTGTCATAAAGTACGAGTGCAAGCAGCAGCTGTCATAAAGTACGAGTGCAAGCAGCAGCTGTCATAAAGTATGAGTGCAAGCAGCAGCTGTCATGAAGTATGAGTGCAAGCAGCAGCTGTCATAAAGTATGAGTGCAAGCAGCAGCTGTCATAAAGTATGAGTGCAAGCAGCAGCTGTCATGAAGTATGAGTGCAAGCAGCAGCTGTCATGAAGTATGAGTGCAAGCAGCAGCTGTCATGAAGTATGAGTGCAAGCAGCAGCTGTCATGAAGTATGAGTGCAAGCAGCAGCTGTCATAAAGTATGAGTGCAAGCAGCAGCTGTCATGAAGTATGAGTGCAAGCAGCAGCTGTCATAAAGTATGAGTGCAAGCAGCAGCTGTCATAAAGTATGAGTGCAAGCAGCAGCTGTCATGAAGTATGAGTGCAAGCAGCAGCTGTCATGAAGTATGAGTGCAAGCAGCAGCTGTCATGAAGTATGAGTGCAAGCAGCAGCTGTCATGAAGTATGAGTGCAAGCAGCAGCTGTCATAAAGTATGAGTGCAAGCAGCAGCTGTCATGAAGTATGAGCGCAAGCAGCAGCTGTCATGAAGTATGAGCGCAAGCAGCAGCTGTCATGAAGTATGAGTGCAAGCAGCAGCTGTCATGAAGTATGAGTGCAAGCAGCAGCTGTCATGAAGTATGAGTGCAAGCAGCAGCTGTCATGAAGTATGAGTGCAAGCAGCAGCTGTCATGAAGTATGAGTGCAAGGAGCAGCTGTCATGAAGTATGAGTGCAAGCAGCAGCTTTCATAAAGTATGAGTGCAAGCAGCAGCTGTCATGAAGTATGAGTGCAAGCAGCAGCTGTCATGAAGTATGAGTGCAAGCAGCAGCTGTCATAAAGTATGAGTGCAAGCAGCAGCTGTCATGAAGTATGAGTGCAAGCAGCAGCTGTCATAAAGTATGAGTGCAAGCAGCAGCTGTCATAAAGTATGAGTGCAAGCAGCAGCTGTCATGAAGTATGAGTGCAAGCAGCAGCTGTCATGAAGTATGAGTGCAAGCAGCAGCTGTCATGAAGTATGAGTGCAAGCAGCAGCTGTCATAAAGTATGAGTGCAAGGAGCAGCTGTCATAAAGTATGAGTGCAAGCAGCAGCTGTCATGAAGTATGAGTGCAAGCAGCAGCTGTCATAAAGTATGAGTGCAAGCAGCAGCTGTCATGAAGTATGAGTGCAAGCAGCAGCTGTCATAAAGTATGAGTGCAAGCAGCAGCTGTCATAAAGTATGAGTGCAAGCAGCAGCTGTCATGAAGTATGAGTGCAACCAGCAGCTGTCATGAAGTATGAGTGCAAGGAGCAGCTGTCATGAAGTATGAGTGCAAGGAGCAGCTGTCATGAAGTATGAGTGCAAGGAGCAGCTGTCATGAAGTATGAGTGCAAGCAGCAGCTGTCATGAAGTATGAGTGCAAGCAGCAGCTGTCATGAAGTATGAGTGCAAGCAGCAGCTGTCATAAAGTACGAGTGCAAGCAGCAGCTGTCATAAAGTATGAGTGCAAGCAGCAGCTGTCATAAAGTATGAGTGCAAGGAGCAGCTGTCATGAAGTATGAGTGCAAGGAGCAGCTGTCATGAAGTATGAGTGCAAGGAGCAGCTGTCATGAAGTATGAGTGCAAGGAGCAGCTGTCATGAAGTATGAGTGGCTTAACATCACGATGACAAAGGTAGAATATAAAACGGTTCTAACATATGGGTCATAGCTGACCCTCGGTTGCCCACCTATAAGATTATTATCTATACCTTGGGGCACCATGGGTGACCCTGGCACTCAGTATCACCGTGTGGCACTGTGTTGGCACCAGGGCTCTCTAGTGTTGTTGCTTGTCAACACAAGGTGGTGGAAGTGTTAATGCCAAACACCATCTTGAGGAAGGGTACCAACCCCTCTCGGGAGGCGGGAGAGGGGGGGGGAGGATCATTGGCAGTGCCAACATGAGTGCCAGCACACGTGATGCAGTTTTTACAGTTCCAGTGTGGCACCCTCCCAAAAAATTTAATTGAATCCTTAAATATTTCAGATGTTTTTTTTTCCTTCCTCTGGTGTAAAAGAGGAAGCGAAAAATATTTAAATTTTATGCACTTTTTTTTTTAATTTGGACTAGTTGGGCTTTTTTTAGCAGTGACGCCGCCTGTGTGCTGCCTCTGTTGTTGTTGTTTATTATTGTTAGTGTTGTTATTGTTAGTTTTATTATCAGTTTTATTGTTTTATTATCAGTTTTATTGTTAGTTTTATTATCAGTTTTATTGTTAGTTTTATTATCAGTTTCATTGTTAGTTTTATTATCAGTTTTATTGTTAGTTTTATTATCAGTTTTATTGTTAGTTTTATTATCAGTTTTATTGTTAGTTTTATTATCAGTTTTATTGTTAGTTTTATTATCAGTTTCATTGTTAGTTTTATTATCAGTTTCATTGTTAGTTTTATTATCAGTTTTATTGTTAGTTTTATTATCAGTTTTATTGTTAGTTTTATTATCAGTTTTATTGTTAGTTTTATTATCAGTTTTATTGTTAGTTTTATTATCAGTTTTATTGTTAGTTTTATTATCAGTTTTATTGTTAGTTTTATTATCAGTTTTATTGTTAGTTTTATTATCAGTTTTATTGTTAGTTTTATTATCAGTTTTATTGTTAGTTTTATTATCAGTTTCATTATTATTGCATTAATGGGGAAGGGCCAAACCCGTAGTGATCATACAGCGCTTGAGAAATGGGTGGTAATCAGATTTAACTCGAGGAAGAGGAAGATTGCACAAATTTCTTGGATCATCAAGACCCCTTCGTCGCCATCAAGACCCCCCATGCAGGGTCCTTGAGAGAGAGGGTGCTGGAGAGAGACCAGACACATCAACCATAGAGGCTATAGTCCTACCTAGTACCATTGTAAATATACCCAAAACACCTCCAGAAATATGGACACCCTTTTTTGCTAGGGCGAATTAAGGGTGCATAAGAGTGTTCCATAAGTGAGGGAACATTTTTTCTGTGGTCAAGGAGCATTCTCTTGACTGGCGCAGTTGTAAACACACTTCTAGGTCAAGGATGTAACCAACATTCCCTTACCATTGTAAATTGTACGTAAGTTTGTGTTTCCAACGGCGTTATTAAGCATTAATTGATGTCTTCTCTTACGTAGTTTATATTGAAAAAAATCCCGTTAGTAAATGCTGGGACTTCATTGTAAGTCTTCAGCTAATTCTTCTACTCTGCGCATTTGTAAATAGGAATGTAAATTCCGCTTCGATATTTCCTGAATGTCAAAAAAAAGTGTTTTTCAACATTTGTAAATAAACGGAAGGTTTTCATGCTGTGTGAGTGTAAATACAGAGTCATGTTGTGTATATCAGTGTAAATACACCTTTGTGTTTTCACTGTGTAAATATACCCACTATGCTCTAAATCTCGGTGTAACTCCACCTTTGTGGTGTGAATCTGTAAATCAAAGTATTTACTGCAGTGAGCATAGAAGTATACGCTCGTAAATTTGTGGTGAGAGTTAATGTTAACAACAGTAAATTGTTCGTGTAAATGTACTGCGTATTTTGTTGTACTCATGAACTAGACGAGCCTGGCCCATGGCCGGGCTGCGGGAGTAGACACTCTCTCGAAACTCTTCACAGGTATGTCTTTTGGAATTGCCTCAGAGGTGAGAGAGTAGAAATCACTTAGGGAAAGTTTAAAGTTGTGATTGACCAGTTTTTGGCAGGGGCTACTAGCACTTCCTAGTAGCACATAGCAACTAGCAGAGCCGCCAGACTGTGGATATGTCGTTCGTAGGAGCAGCCAAGTTGCTACGGTATGTGAATGAGGGCGATGCTCGTCTGTTTTTTTTTTTTCCTGCCTCTCTCGTTCACTTCTCTTATTTCATCCTCATTCTCTTATTTTTTTTCTTTTTGAATGCAGTAATATTATTTTCTTGCAGCTCTTTATTGTCTTCGTACTCTTCTTGCAGCTCTTTATTGTCTTCGTACTCTTCTTGCAGCTCTTTATTGTCTTCGTACTCTTCTTGCAGCTCTTTATTGTCTTCGTACTCTTCTTGCAGCTCTTTATTGTCTTGGTACTCTTCTTGTAGCTCTTTATTGTCTTGGTATTCTTCTTGTAGCTCTTTATTGTCTCTTCTTGTAGCTCTTTATTGTCTTGGTACTCTTCTTGTAGCTCTTTATCGTCTTTGTACTCTTCTTCATAAGAGTTCAAACATGAGTGTTTTAAAGGATAGAAGGTTGAGTGAGAGTAATTGTTTTCAACTCTTCCCGTTGAGCAGTGTTTGTATATCTCATCTCGAGATTGTTACAAGCATTCTTCTTCCCACAAGTGTATCATCTTACCTGCAATGACCCTCTTGAGTGTCTTTTCAAGAATTGGGTTTGTTTTCACTCACTTAAGTGCGCTGGCTCGGAGTACCTCAGGACAAATCGAAAGTGATATCACTTTGTTATAAGGAAAATTAGTAACGGGTGGCTTAGGAAGGTATATGGCAGACTTCCCCGGTGAATGATCAGCCAGAGGCTATTGCTACCTGCAGGACCTGTGTCCTGCAGGTAGCAATAGTCTCTTACAGTTGTTGGGTATTTCAGTATTATTGCGTTACAGCTGCTGGATGGATCACCAGACGACAGTGTTACTGTCATACAAAAATAACACAACCCACCGTTGAGTCAAACAAACAAATAAAAATTTACGTTCAATACCTGAAGGATGTTTCTTGGGGTGAACGCCCCCGCAGCCCGGTCCCAGACTTGGCCTCATTGTAGGAACTTGTCTAGTTTCCTCTTGAAGACAGATTCAGGTTTATTGGTAATTCCCCTGATGCTTGTGTTATTTTTGCAACCAAAATAAGGTGAACGCTTCAACATGCCTTGAGGGGTTCTGATTCAGTGATTGGAGCTGCCATCTATTTCTTTGGATCGAATTTGATTGTCTCCCGTTCCTCAAGGCGCTCTATGACCCCTACAGTCTTAGCTGTAGGGGTCATGAAGCAACTGTGTTGAGTTAAACATAAGAATTAACAACTGGGCGTCTACACTGTAAGCTGAATTTTGTCATCGTAATGACGCTAAAGTTCATTAATGACACTGAGCGTGACTCTTTAATTACTAAATATATGCCATCACTGAAGGTTCCTGACTCACATAATGACTAACACTGCTCACTGCAGAAGCCAGGTGTACCCCTGGATATTTATAATCAGAGAAAAGGAAATTGTTGTACAATTTTTTATGGATTCCATCACACATTGAATTACTCCTTCATGATAACGTTTATAATTTAATCAAAGAAGGTACACTGAAGGAAAATGCAGAATATAATTTTGGTGTGTCTGTGTGTAGCATTATGAATAATATTAGGAGAGAAATAATAAAAGTGAATGTTATAGGAATGTAGTTAGAAGACTGAGTAGATCTATCAGTCACTATGATAACATGAATGTTGATAAGTATGTTTATGTAGCAACTTGTAATGTGAACACTGACTTGTAGTAGCCAGGCTTAGGCTTGGTTACAAGTACTGACTGATGTTGTAGTAGCCAGGCTTAGGCTTGGTTACAAGTACTGACTGATGTTGTAGTAGCCAGACTTAGGCTTGGTTACAAGTACTGACTGATGTTGTAGTAGCCAGACTTAGGCTTGGTTACAAGTACTGACTGATGTTGTAGTAGCCAGACTTAGGCTTGGTTACAAGTACTGACTGATGTTGTAGTAGCCAGACTTAGGCTTGGTTACAAGTACTGACTGATGTTGTAGTAGCCAGACTTAGGCTTGGTTACAAGTACTGACTGATGTTGTAGTAGCCAGACTTAGGCTTGGTTACAAGTACTGACTGATGTTGTAGTAGCCAGACTTAGGCTTGGTTACAAGTACTGACTGATGTTGTAGTAGCCAGGCTTAGGCTTGGTTACAAGTACTGACTGATGTTGTAGTAGCCAGGCTTAGGCTTGGTTACAAGTACTGACTGATGTAGTAGCCAGGCTTAGGCTTGGTTACAAGTACTGACTGATGTTGTAGTAGCCAGTCTTAGGCTTGGTTACAAGTACTGACTGATGTTGTAGTAGCCAGACTTAGGCTTGGTTACAAGTACTGACTGATGTTGTAGTAGCCAGACTTAGGCTTGGTTACAAGTACTGACTGATGTTGTAGTAGCCAGACTTAGGCTTGGTTACAAGTACTGACTGATGTTGTAGTAGCCAGACTTAGGCTTGGTTACAAGTACTGACTGATGTTGTAGTAGCCAGACTTAGGCTTGGTTACAAGTACTGACTGATGTTGTAGTAGCCAGACTTAGGCTTGGTTACAAGTACTGACTGATGTTGTAGTAGCCAGACTTAGGCTTGGTTACAAGTACTGACTGATGTTGTAGTAGCCAGACTTAAGCTTGGTTACAAGTACTGACTGATGTTGTAGTAGCCAGACTTAGGCTTGGTTACAAGTACTGACTGATGTTGTAGTAGCCAGACTTAGGCTTGGTTACAAGTACTGACTGATGTTGTAGTAGCCAGACTTAAGCTTGGTTACAAGTACTGACTGATGTTGTAGTAGCCAGACTTAGGCTTGGTTACAAGTACTGACTGATGTTGTAGTAGCCAGGCTTAGGCTTGGTTACAAGTACTGACTGATGTTGTAGTAGCCTGGCTTAGGCTTGGTTACAAGTACTGACTGATGTTGTAGTAGCCAGACTTAGGCTTGGTTACAAGTACTGACTGATGTTGTAGTAGCCAGGCTTAGGCTTGGTTACAAGTACTGACTGATGTTGTAGTAGCCAGACTTAGGCTTGGTTACAAGTACTGACTGATGTTGTAGTAGCCAGGCTTAGGCTTGGTTACAAGTACTGACTGATGTTGTAGTAGCCAGGCTTAGGCTTGGTTACAAGTACTGACTGATGTTGTAGTAGCCAGACTTAGGCTTGGTTACAAGTACTGACTGATGTTGTAGTAGCCAGACTTAGGCTTGGTTACAAGTACTGACTGATGTTGTAGTAGCCAGACTTAGGCTTGGTTACAAGTACTGACTGATGTTGTAGTAGCCAGACTTAGGCTTGGTTACAAGTACTGACTGATGTTGTAGTAGCCAGGCTTAGGCTTGGTTACAAGTACTGACTGATGTTGTAGTAGCCAGACTTAGGCTTGGTTACAAGTACTGACTGATGTTGTAGTAGCCAGACTTAGGCTTGGTTACAAGTACTGACTGATGTTGTAGTAGCCAGACTTAGGCTTGGTTACAAGTACTGACTGATGTTGTAGTAGCCAGACTTAGGCTTGGTTACAAGTACTGACTGATGTTGTAGTAGCCAGACTTAGGCTTGGTTACAAGTACTGACTGATGTTGTAGTAGCCAGACTTATCCTTGGTTACAAGTACTGACTGATGTTGTAGTAGCCAGACTTAGGCTTGGTTACAAGTACTGACTGATGTTGTAGTAGCCAGACTTACGCTTGGTTACAAGTACTGACTGATGTTGTAGTAGCCAGGCTTAGGCTTGGTTACAAGTACTGACTGATGTTGTAGTAGCCAGGCTTAGGCTTGGTTACAAGTACTGACTGATGTAGTAGCCAGGCTTAGGCTTGGTTACAAGTACTGACTGATGTTGTAGTAGCCAGGCTTAGGCTTGGTTACAAGTACTGACTGATGTTGTAGTAGCCAGGCTTAGGCTTGGTTACAAGTACTGACTGATGTTGTAGTAGCCAGACTTAGGCTTGGTTACAAGTACTGACTGATGTTGTAGTAGCCAGACTTAGGCTTGGTTACAAGTACTGACTGATGTTGTAGTAGCCAGGCTTAGGCTTGGTTACAAGTACTGACTGATGTTGTAGTAGCCAGACTTAGGCTTGGTTACAAGTACTGACTGATGTTGTAGTAGCCAGGCTTAGGCTTGGTTACAAGTACTGACTGATGTTGTAGTAGCCAGACTTAGGCTTGGTTACAAGTACTGACTGATGTTGTAGTAGCCAGACTTAGGCTTGGTTACAAGTACTGACTGATGTTGTAGTAGCCAGGCTTAGGCTTGGTTACAAGTACTGACTGATGTTGTAGTAGCCAGACTTAGGCTTGGTTACAAGTACTGACTGATGTTGTAGTAGCCAGACTTAGGCTTGGTTACAAGTACTGACTGATGTTGTAGTAGCCAGACTTAGGCTTGGTTACAAGTACTGACTGATGTTGTAGTAGCCAGACTTAGGCTTGGTTACAAGTACTGACTGATGTTGTAGTAGCCAGACTTAGGCTTGGTTACAAGTACTGACTGATGTTGTAGTAGCCAGACTTAGGTCACAAGTATTTCTGGCAGTTTGGCAGACACACAGATGATCAAACTAAATACAAAGTATGTGATCAACCTTATGGTCACTATCTTGAACACTATGTGCTTCATTATCCACTTATTGAGGAATACGGAGGTAGTCAAGGTATCTTATTGATGAAAATAGGATACCAGACATATTAAGTCAATTTCCTAAAATTGCTTGTAACAGTTAAGTCAACTGTAGATATAATTTCAGATGTACTCCTGTTAGCTTTTGTGGATCCATATTCTCTTGCGCTACCCTGCACAGGATGGACATGGAGCGCACAGTAAACTAGCCACTTTAGCGGCAATATCTAAAATTCAAAATCAATACGCGGCCAGTGTTGGGCACCAGGTGTTGAGTTTCAGTACTGGAGGGTATCATGTTGGGCACCAGGTGTTGAATTTCAGTACTGGAGGGTATCATGTTGGGCACCAGGTGATGAGTTTCAGTACTGGAGGGTATCATGTTGGGCACCAGGTGTTGAATTTCAGTACTGGAGGGTATCATGTTGGGCACCAGGTGATGAGTTTCAGTACTGGAGGGTATCATGTTGGGCACCAGGTGTTGAATTTCAGTACTGGAGGGTATCATGTTGGGTACCAGGTGTTGAGTTTCAGTACTGGAGGGTATCATGTTGGGCACCAGGTGTTGAGTTTCAGTACTGGAGGGTATCATATTGGGCACCAGGTGTTGAGTTTCAGTACTGGAGGGTATCATGTTGGGTACCAGGTGATGAGTTTCAGTACTGGAGGGTATCATGTTGGGCACCAGGTGTTGAGTTTCAGTACTGGAGGGTATCATATTGGGCACCAGGTGTTGAGTTTCAGTACTGGGGGGTATCATGTTGGGCACCAGGTGATGAGTTTCAGTACTGGAGGGTATCATGTTGGGCACCAGGTGATGAGTTTCAGTACTGGAGGGTATCATGTTGGGCACCAGGTGTTGAGTTTCAGTACTGGAGGGTATCATGTTGGGCACTGTAGCCTCGGACGTGACCAGCTGTTAGCAATTTCCTTCTCAGTTTATATTTTAGCTTTTATTTTCTCTCGAAGACCTTGTACTGTGTTTACAAACTTGTTTTGCGTCAATATGACTCCCTCCCTCCCCCATCCACCTTAACTCTGACCTGCATGTGACCTTTCTTCCCCATCCTCCTTCACCCTGACTCCCATGTGACCTCCCTCTTCCCTCCTTCACCATTTGCAAAGGCGTTCATGAGGTGATTTCACACAAAATGAGAATGATAGGTATAACTTGAAAAGTAGACAAATGAAAGTTCAACATTCTGGCAGATAGAACACAAAGTGGTAGTAAAAAGAACAGAATCGAGCATTATGAAAGTAAACAACACGGTCCTGGTGCCTTTGCTTTTTCTTATCCTGATAGCGGACGAAGACAAACCCACTCGCCACAGCTTCGTATCATCATTTGTAGATACCAAAATAAGCATGAAAATCACCACGGCAGAAAGCACGGAAAATTGCAAGATGTAAACGAAGTCTTTAGTGGGCAGTGGAATTAACGTGACTTTCAGTGGCGAGTGACAAGTTCCAACTGCTTAGATACGGAAAGAATGAAGAACTCAAAGGTGACAGTATAGGAAACACAAGAGGATCACCAAATAGAACAAGAGGAACACGTGAAGGATCTGGGTATTAATGATATCAGCTGACCTTTCAAATTACACAATAAGGCAAATTTCAAGACGACCAGGAAAATGACGAGTTAGATAGTGAGGAAGGACTCTCAGGACGAGGAAAATAATGCCAATGGTGACACTTTTCAAATCACTTGTTCTTTCTGGCTTAAAGTATTATACAGTGTTGACGGCTCCGTTTAGGGCAGGAGAGATATAGTTGGAACGTATACATAGATTATTTACGGCCCACATAGAGCCAGTAAAGCTTTTAAATATTGGGAACACCTCAAAGTACTGAACATATACTTGGTGAAGCAGGAGGGAAGGAGAGAGACTGTATGAGACTGTGGAAAGTGCTTGAGAGCCTTGTCTTAAATCTGTAAACTGCCATAACACCATACTGGACTGAAAGAGATAGGAGACTGGGTAGACTAAGCCCAGTGAAAGTTAGGGGCGCCGTGGGCACAATAAGAGAACACGGTATCAACATTCTTGGTCCTAGAATTTTAAACATCTTGCCAGAATGTATCGGAAATACTGCTGGAACAAGTGTAGAAATCTTCAAGAGGAAACTAAATAATTTCGTCCATCAAGTGCCAGATTAGCCAGGCTGTGGCAGATATATGGACCAGCGGGTTACCAGCATCAACAGCCTGGTTGACCAGCCAAGCACCAGACAAGTCTGGCCCAGGGATGAGTAGGAAAACTCGAAATCTATCCACCTGTATGTGATTGCAGGGGTCGAGTTTCAGCTCCTGCCCCCCGCTCTTCGCTGGTCGCTACTGGGTTCACTCCTGGCTTCGTACCTTTTCTTAAAGCTGTGTATGGATTCTGCCTCTACCACTTCACTGTCTAGTTGGTTCCATTTCCTGACCACTGCAAGGCTGAGGAAATACTTTCTAACATATCCAGGGCAACATGGGTTCAGGGCAGGTCGCTCCTGCCTCTCACAACTACTGGATCACTATGACATGGCCTTGGATGCACTGGAAGAAAATCAGAATGCAGATGTAATTTACACAGACTTTGCAAAAGCATTTGACAAATGCGATCATGGCGTAATAGCCCATAAAATAAGGGGAGATGGATCTTCAACTTCCTAACCAATCGAACACAGAGTAGTGGTCAACAGAGTTAAATCGGAGGCTGCCATAGTGAAGAGCTCTGTTCCACAAGGCACAGTACTCGCCCCCATCTTATTCCTTATCCTCATATCAGACATAAACAGAGATATACACCACAGCACCGTATCATCCTTTGCGGATGATACTAGGATCTGCATGAGGCTGTCATCTGCTGAGGACGCGGTTAACCTCCAAGAAGATATAAACAAAGTTTTCCAGTGGGCAACGGTAAACAATATGATGTTCAATGAGGACAAATTCCAACTACTCCGTTATGGAAAACTGGAGGAGATAATAACTAGAACAGAGTATACTACGGACTCTGGCCATACAATAGAGCGGAAAAATAATGTAAGGGACCTGGGAGTAGTAATGTCTGAGGATCTCACTTTCAAGGATCACAACAGTGCCACGATCGCACGTGCAAAGAAAATGATAGGATGGATAATGAGAACGTTCAAAACGAGAGATGCCAAGCCAATGATGATCCTTTTCAAATCACTTGTTCTCTCTAGGCTGGAATACTGCTGTACATTAA
Organism: Cherax quadricarinatus; assembly: GCF_038502225.1. Lineage (NCBI taxonomy): Eukaryota > Metazoa > Arthropoda > Malacostraca > Decapoda > Parastacidae > Cherax > Cherax quadricarinatus. The sequence continues at coordinate 17,600,230 of NC_091334.1, forward strand.
CATCTCCATTCAAAGCAGGTGAAATCGCAGATCTAGAGAGTGTACAGAGATCCTTTACTGCACGTATAAGTTCTGTCAAGCACTTTAACTACTGGGAACGCTTGGAAGCACTTGACTTGTACTCGTTGGAACGCAGGAGGGAGAGATATATCATAATCTACACTTGGAAAATCCTGGAAGGAATGGTCCCAAATCTGCACACAGAAATCACTCCCTACGAAAGTAAAAGACTGGGCAGGCGATGCAAAATACCCCCAATAAAAAGTAGGGGCGCCGTTGGTACACTAAGGGAAAACACCATAAGTGTCCGGGGCCCAAGACTGTTCAACAGCCTCCCATCAAGCATTAGGGGAATTGCCAATAAACCCCTGGCTGCCTTCAAGAGAGAGCTGGACAGATACCTAAAGTCAGTGCCGGATCAGCCGGGCTGTGGCTCGTACGTTGGACTGCGTGCGGCCAGCAGTAACAGCCTAGTTGATCAGGCCCTGATCCATCGGGAGGCCTGGTCATGGACTGGGCCGCGGGGGCGTTGATCCCCGGAATAACCTCCAGGTAACATACCTGTGACTCATCCGTGTTTTCAACTTCCAGCAGTGCCCTCATGTTCCTGTTTCCCGCCTCTCCAATAATCTGTCCCTGTCCACCCCCAGTCTTATTAAATTTACAGTTGCTGGGGTTAAATTCTATTAGCCACTTATCAGACCAAACCCGCAGCCTGTCCAGGATCATTTATAGCTTTTCCTAGTCCTCACCTGTTTGTATTCCCTTCATTAGTTTCGCATCGTGTGTGTGTGTGTGTGTGTGTGTGTGTGAGAGAGAGAGAGAGAGAGAGAGAGAGAGAGAGAGAGAGAGAGAGTGAGAGTATTGCTAGCAGGTTGAGCGTAGCGTGTAGTGCATGTCACGAGGGGACGCATGAAAGAGAAGTATGCTGGAGTGAGGGGTGTTTGAGGAGGGGAGAGAGGGACGGGGATAGTGAAGGATAAAACATGAGAGGGAGGGGAATAGGGATAAAACACAAGAGAGAGAGAGAGAGAGAGAGAGGGAGGAAGGGATGGATGAGGATAGCAAGGGATAAAACAAGAGAGGGAGGGGTGGTGGCGCCGAGGTGTTGGTGGCGTCAGGGAGACTAGCGTCTGTGTATCTCAACCAAGATGGCAAAATAATGCCACCAGGAATGTGATACAAGAGTGTGGTACCTGCTGGGACTTGAAGGAGGAGTTAGAGGGGCACTATGAAGAAGTTAAATTGACAGGACAAAGTAAGAGGTAAGACGAAGATGGCAGAGGAAGGTATCATTGGAGCAAGAGGACGGTATCACTGGGACAAGGGGAAGGTATCATTGGGACAAGGGGAAGGTATCATTGGAACAAGAGGAAGGTATCATTGGAGCAAGAGGACGGTATCACTGGGACAAGAGGAAGGTATAATTGGAACAAGAGGAAGGTATCACTGGGACAAGAGGAAGGTATCATTGGAACAAGAGGAAGGTATCACTGGGACAAGAGGAAGGTATCATTGGAACAAGAGGAAGGTATCATTGGAACAAGAAGGTATCACTGGGACAAGAGGAAGGTATCACTGGGACAAGAGGAAGGTATCATTGGAACGAGAGGAAGGTATCATTGGAATAAGAGGAAGGTATCACTGGGACAAGAGGAAGGTATCACTGGGATAAGAGGAAGGTATCACTGGAACAAGAGGAAGGTGTCATTGGAACAAGAGGAAGGTATCACTGGGACAAGAGGAAGGTATCACTGGGATAAGAGGAAGGTATCACTGGAACAAGAGGAAGGTATCACTGGGATAAGAGGAAGGTATCACTGGAACAAGAGGAAGGTATCATTGGAACAAGAGGAAGGTATCATTGGAACAAGAGGAAGGTATCATTGGAACAAGAGGAAGGTATCACTGGGACAAGAGAAAGGTATCATTGGAACAAGAGGAAGGTATCATTGGGACAAGAGGAAGGTATCATTGGAACAAGAGGAAGGTATCACTGGGACAAGAGAAAGGTATCATTGGAACAAGAGGAAGGTATCATTGGAACAAGAGGAAGGTATCTTTGGAACAAGATGAAGGTATCATTGGAACAAGAGGAAGGTATCACTGGGACAAGAGAAAGGTATCATTGGAACAAGAGAAAGGTATCATTGGAACAAGATGAAGGTATCATTGGAACAAGAGGAAGGTATCGCTGGGACAAGAGGAAGGTATCATTGGAACAAGAGGAAGGTATCACTTGGACAAGAGAAAGGTATCATTGGAACAAGAGGAAGGTATCATTGGAACAAGAGGAAGATATCATTGGAACAAGAGGAAGGTATCATTGGAACAAGAGGAAGGTATCATTGGAACAAGAGGAAGGTATCACTGGGACAAGAGGAAGGTATCATTGGAACAAGAGGAAGGTATCATTGGAACAAGAGGAAGGTATCATTGGAACAAGAGGAAGGTATCATTGGAACAAGAGGAAGGTATCATTGGAACAAGAGGAAGATATCATTGGAACAAGAGGAAGGTATCATTGGAACAAGAGGAAGGTATCATTGGAACAAGAGGAAGGTATCATTGGAACAAGAGGAAGGTATCATTGGAACAAGAGGAAGGTATCATTGGAACAAGAGGAAGGTATCATTGGAACAAGAGGAAGATATCATTGGAACAAGAGGAAGGTATCATTGGAACAAGAGGAAGGTATCATTGGAACAAGAGGAAGGTATCATTGGAACAAGAGGAAGGTATCACTGGGACAAGAGGAAGGTATCATTGGAACAAGAGGAAGGTATCACTGGGACAAGAGGAAGGTATCATTGGAACAAGAGGAAGGTATCATTGGAACAAGAGGAAGGTATCATTGGAACAAGAGGAAGGTATCATTGGAACAAGAGGAAGGTATCATTGGAACAAGAGGAAGGTATCATTGGAACAAGAGGAAGGTATCATTGGAACAAGAGGAAGGTATCATTGGAACAAGAGGAAGGTATCACTGGGACAAGAGGAAGGTATCATTGGAACAAGAGGAAGGTATCATTGGAACAAGAGGAAGGTATCATTGGAACAAGAGGAAGGTATCATTGGAACAAGAGGAAGGTATCATTGGAACAAGAGGAAGGTATCATTGGAACAAGAGGAAGGTATCACTGGGACAAGAGGAAGGTATCATTGGAACAAGAGGAAGGTATCATTGGAACAAGAGGAAGGTATCATTGGAACAAGAGGAAGGTATCATTGGAACAAGAGGAAGGTATCACTGGGACAAGAGGAAGGTATCATTGGAACAAGAGGAAGGTATCATTGGAACAAGAGGAAGGTATCATTGGAACAAGAGGAAGGTATCATTGGAACAAGAGGAAGGTATCATTGGAACAAGAGGAAGGTATCATTGGAACAAGAGGAAGGTATCCCTGGGACAAGAGGAAGGTATCATTGGAACAAGAGGAAGGTATCACTGGGACAAGAGGAAGGTATCATTGGAACAAGAGGAAGGTATCACTGGGACAAGAGGAAGGTATCATTGGAACAAGAGGAAGGTATCACTGGGACAAGAGGAAGGTATCACTGGGACAAGAGGAAGGTATCACTGGGACAAGAGGAAGGTATCATTGGAACAAGAGGAAGGTATCACTGGGACAAGAGGAAGGTATCATTGGAACAAGAGGAAGGTATCATTGGAACAAGAGGAAGGTATCACTGGGACAAGAGGAAGGTATCACTGGGACAAGAGGAAGGTATCACTGGGACAAGAGGAAGGTATCATTGGAACAAGAGGAAGGTATCACTGGGACAAGAGGAAGGTATCATTGGAACAAGAGGAAGGTATCACTGGGACAAGAGGAAGGTATCACTGGAACAAGAGGAAGGTATCACTGGAACAAGAGGAAGGTATCACTGGGACAAGAGGAAGGTATCACTGGAACAAGAGGAAGGTATCACTGGGACAAGAGGAAGGTATCATTGGAACAAGAGGAAGGTATCATTGGAACAAGAGGAAGGTATCACTGGGACAAGAGGAAGGTATCACTGGGACAAGAGGAAGGTATCACTGGGACAAGAGGAAGGTATCATTGGAACAAGAGGAAGGTATCACTGGGACAAGAGGAAGGTATCATTGGAACAAGAGGAAGGTATCACTGGGACAAGAGGAAGGTATCACTGGAACAAGAGGAAGGTATCACTGGAACAAGAGGAAGGTATCACTGGAACAAGAGGAAGGTATCACTGGGACAAGAGGAAGGTATCACTGGAACAAGAGGAAGGTATCACTGGGACAAGAGGAAGGTATCATTGGAACAAGAGAAAGGTATCACTGGGACAAGAGGAAGGTATCACTGGAACAAGAGGAAGGTATCACTGGAACAAGAGGAAGGTATCACTGGAACAAGAGGAAGGTATCACTGGAACAAGAGGAAGGTATCATTGGAACAAGAGGAAGGTATCACTGGAACAAGAGGAAGGTATCACTGGAACAAGAGGAAGGTATCACTGGAACAAGAGGAAGGTATCACTGGAACAAGAGGAAGGTATCACTGGAACAAGAGGAAGGTATCATTGGAACAAGAGGAAGGTATCACTGGAACAAGAGGAAGGTATCACTGGAACAAGAGGAAGGTATCATTGGAACAAGAGGAAGGTATCACTGGGACAAGAGGAAGGTATCACTGGAACAAGAGGAAGGTATCACTGGGACAAGAGGAAGGTATCACTGGAACAAGAGGAAGGTATCACTGGAACAAGAGGAAGGTATCATTGGAACAAGAGGAAGGTATCACTGGAACAAGAGGAAGGTATCACTGGAACAAGAGGAAGGTATCACTGGAACAAGAGGAAGGTATCACTGGAACAAGAGGAAGGTATCACTGGAACAAGAAGGTAAGGTATCACTGGAACAAGAGGAAGGTATCACTGGAACAAGAGGAAGGTATCACTGGAACAAGAGGAAGGTATCACTGGAACAAGAGGAAGGTATCACTGGAACAAGAGGAAGGTATCACTGGAACAAGAGGAAGGTATCACTGGAACAAGAGGAAGGTATCACTGGAACAAGAGGAAGGTATCACTGGAACAAGAGGAAGGTATCACTGGAACAAGAGGAAGGTATCACTGGAACAAGAGGAAGGTATCACTGGAACAAGAGGAAGGTATCACTGGAACAAGAGGAAGGTATCACTGGAACAAGAGGAAGGTATCACAGGAACAAGACGAAGGTCACTCAAGAGGAAGGTATCTGGAACAAGAGGAAGGTATCACTGGTACAAGAGGAAGGTATCACTGGAACAAGAGGAAGGTATCACTGGAACAAGAGGAAGGTATCACTGGGAACAAGAGGAAGGTATCACTGGAACAAGAGGAAGGTATCACTGGAACAAGAGGAAGGTATCACTGGAACAAGAGGAAGGTATCACTGGAACAAGAGGAAGGTATCACTGGAACAAGAGGAAGGTATCACTGGAACAAGAGGAAGGTATCACTGGAACAAGAGGAAGGTATCACTGGAACAAGAGGAAGGTATCACTGGAACAAGAGGAAGGTATCACTGGAACAAGAGGAAGGTCTCACTGGAAGATCGAACAAGAGGAAGGTATCACTGGAACAAGAGGAAGGTATCACTGGAACAAGAGGAAGGTATCACTGGAACAAGAGGAAGGTATCACTGGACTGGGACAAGAGGAAGGTATCATTGGAACAAGAGGAAGGTATCACTGGGACAAGAGGAAGGTATCATTGGAACAAGAGGAAGGTATCACTGGGACAAGAGGAAGGTATCACTGGAACAAGAGGAAGGTATCACTGGAACAAGAGGAAGGTATCACTGGAACAAGAGGAAGGTATCACTGGGACAAGAGGAAGGTATCACTGGAACAAGAGGAAGGTATCACTGGGACAAGAGGAAGGTATCATTGGAACAAGAGGAAGGTATCACTGGGACAAGAGGAAGGTATCACTGGAACAAGAGGAAGGTATCACTGGAACAAGAGGAAGGTATCACTGGAACAAGAGGAAGGTATCATTGGAACAAGAGGAAGGT
>NC_091334.1:17611254-17622153 GCF_038502225.1 Cherax quadricarinatus
AATACTAGACACAAACATCAAAGTTATATTCTACATTTTCCTTCATGGTACTTTTTTTTTTGACTAACTTGTCAACTTTATCGTGAAGGAGTAATTCAATGTGTGTTGGAATCCATAATTGTACATTAATTAGTTGGAATAATGGATAGAAGGGTTACCTATAGCCGCTTCCGGAGTTACCGTCCCTGAAGCGCGACCCCAGACCAGACCTCCTGGTAGAAGGGTAGATGGTAGTCGGAGGAGGAGTGAACACTAGCGTAGGAGAATTAGTAGAAGCAAAGTAAATCGTAAATGATCCAGAAAAAATCAATAAGACGAGAGATTATATGTCCATCATTCAGCAGCTGGCAGCTCCAACTTCCATTTGAAACCCACAAATTAACTTGCTGATGCGGGAACTGAGGCGCTCACAGCTGTTGCACCGGGGACCTCAACTAGCCACCAGTATTGCTGGCTAGTTTAACATTGCCTTAACTAAGGATTTACTCTCACTAACCACTAGTATTATTGATCAGATCTGACCGCTTCCCAGTGTATGTGTGTGTACTCACCTATTTGTGGTTGCAGTGGTCGATTCAAAGCTCTTGGCCCCACCTCTTCAGTGGTCGCTACTAGGTCCACTCTCTACCTGCTCCAGGAACTTCATCCTATCTCTTCCGTGTGTGTGTGTGTGTATGTGTGTGTGATTTGCGTTGCTCCTGGGCCCGTGAGTTCCAGTGCGTTCTCACCGCTCTCACGCTGGAAAAATTCCTCCTAAAAGGTTATCCGTCACTTTCCATGTTGTCCCTCGTCTTTATCCACATTATCAATTCCCCGGAGTATCTTGTATGTTATGAACATATCTCATCTGCGTTTGTTTTTCCATTTGTGTAAATTTTGCTACTTGTATCACGTATCAAGTTCTTTTCTCTGGAACTGGAGAATCTTTCTTAACTTCTCAAGCTTTCTTGTGCGCTAGCACATCTGATTTGTATTTGTGTATTGAAAGATAACTAAAATGAGGCGAAGGTTACAATAGGTTAATGGAAGGGGGATCGTATGGCAGAGATGAGGTGTAGCAAGGTGGGCCAGTCTGAGTGTATGTATGAAACGAGGGGTTTACCCTGGAATTGCCTAACTGTAATTCTTGAGAGTGTGAGTCGTAATTGAAAAGAGGTTACCTATAAATTACCTGTAGTTGCTTCCGGAGGTCACCGCCCCAGCGGCATTGGTTGCTAGCCTGATCTGTCAAGCTGTTGGTGCCCGCCACTCGCAGCTCAATGTATGTATCATACAGTCCGGCTGATCAGTAAATGATTTGAGGAACTTACCGAGTTCCTTCTTGAGGACATCTAGGGATCTGTTGTTAATGGAAATAAATAGAATAAGGACAAAAAATGACAACTGTAGCGGAATATATTCCTACAGTAAAACACATTGCCATAATAAGTGGATGTGGTGATACCAAAAAGTTGTAGGTCAAACACGTAAATACTTAACAAGACTTAACACTCACCTAACCTTTGTCACTCGTTTATCTGTACAAACTGTTTTTTAGGTACTCTAAATTGTAATTTATTCTTCCATTTTTGTTTTACACTTCTGGCCACTTCAAGGGTTATTAGGCTCAAATTTGCTACACTGATTTTATTAACCAAGAGTTGTCATACCTTAGCTCATTTCAAAGCCTGACCTTAGCAGTATATAATGTATAACTATTTTTAATACTAAACAACATACATACAAGGTAGAGGGTGAACTTGGAGTCAGCTGTGGGTCAGATCTTGTAGTTGGTGTGTTGACTACTAGTATTTATAGAGTGAGAACACTGTTCAAGATGGTAATCATTGCATTTACGAAGGATCACTGATGGAGTTACGTCCTTGAGAAGGGTAAAGTCAGCCCGTCGCGTGGTGTAAGACCTGTTTTCTGACTGTCCACAAATATGGGTCATGTGGAGGATCTTGAGAACATTAATCTTGTACTGTTGATTGGCTCTGAGTGGTTCCTAACCTTGTTTAAGAAATGGAATGGGGAACAGTCAGTCCAAGCAAGTTGTTTATAATTAAAACGACAACCAACTTGTACCACCAAGAGTGTTGTAACCTTTGCTGTCCAACATGTTCAAAGTGAACCTTTATTTTTATCTGACTATATCATTTTTATTCATTGTAAAAGTCAAATTTTCACTCGCAGCTACTGTTTTATAAATAGGTGGTAAGACACAGCATGAGTTCCTATTAGAAGATCGACCTTGAGAGTAGTCAGGTGTAGAGTGGAACCATATTTTCCTAATGGTTGTAGCTATGGCAGTAGCACTAGGTGGTATACAGGATCAAGAGCACTTATAATGTATCACTCAGAGCATCGAGTCTAGCACTAATAAGTCATTGGTTACAGTTGCCATCGGCTACTTCACCGTAGTTGTCACGACTCTGGTACTCTTCAGCTCCAAGGCTGAGGGACTGATTACCTCATCTTTTGTATATAGGTCTACTGTCTTCCAATTATGACCTTGAATTCGTATTAATAAAGCCACTGGATGGCGAAACGTCTACAATAAAGATACCCAGATGTTGCACACGTGTCTAAATGTTTATCTTTCAAACGTTCCATACACATTGTAGGCACCCTGCTTGTGTGTGGGGGGGGGGGAGGCAGGATTTAGTATGCAGGTGAAGCTGGGATATGGGTGATCGGGAGGGGAGGGGAAGGGAAGGGGCAGGTGAGTGAGTGACACACTACCTGGGTTCTTAAGAGTGCTTCTCTCCCTCCCTGGATGGCGCCTTCCGCTACCTTGGAGTCTGGCTAAGGTGTACTCACCCACTTTTATTTGTGGGGGTCTAGTTTCAGCTCCGGGTCCCGCTTTGTTACTAACAAATGACTTCCTGTGTAATTACCTATATGTATATATACAAAACAACTACTGTGAAAAAATAGTGACCTTCCTATTACTTTTCTTGGTTGTTTTTATATTATATCACCTGTTTACTATGATTTTATTGCATATATTTGTATATATGTGTATGTATGTGCACGTGTATGTATAGTGGTTGTATCGATTATTGTCTCAGATTATTCTGCTGTTCTGTTACTCCGTAAACAACTTTATAGCGTTCTTTCAGCACTTCTACGTTAATAACTATCACCACTTCTTGCTGCTGTGTACATGTGTGTGTGTGAGAGTGGAACAAGGTGGGGAGTTAACACCCTCACTGTTCCCTCTTACTTTTTAATACCTTATTGTCACTGCCATAATAAAATAATGCGGTGGATCCAAAGAAAAGGCGCAGGTTACATAATCTGTTTAAGTGTTTCTCTCTCTATTAGAGCTTTATCAAGCCATGTTTCTCTCTGTATAGAGCTTTATCAAGCCATGTTTCTCTCTGTATAGAGTTTTAGCAAGTCACAATAAACCTCTACCAAAGGAAAACATCGTCCCAATAAAAGATTGTCCTACAAGTTTATATCAGCTTGTATCAATTGATGGATTTCCAGAGAGAAGTTTGAAGCCAGTCTTATCAATGTCGATCTCGTTGATGAAAAAACTAGAAATGTAATAACGGAATTCGCCGATAGAGAAGCGGGCTGTCTCAGTGCATCCACGGAAGCAAGTAGATGCTAAGAAATACTGAGGCGAGATTGCGACTGAAAGCCAGGCCTCCAGAGGTCCCCTTGGTTCTCTACACTGATGTTATGTATGATAATCTATGTAAGTGTATTTATGTATACCTGAATAAACTTACTTAGCTCTCCACAAGAGCTGGGGACTGAAGACATGACGTCTGTGAGTGGTCACATTAAGTTAGGGAATTTTTGCCTGGTCACAGACCGGGCCGCGGGGGTGTTGACCCCCGGAACTCTCTCCAGGTAATGTGTTCTTGGGGTCAATTATGTACTGGCAGTACAGCGCGGTATTACAAGTTGTTGTGAAGTTTGCTTTAGTTAGTTGTTGTAAACTTCCATCCCGACTCCCCCCCCCCCACACACACATAACAAAGAGGCAGGGGGCAGGAGCTGTGAATCGACCCCTACAACCACAAATAGGTAAGTACACACAGTGGGGGAGCTGGTGTCACCAGTGGTGACTGCGGTGACAATCCATCGTTGGCAACTGTTGAGGAAGTGTTGGGGTGCCCCCACGTCCTTGTGAGACCTTGCCCGGGGTCCTGCCCTCATCACCCCTCCTGCTGCCTCATCCTCCTCCTGCCCTTATCCTCCTGTTGTTGCCCGTCATACCCAGTCATTCCTCTACCTCCTGCTGTTGCTGCTGCTTTTTCTCCATCTGCTTCTGTCTCTAAGGATTCTCTGTCTTTTTAAGCTGTCCCAGATGCTTCTGCTTTACCTTCTGATCATCCTGCCTCAACCACTGCTGTTGGTTCGTTCTCTCTCTCTCTCTCTCTCTCTCTCTCTCTCTCTCTCTCTCTTTCTCTCTCTCTCTCTCTCCCTCTCTCCCTCTCCCTCTCCCTCTCCCTCCCACCCTCCCACCCTCCCTCCCTCCCTCCCTCCCTCCCACCCTCCCTCCCTACAGTTTCAGGTAATTATGTGGTAAGCTGAGATTTAGCACTTTGTTGACAGTAAAAAATTAGACATGTTTCGTTACGCTTGTTTCTGTTCACCTAGCTGGTGAATAGGGGCAACAACAGCCTGGTGGAACCAGCCAGCAACTAAGAGGCCTGGTCTGGAACCAGACCGCGAAGGGGATGGGGCAGCGACCCCGGCAAAGCCACTAGGGGTTAAACCAGTAAATAGGTATCTGGAAGCTAGCCTGTTGATCGCATCCTGGGGAAGAGCACCTCAAATTCTCCATGTCCTGCGTCTACCTACCCGGAGGTCGTTCCGGGGGGGGGGGTCACCGCCCCCGGGGCAAGCTCCTCGATCAGGCATCCCGGTGGATCGGGGCCCTAATCAAGCAGGCTGTTACTGCTGCCCGCACGTAATCCAGCAGCCCGGCGGTGACCGGACACTTGACTCTAGGTATCTGTCCAGTTCCCTCCTGAAGATGGTTGGTAATTCCCCTCATGTATGATGGGAAGCTACTGAACAGTCTTGAGCCCAGGACACTTAGTGTTTTGTCATAGTGTACGTATGGAGGGTAACACATGGAGCTATTTGTGACGTTCATATATGGTGGTAGTGTTGTTGCGGCAGCGGCGTATGTGGTGGTGGTGCCGCGTCCGTAGTGGCGCCGCGTACTTGGTGATGGCGCCATGACATGGGTCATGCGGCTTTAGTGACGTCATGACAGCATTGACCCCCCTCCCCCGATCGATGGCGCCGCCGCTACGCCATCGCCAGGACCTGCTGACGCTACTGTTGCTGTGGCGACTGCTGCTGACGCTACTGTTGCTGTGGTAACTGCTGACGCTGCGGCGGCGACTGCTGCTGCTACTTTTGTGACGGTTGCTGTCGTAGTAGTAGTAGTAGCAGCTATAGTAACAGAAGAAACGGTATTGATAGTATCAACAACACCCACAATGGTAGTAGTAATAGCAGTAGCATCATTAGTAGTATCAGGAAACATGCAGGTACCTGGTTCCTGCTCAGTGAACGTGGGCAGTAGCAGTCTTACTCTGCAACGCTCCTGCTCCGTTGTTTTTATTAATCTTGATTTAAATCTTGGCGGTAGTTGTTGGGCAGTGCACATTCTCCAAGAATCAGCATCTCTTGCTTTTTAAGATATGGTTGCTGTCATGTGTTGTTTTGCAGTATTGCTTCGGCAGTATAAAGGCGTCCATTTGTCTTCCTTATCCCTAGCAGCAGCAATAGATTTTCTGTTTTGCCATCTGTCTAGACTAGACTATTAAACAGCTCCTAACATATGTAAGAGGGATTACCAACAGACCCTTGGATGTTTTGAAGAGGGAACGTGATATGCTTTTTAAGTTACTGGTCAGCCGGGCTGTGGATCGTACGTTGAACTGCGTGCGGCAAGCAGTACCAGCCTGGTTGATCAGGCCTTGATCCACTGAGAGGCTTGGCCTGGGACAGGGCCACAGGGGCACTTGACATGCTTCATGTAACTTAAAGTGGTTATCATACCTTTTGTTTTCCAGTGAAGGCAAATTGAGTTTTTTTTTTCAGTCTTTGTCTCGTATATTAATTCTGGACTCTGTTTCTTGCATGCGTGTGGTGCTGTGGCCGAGGTTAAAATATTCTGGTCACGTATATCCCAGCGTGTCCCCGACTGCCAGCCAACTAGTCATCTCCATTAATTAGCTAATGTGTTCGGACTCAACAAGCCTCTGTACGCACTTCTGGACTGGTAGCTAGCGGGGTGATAGACAGCAACTATCTTGTCATGCAAGTGTGAAACGAAAGCCTGTTAAACGCTCTGCACTCGCACATAACTGCTGGTCTTTTCTTTGTTTCATGACCATGTTAGATGACAGATAATAATCTTACAAACATCTACGTACATTCAGTGTACACTTTCCTTTAATTGTCTGTATTAACAGGTTTTCCCAAGTAAGGCTTTTCGATGCTGTTCATGGGCTCCTGATCTAAGGAATTTAGACTCCTTCCTTTTAATTATTTTTTTTTATAAATTCGATTGAAAAAGGTACACAGAATTGAATAGCTGGTGGAAGGCCTTTATAGTACGTGGTAGTCAATTTTAGATGCATTTTTTCAATTACTTTTACGAAAAATTCCGCTATATAGACGAGCTTTATAAGAGAGCTGACTGTAGTTCTTACTGTTTTTCCAATATTTCTTTTAATAATGTGTGAGGCGTATTGTGAGACGCGAACTCCAGAACTAGCCGCCGCAGCCGCCGCCGCAGCCGCCGCCGCAGCCGCCGCAGCCGCCGCCGCAGCCGCCGCAGCCGCCGCAGCCGCCGCCGTCGCCGCCTGCTGAAGTAACTTTACCACTGAGAGCTCCTGGGCGGTGTCTTCTACACCATATGCTCAAACTTTCTTCATATCGCAGAAATACTCCGCCGCAACCAGCTTTCTTGGGAAAAAATCATAAATAATTTAAACCGCTGGCGGGTGGTGGGGGAAGGGGATGTTGAAAGTGGGAGAGGAGGGGAAGGGAGCAAGGAAGGTTGAAAGTAATATGTGGAGTCAGATTTGGTGTGGTGATCTTGAAGACTTTTATTAGTTTTCACTTCGTAATAGGAGAACTGTGACAGTGCGTTTATATTATTATTATTATTATTATTATTATTATTATTATTATTATTATTATTGTCATGGATCATAGAACGCCAGGGAAATGATAGGAAATCAGGCTTGATCGAAGGAAGAGGAGGGGGGTGTTCAAATGGTTTGGTGGAAGTACAAAATAAGCCTATTAAAAAGCATGGGCACCGTAAGAGAACATTGTATCAATATCCGTGGTACTAGCCTACCCATCATCTTATGAGAAGATATCAGAAACACTGTTGGAGCAAATGTAGAAATCTTCGGGAGGAAACTGGACAAGTATCTCCGCCAGGTACCTAATCAACCAGGTTGTGATAGATTTGGGGTCCAGCCGGCCACCAACATCAGCAGCCTGATTGACTAGGCCAGCACCAGGCAAGCCTGACCCAGGGCCGGGCTCCGGGAGTAGGAAAAACTCTCGAAACTCATCAAAGGTAAAAGGTTATTTCAAGAAGTCTCCAGCAGTATCAGGGTCCCCCACTTGAGGGGGGGGGGACTTATTTTGGAAAATCTGTCCAGGACATCTATAAATATTAATTTGAGACTTTATTTGATCTATGTGAACAGACAAGAAATGTCTACAATCTTGATCGTTATCAGGCTGTTCTGAGTTAGTGGACCCCCATCATCACCTCCCGAATCTTTGTCTAATATAAAAACATACAAATGAATACCTCAGTTGGCCTATTGGTCCATCTCATTCTCTCACGCCCACTCATATACACGTCCAACCTATATTTAAAGCTATCGAAAGTTGTCGCCTCCGTGATGCTACCTGGGAGTTTGTTCCACTCACCTACAACTCTATTGACAAACCAGTACCTCCTTATATGCCTTCTAAATCAAAACTGGTCCGAATTGAATATATTGTACCGAGATTTTCATTGTATATTGCGTTTATTTATTACGGTTTTCCATTTGTGCACTTCAGCCGTATCTCCCTTAATTCTATGTCTTTTCCAGAAAGTGCAAATTCATTGTCTTCAGCGTATCTGGAGAAAGGTTTCTGATACACGCAATCATCTTTGTCATCCCTCTCTGTATTTGGTAGAGACTTGTTAAATTCTTTGGCAAGTTTCATTTCATATTCCATCTGTTTTATATTTTTTCCCGCGTTTCGATTAGAATGCATTCATTCAGAAGACCTCCGTTTTTGGAGTGCTTGTAAATATTATTACCCAAATCAACACTACCTAGGTGATCTATTGTTAGCTCGGCTCAGATTTAGATGCATAACTTCATCATTAGTATTATAAATCTAGAAATATTTTTTATAAATTTGCGATTTCTGAAGCTCCTCTGCCATGAGAATATTTATCAGTACTTCCTTATTTGCTAGAATAAGGTCAGGATTTTTTTTATTCAGGCTTCATACATATTTTGAAACTTCTATAATAGTATTACATACTAAATAACGTAGAATTTATCCAAGGGTCATCCAATAAAGTCAGTCTGCGACTTATTCCCATTGTCACTTCTGTGTTAATATATATTAATCTAGTTTAACTATTTTTTTTATCTAGTTTCCGACTAGTTCTCCTTTTGGTGGCATCCTTGAGATCATTTATCCGGCATGTTCTGGTTTATTAAAGCTACCCCGGGGGACATTCCCATTCACTTCCCATTTTCTACATCGTGGGATTTTTACCTGAGAAAATAATAGCTAGCCGCCTTGTAATTAGGTGGCCTAATTCTAGGTATATACTGTGTATATATTTCACCTACCTCGGTGGGAAGCGGCCGACATGGTAAGAAGTATATATTTCCGGGTTTGCTTCGAGGCTATATTCACTGAGATCGAGGATATATACGTGATACATACCTGTGTATGTACACTGGAAATGACACGTATATACATTGGACGTACACAAATGTGCCTATACACCGGACATAGAGGCGTATATACATTGGAGATACACTCCTGTGTATATACATTGAAACGCTTGTGTATATACATTCATATAATGTATATATATAAAGTTGTACCCTTATATATACATTAAAATATACACCTGTGTATATACATCCTGTATGTACATTGACATACCTGTGCACACATTACACCTGTTTATACACATTGTTACATTCATGGAGGAGCTAAACCTGTAGGAGTCAGCGCCGGGGGGGGGGGGAATGGAAGACATTATTAGATCAAAAGCCCCTCACCAGCATGAAGGAACATCCCTTAAAGGGGGGCTGTTTATACACAGGTGCACACCCGTGTATATACATATTAACAGCTTTTCAACAACAAGGGTGTACAGTACTCTCCCACGTAGACAAGACTTGCCTTAACACAAGGGAAATCCTGGCTATGAAAGGGCTATTTATAGCAGTGCTTTCTCTGGCAGTGAATGACGTCAGTTAACAGGATGGATGAAGTGTACGCAAGTTCTTCAGAGACCCCCCAGTATGCATTAAACCAGGTGTTGTGTGTTAGTCAGTAGTGAGCGTGAGAAAGTGAAAGAGCTCGTGCTAAGTGCTCAGTAATGTCTACATTGGTAGCCTCGCGGTGTGAATGGAGTCCGTTCGGTATTATGGGACTGTCATCCCTGTATTATCCTGGTAAGTCAGTGTTATTTGTGTACTTGTTTGAGTAGTTTGCTAGATTTAAAGCCACGCGTGGGGTCATTTAGACTGCAATTCACCTGTACATTAAAATAAGGATTAATTAGTAAACTGTTTATACACACACCTCTCGGTGTGTATATGCTATGGGAACAACGGATGATAACTTTAGATACATTTGCCAATAACGTTAGCAACATATTTTAACTGACGCCTGACAGCATTAGAGATCCGGTCAGCAACCTACAAGTGTAGTAGTATCCAGTTTGACATCATCAGTATGAATGAAGCTAGTTAAAAGATTATTTCATTACGCCATACATCAGACTTTGACATTATAAAATTTAAATGCAGATAACCTAGACGTGGGTATTATAAGAATTTTGCTTCTTGTTTGCACACTGAAATTCGTTTGAAGATTGCGTTTGGCTGAAGTATTTATATAGAATTATTATTAAAACCAGGACATATATAATACAAGAAAAACCAAGGAGCATGTTAAGATATTTGAAAAATGGCTTATCAGATATTGGTTTGCTCTTATCACACGACACCTTGCGCATCTTACTCCACTGTTTAATACAATTGGTATATTTTCATTTCCCCGTGGCTATCCAAAACTTATTCCAAGCACACTACATCATTTGATATTCATTTTAGGCGACTTAGTTTATTTTGATAGTTTTATTATGCACGTTAGTGAGCGCTTACACTAACGTGAATTGTTTGTTGACTTGGTCGAGGGGCTTAAGTATCTCAGGTGAGCGTGATAATCTAGAGGTGATAAGACGGTTGGGGAGAATGATAAAATTACTCCTTGTTAGTCAGTAGAACATTGTATACCTCGGTAGCTGGTGCTGCTGCTGCTGCTGCTCGCTGCCCCATCAAGCCAATTGTTATATTTGTGCCTCAGTTGCAGGTTACGAGTCTTCAGCTGCTCTGCGGCTCATGAGTGGCACAAATAAGCTTTGAAGTGTTAATTGTGTTGGTAAAGCTTGAAGAACGGTCGTTCAACACATGTTCCTCGGAAAATAATTTTACTGCTGGCAGCAGAATGTTTGAATAGTTTGTGTAGTGCCCACTGACCCAATGCGCACCAAAAGTTCAGTGGACTCTACATTGCCGACTTTACTCGCTAAATATCGATCTTCATTGATTGTGAATGGTATTAGGAAAAGTGTTAGGCTTGTGACTATGGACCCTA
>NC_091334.1:17622253-17679753 GCF_038502225.1 Cherax quadricarinatus
ATCAATCACACCTTACTCTCCGCCTATATAGACTGTCTTTTTAATCTCTGTACATTAGAAGTAATCAAGGTCCCAGGACCGTAACGTTTTCTAATAAGTCTAGTGTTCACTCAAGTGCCCTTCTAAACCATTATATATATATATATATATATATATATATATATATATATATATATATATATATATATATATATATATATATATATATATATGTCGTGCCGAATAGGCAGAACTTGCTATCTTGGCTTAAATAGCAACGCTCATCTTGCCATATAGGACAAGTGAAAATTTGTGTATGCAATAATTTAGCAAAAATCATTCTGAACCTAACGAAAAAAATATGTTTCACTGTGTTTGTTTAGCATTAAATTACTGTAAACAAATCTAAAATATATTTAGTTGTGTTAGGCTAAAATAAATTGTTCTTGTTATAATAAGGTTAGGTAAGTTTTCTAAGATTCTTTTGGAGCAAAATTAAAAATTTTGACATTAACAATAATGAAAAAAAAATATATCTTTAAACGTATAAGAGAAAATTTTAGAAATGACTTAATTTTAAATGAGTTCTTGCTAATTGACCAGTTTTACATATTCGGCACGACATTTATATATATATATATATATATATATATATATCTATATATATATATATATATATATATATATATATATATATACATATATATATAAGAACATAAGAAAGGAGGAACACTGCAGGAGGCCTGCTGGCCCATACTAGGCAGGTCCTAGTATGAACATAGTTCAAATTGAATGTAAATTCAGTAATCAGTCTTAAGGGCACTGTCTTCAACACTGTGATAGGCATAGTGTACCATTAAATGTTTACACTTGTTAATGTGAAGACAAACAACCTATTAATGATCATAAAAGGTGTTACGCCAGTGATAGGAATTAATTAAGGTCACGCAAACATAGTATCTCCAGTATGGGTAACCTCGTATTTATACGTGATTTTATTACTCTCCGGCATGCTGATATGACAGGAAAAGTCACCCTGACACTGTGTGATAAGATGGCACCTTTAGATGACACTATGGCAGGGTCGTGGTAATATGGGTGGTGGCTTAAGGACGTATGTGAAAGTGGGGTGGTGGATGGCCTGGTTATATCCCTGTGCTAATACAAATGCAGGAGAGAGAGAGAGAGTGAGAGAGAGAGTGAGAGAGAGAGAGAGAGAGAGAGAGAGAGAGAGAGAGAGAGAGAGAGAGAGAGAGAGAGAGAGAGAGAGAGAGAAGCACCTATACACTACTGGTCAGTATAAACGCCTTTTACTTTGGTTCTTCTAGTGTTATCTTTTACCAGATATATGTGACTCCTGAGTGTTAGCCGTGTCAGGTGACATCCAGGTCACAGGATACACGGGTCAGGTGACATCCCACTCACTGGATACTTATGCGAGTCACGTTCAGTTGCAGAAGAAAACACGGGCGGGCCTGAAAACAGACCCTGGGTGGGCCTGGAAACAGACTTTGGGCGGGCCTGGAAACAGACCCTGGGCGGGCCTGGAAACAGACCCTGGGCGGACCTGGAAACAGACCCTGGGTGGGCCTGGAAACAGACCCTGGGCGGGCCTGGAAACAGACCCCGGGCAGGCCTGGAAACAGACCCCGGGCGGGCCTGGAAACAGACCCCGGGCGGGCCTGGAAACAGACCCCGGGCGGGCCTGGAAACAGACCCCGGGCGGGCCTGGAAACAGACCCCGGGCGGGCCTGGAAACAGACCCCGGGCGGGCCTGGAAACAGACCCCGGGCAGGCCTGGAAACAGACCCCGGGCAGGCCTGGAAACAGACCCTGGGCAGGCCTGGAAACAGACCCCGGGCGGGCCTGGAAACAGACCCCGGGCAGGCCTGGAAACAGACCCTGGGCAGGCCTGGAAACAGACCCTGGGCAGGCCTGGAAACAGACCCTGGGCAGGCCTGGAAACAGACCCTGGGCAGGCCTGGAAACAGACCCTGGGCAGGCCTGGAAACAGACCCTGGGCGGGCCTGGAAACAGACCCTGGGCAGGCCTGGAAACAGACCCTGGGCAGGCCTGGAAACAGACCCTGGGCAGGCCTGGAAACAGACCCTGGGCAGGCCTGGAAACAGACCCCGGGCGGGAACAAAGGCACACGCAACAATAACATCACAGCACAAAACAGCAACTCAGATTTAATTAAAACAAGAGATACAGATGAAAGAAGAGGTAAACACCACTGGTGGGATGAAGACCGCCTCAATCTGTGTAACTGCACTTATGTGTATCTGGGCCTGAATAAACTTACTTAACCTACTTATTTACTTACTTACCTACTTATCCCTGCAGTACTCCTGTTAATGAGAACTCTACACGAGGCTACGTGGCAAGGTTTAGTAGTCAACTGGAGAAATACAAGAGTGGGAAAGGTCGAGTATGAGATGATCCTATCCAATTTTGACTAATATATTTGCGCGAAAAAAGGTAGGTAGAGTCTCAATATAGCTTCTGGAGAGCGAAACGTAGCGTTGACAGTTTTGCCTATGTAATATTTCAGTGGATACTTTCTCCTTTGTGGGATCCACCGAGACATTTCTCATACTAGTATTTTCCTTTTACCTTTGTATGAGTCGGTAAGAAACCTGGAGGAACAGACCGCCGGTCTCAGCCACACGAAAACTGTAGTACATAAATGGTATACAACAAAGGGTAATCAGTCCCTCAGCCTTGGAGCTGAAGAGCACCATAGTGCTCTTCAGCAACTCTAAGGCTGAGGGACTTATTACCTCATCTCTTACAAATAAAGACACCCAGATGTTGCAGATGAGTGTATTTCTTACACATGAAACCTACTCCACACTGACGACATCTCCAGCATAAAAACAATCCCTTTACTACCACCAACAACCTGACTCAACCAGCTGCCCACAAGGTGAAGGATGGTGTGTTAACAGCATCAGATGTTAGCTAGAAGGATACACCCAACTAATGAGATTTACGGCTACGTTTCGCTCACCAGGAACGTGATAAGTAAAAGTTAGATAAAAATATAAAAGATACAATAAGACATTCAATATTGAAATAAATGCAGAGCTCGAGAGAGTGGATTAAGAGGTACTTATAGGAAAGCACTTACTTGGTAGCAGTAGTAAGTTGAAGTACACGTAAGTACAGTCACATAAATTAAAGTGACTACAATTATCATACATAGTAATATGTGTAAATTACCTAGGATAACTTAGGAAAAGTAGTCAGTTGAAGTGAGTTACTTCCATTATGGCTTTTGTTAATGTGTGCAACACCAACACAATTAATGGAAACAAGTCACTTGGCTTCTTTTTTTTTTTTTTTTGGGGGGGGGGGGGGAGGGTTATCCTAGGTAATTTACACTATGATAATTGTATTTATGCGTACCTGTGCCTAAATATACTTACCACAGAAGCAATGTCTCCGAGAGGCCTTAAGACTGAGCTGGATAAATAACCGTGTGGAGGTGACTGGGTGCAGCAGGCCTACTTCAGGCCTACCAGATTACATTACCATAACACATCTGCATATCTAACACGCCTTAAATATACATAATGGGCATCTCAAGTGACTATTTTGTGTGTGTCCTCAAGAACCTTGAAAATTGTTATAGTTTGTACAAAAAACCTAAACAGACTTAGGTTAAATAACATAATTTACCACCATTGTATTGAGTAAGACACATATGCAACATCTGGGTATCTTTATTGTAGACGTTTCGCCATCCAGTGGCTTTATCAATACAAATTCCAGGACATAACTTGAAGACAGTAGAACTATGTACAGAAGATGAGGTAATCAGTCCCTCAACCTAGGAGTAGGTGCGAACAGCACCATAGTCGTGGAGATTCTGAAGCAGAAGAAAGAATCCTGGCGCTTATATAGTAACGTCAGGTGAAGCAGACGAGGGCAAATTCACTGGTGGGCGGGATTCCCCAGTGGAAGTAGGTCCTTCCCAAAGAGATGGGTTAGTAGTAGTAATAGTAGTTGTCGTAGTTGTGAAGGTTATGTACATGTCCTCAGAATTAAGATTCCATGATGTTGCAGTGTCTGACAAGTTGTGTACGAATGGTATATAATACCGACAAGATGAGAGTAAGACACATGTGCAACATCTGTCTTACTCTCATCTTGTCGGTATTATATACCATTCGTACACACCATTGTATTGTTGAGAACGGTGTGAAATACCAAGCGGAAAATTAAGACACATGTGAGTGTCTTCAACCATCAATGTATGCCTATAAAAAAAAGTTTAATTCAACCACTGTTTAATTGTATAATAGTGTAACTTGTAAACCCCAATGGAATTGTCTCTGACTTTTTGAGTTATCCTGGGTAATTTACATAGACCTTACTATGTATGTTAATTTGCGTAAGCGTATTTGTGTGTACCTGTACCTAAATAAAGTATGTAGTGAAGGTACATAAGCCTATACATAGGCTGAGGCAAGAATTTCATACAGTGTGTAGTATCACTGGTAGTGAGTACTTACAGGGGAAGTGTGGGTGGTGGGCGGTGTTGTGGGGGTGGCTGAAACATACCATGATGTCTTCTCTGATACACGCAGTATGTTGATGGTGACACAGCAGGCGTAGCTGAGGGCAGCGGAGACTGATACACACACGGTAGGATGGTGATCTACACTCTCAGGGCAGCAAGAGTGAGAGCCTGACCGTGTTAGCTCCTCTCACAACGTGCCCCAGCATCCAACTGAGACAGGGTAGTGGCCAGTGGTGGGTGCTGCTGGCGCCTGGCGGCTGCTGGGTATCTGGGTACTGACGTCACTCACCACAACACACGACACCCCTCCTACCATACCACCTAAGTGACTACATCGTCCACCCCTCCTCTATCCCTCCTCCCACACAACATAGATGTGGCCTCCCTGCCGCCTTAATGATATACTATATAGACAGCCCCTTGTTACGCAGAGGATTTTGGACAAATTAGGTCAATTCTGTGCCCATGATGCGACCCACATCAGTCAACTAACACCCAGGTACCTATTTAATGCTAGATAAACAGAGGCAGCAGATGTCCGAAGGAAACACGTTCTAATGTTGTCGCCCGTACCAGGGATCGAACCGCGGACCTCAATGTGTGAGCTGAGTGCGCTAGCAATCGACAGTTGATGACTAAGAGACACGTGAAACACCTGGGTATGTTTACTAAGAGATGTTTCACTGCCACAGCAGACTTATACTGAAGCAACCTCCAGGTAAGCACAGAGATGCAGAAGGTGAAGACATGGTCACATGTGGGCGGGACCCGCTAGTGAAAGTAGCCTTTGTATGACCGTAACGCAGACCAGAGATGTTGTAGAAATTTTTCTCTGTACCAAGATTACAAGGTGTTACTTTGCTAGACAAGTGAAAAGAAAATGTTGCACACGAGTCTTGATCATCAAATTCTGGGTATTATAATGTGTAAATTCTGGGTATTATAATGTGTAAATTCTGGGTATTATAATGCGTAAAGTAAAAGGACACAAGTGCAACTAATGTGACATTTTATTGTGGCAACGTTTCGCTTTCCAGGAGCTTTGTCAAGCCGCTCCGGGTATTATAATCGTGCTGTAACGACAGGATAGATTCCGACAGAACATAAGAATGGAGGAACACCGCAGAAGGCCTACTTGACACAGTCTTGATAATATCAAGACCATCCTCTGACGTTTCACAATCCAGGTATCACTGCCTTCACAACTTTATCACCTAACAGTTGCAAATCTTACACAGTCTTGTAGAAAGCTACCAACCTTACTTACATCGAACATTAAAATGGTATAAAATACCGACAGGTTGTTAGGTAAGACACATATGCAACAGTTAGGTATCTTTATTTCGAAACGTTTCGCCTACACAGTAGGCTTCTTCAGTCGAGTACAGAAAAGTTGATAGAAGTAGAAGACACTTGAAGACGATGTAATCAGTCCATCACCCTTAAAGTTTTGAGGTGGTCAGTCCCTCAGTCTGGAGAAGAGCATTGTTCCATAGTCTGAAACAATATGGAGTTGAAGTGACAGGATGGAGCCTTATATACCGCCAGGAGGTGAGACGTAGGTCACTTTGGGAGGTCAGGTCCCTCTCAAATCCAGCCGTTCTCACTAGTAGAGGTTGTCGAAGTTGATTTCAGGTCTGTACCAAGATACCCTTGTGTTGCAGTGTCTGACAGATTGAACATTAAAATGGTATATCAACTTTTCTGTACTTGACTGAAGAAGCCTACTGTGTAGGCGAAACGTTTCGAAATAAAGATACCTAACTGTTGCATATGTGTCTTACCTAACAACCTGTCGGTATTTTATACCATTTTAATGTTCATTCTGTCAGACACTGCAACACAAGGGTATTGTATACCATTCTTGTACACACCCAAGTGTTGCACATGTGTCTTAATCATCAACTTGTCGGTATTTTATACCATTATCAACATATTAACAAACACCGCCAGTGACGCCATTATTACGCGAGGGGACATAAATCCTTCCAACCAGGAATATTAATCACAGGATTGTGAAACTGCCAGCTGTTGCCTGAATCATGTTTCAGACCACAGTATCAGGCTCGTGGACGCTCAGAGTATCAGGCTCGTGGACGCTCAGAGTATCAGGCTCGTGGACGCTCAGAGTATCAGGCTCGTGGACGCTCAGAGTATCAGGCTCGTGGACGCTCAGAGTATCATGCTCGTGGACGCTCAGAGTATCAGGCTCGTGGACGCTCAGAGTATCAGGCTCGTGGACGCTCAGAGTATCAGGCTCGTGGACGCTCAGAGTATCATGCTCGTGGACGCTCAGAGTATCAGGCTCGTGGACGCTCAGAGTATCAGGCTCGTGGACGCTCAGAGTATCAGGCTCGTGGACGCTCAGAGTATCAGGCTCGTGGACGCTCAGAGTATCAGGCTCGTGGACGCTCAGAGTATCAGGCTCGTGGACGCTCAGAGTATCAGGCTCGTGGACGCTCAGAGTATCAGGCTCGTGGACGCTCAGAGTATCAGGCTCGTGGACGCTCAGAGTATCAGGCTCGTGGACGCTCAGAGTATCAGGCTCGTGGACGCTCAGAGTATCAGGCTCGTGGACGCTCAGAGTATCAGGCTCGTGGACGCTCAGAGTATCATGCTCGTGGACGCTCAGAGTATCAGGCTCGTGGACGCTCAGAGTATCAGGCTCGTGGACGCTCAGAGTATCAGGCTCGTGGACGCTCAGAGTATCAGGCTCGTGGACGCTCAGAGTATCATGCTCGTGGACGCTCAGAGTATCAGGCTCGTGGACGCTCAGAGTATCAGGCTCGTGGACGCTCAGAGTATCAGGCTCGTGGACGCTCAGAGTATCAGGCTCGTGGACGCTCAGAGTATCATGCTCGTGGACGCTCAGAGTATCAGGCTCGTGGACGCTCAGAGTATCAGGCTCGTGGACGCTCAGAGTATCAGGCTCGTGGACGCTCAGAGTATCAGGCTCGTGGACGCTCAGAGTATCATGCTCGTGGACGCTCAGAGTATCAGGCTCGTGGACGCTCAGAGTATCAGGCTCGTGGACGCTCAGAGTATCAGGCTCGTGGACGCTCAGAGTATCAGGCTCGTGGACGCTCAGAGTATCAGGCTCGTGGACGCTCAGAGTATCAGGCTCGTGGACGCTCAGAGTATCAGGCTCGTGGACGCTCAGAGTATCAGGCTCGTGGACGCTCAGAGTATCAGGCTCGTGGACGCTCAGAGTATCAGGCTCGTGGACGCTCAGAGTATCATGCTCGTGGACGCTCAGAGTATCAGGCTCGTGGACGCTCAGAGTATCAGGTTCGTGGACGCTCAGAGTATCAGGCTCGTGGACGCTCAGAGTATCAGGCTCGTGGACGCTCAGAGTATCAGGCTCGTGGACGCTCAGAGTATCAGGCTCGTGGACGCTCAGAGTATCAGGCTCGTGGACGCTCAGAGTATCAGGCTCGTGGACGCTCAGAGTATCATGCTCGTGGACGCTCAGAGTATCAGGCTCGTGGACGCTCAGAGTATCAGGCTCGTGGACGCTCAGAGTATCAGGCTCGTGGACGCTCAGAGTATCAGGCTCGTGGACGCTCAGGCATCTCAGAGTATCAGGCTCGTGGACGCTCAGGCATCTCAGAGTATCAGGCTCGTGGACGCTCAGAGTATCAGGCTCGTGGACGCTCAGGCATCTCAGAGTATCAGGCTCGTGGACGCTCAGGCATCTCAGAGTATCAGGCTGGTGGACGCTCAGGCATCTCAGAGTATCAGGCTCGTGGACGCTCAGGCATCTCAGAGTATCAGGCTCGTGGACGCTCAGGCATCTCAGAGTATCAGGCTCGTGGACGCTCAGGCATCTCAGAGTATCAGGCTGGTGGACGCTCAGGCATCTCAGAGTATCAGGCTCGTGGACGCTCAGGCATCTCAGTCTCAGTAGTAGTAACGTAGTAACCAGTTACCAGTAATCTCAGTAGTAGTAACGTAGTAACCAGTTACCAGTAACCAGTGTCCGTTGACTCACGACCAACCGTCTTGAGTCACGTCTTCATATTGTGCTGAGCTGACACTATTTCAAGACACCCACTGCGGGGTACTGGCCAGCCGCCTAGCCAGTGTTACGAGTGGAAGCAAGGAGATAGGTACGTCTGGCGGGCATTCTCCACATAACAGCAATTATACGTATAATTGCTGTTATGTGGAGAATGCCCGCCAGACGTACCTATCTCCTTGCTTCCACTCGTAACACTGGCTAGGCGGCTGGCCAGTACCCCGCAGTGGGTGTCTTGAAATAGTGTCAGCTCAGCACAATATGAAGACGTGACTCAAGACGGTTGGTCGTGAGTCAACGGACACTGGTTACTGGTAACTGGTTACTACGTTACTACTACTGAGATCAGTAATCTCAGTAGTAGTAACGTAGTAACCAGTTACCAGTAATATTTTTACTTGTATATTTCAATATAAATTTTTTTCCCTTGGTCAATAGTCCTTTAAATTGAGTTTTCATTCCTCTTGCAGTGTATTTAGGTATTATTCTGCAGAATTAGTTGTATATCTTTTCATTTCAATTCTAGAATTTTATATCATTTTTTATTGTTCATTATTTTTGCCTTATTTGTTCTCGTGTTACTTTGCCATTATGTCTCACATACCGTCAAGTGATACTTTAGTGAATGTCGACACTCAGACCTCTCAGGCTACTACTGCTGGTCCTGTCATCAGTCCTCACAGTTCCTTACCGACTGACAGACCGACTCAGACACCGAGATATTATAGTTATACTCGTGATTCCCTTGATGCGTTACCTTTATTCAATGGCCATGTACATAGTCTTGAAGCATGGTTTGCAGCCATTCGTTCTCGTGCTAGTGCTCTAGCTGAAGGTCCTCCTTCAGAGGAAAGCCTTATCAGAATTGCTAAAGAAGCTCTTTATCGATCTCCTGCTGCTGTTCACGTTGTTGATCTCCTTGATATGCGAGACTTCAGGAATCTTACTAGGTGGTCACAATATGAGGAACTGATTCGTTCTTTCCTTGTCCCAGTAAAAACAGCTGATCCATATGTCGTTCTTAGGGAACTAGTGAATGCTACACCCATGAGTACTGAATCGTTGAGTGCATTTGCTGTTAGATTAGATAAACTTTTATCATCATTTATCAATGCTGTCCAGTCATCATCTTTTCTCTCTGAAGAGGCTAAACCATTTACAGAATCAATTGCTAAAATAGCAGCTTTTGGAGCAATTAAAGAATTAATGCCACCTGCTTCTGTGTGTGCTTATGAGGCTGATCCTCCAACTGTAACGATGGAACCACTTACAGCCTTAAATCATGTACGTTCCTTGTGCCCCCAGGGTACTTTCCCTTGTATTAAAAGTAATGTCACAAATATGCCTCAGTCTGCACCACCTCTTGTTTGCGCCACAGAGACAAATCGTAGTCGTCAACCATCTCAGAGATCATCAAGAACCAGTGTACAGAGTCGTTATACACCTCGTAGTATTCATAGCACATTCAGTAACCATAGTCGGCGGAATTGTTACAACTGTGGTTTCCGTGGACATATTGCAATTAATTGTCCTGATAGTTACCCTAAGAGACGTCGTACTGATGATGAGTACTCAGATCTTCCTTACTGTACTTATCATAGAATACATGGACATGACACATCTGAGTGTAATGCTCTCTATAACCTTCAGTACTCTAGATCTTTCCGTGGTCGTTCCAACCGCAGAACCCGTCGAAGTGGCAGATCTCGTGGTTTTCAGAATAACCAGAACCAGGCTCATTCATTCACTTCTCAAACTCACCAGAACCAGGCTCGTTTTTCCAATTCGGGGGAATTCGAGCGCCCCAGTCAAACCGCCCCATGGTGACGGTAGGTGATAATGAGTACACCATCCCCGTTCACAACTCCTTTGAAGCCTTAAGCAGTCTCGAGAATGACAACCCTGCCGAGGTTGTTGCTTCACATGTCTCTGACACAGATGATTTTGGGGATGGAGTAGAACAAGTCTTTTCTGATGACAATCCACCTTTTTGTTTGCACATAACTTCCAATGCAACCATAGGCCCTATAGTGCAAGCATCTGTTTATAATGCGCCCGTTCAATTGTTCATGGACTCTGGTGCGCAAATCAATATTATTAGGTCTAGTTTGTTTAAGGATAAGAAGTTACGACATGTCCTTCTTGTAGAACCGACTCCTGTGTCCTCTCTTAGTGGAGTATCTGGTTCTCACCTGCGTGTCCGAGGTACGACTGCCCTAAC
Source organism: Cherax quadricarinatus (assembly GCF_038502225.1). Classification (NCBI taxonomy): domain Eukaryota; kingdom Metazoa; phylum Arthropoda; class Malacostraca; order Decapoda; family Parastacidae; genus Cherax; species Cherax quadricarinatus. The sequence continues at coordinate 17,633,000 of NC_091334.1, forward strand.
CTTTTCTATCCAAGGTAGAGACTTCACTGTTTCCTTCCTTGTGGTCGACCAGATTACTTTCCCTGGTGACCTTCTACTGGGATTTGCTTCCATGCGAGACTTACGCATTGTGCTCGACCCTTATCGATGGCATGCACAAATTGACGACTTGATCGTTCCATTCTGGGGTTACCAGCTTGGATCCGAAATCTGTTATACTGCTGCAGAGTATGATGTACGGATTAAGTCCTTACAAGCTAATGCATTCTCCAGTAGCGTACCCAAGCGGTCAGGCACTGGTAATTCTGTCACTCCCATCAGTGTTCCACCTATACCTTCAGAATTGCAGGATAGTCCGATGCCTCAAGTGTCCGAGGACGCTCAGATTGCCTTGAGTGCTCAACCTATCCCTGCAATGCCTGCTAGTTCGAGTAGTAGTTTCTCCACAGGGGACGCCTTGTCGGAAAACAATTACTTGCAACTAGTAATGCCATCTCTTGTTGACGTCACATGCCGTCTGCAGAAAGACGTTTCTGTTGCGGCTAGTGCTCTCACTAGAGTGTCTGTCGTTGTTCCTAGTGTTCCAGATGGTGATAACGTCCTAGTTGACAGTGATTCCTGCAAAGTAAAAGGTCTATTTGTTGAACCATCCTTACATGTTGTACGAGATAGTAAGATCCATTTCTACCTGGCCAACACTTCTGGTCACAGTGTTCGCCTTAGAGCAAATACCAATCTTGTTGACCTTGTTCACTATCCTTACCCTGTTCAGGTAGAGGATGAGTTGTCACCTGACCAGTGGGTCGGTGCTATTTCTGCCGGGGAGACCACATCCACTGCACTGGATCAATCTGTTCCACCAGTTGAGGAGAAAGACTTAGCTCCCACTGACTTCCCAGATGAAGTCAAGCGTTTGTTGACTCTGTTGAACAAACGTCGTAAAGCCATTGCTTTACCAGGTGAGAAGATGGGTATAACGAACTTATTGTCCCATCGTATTCCACTTGAACCTGGTACTAGACCTATCTACATACCTGCGTACAGAATGCCTCATTCACAAGTTGCTGTCGCAGAAGAATTGATCAATCAAATGCTTGATGATGGAGTTATTGCACCTAGCAATTCACCTTGGAATGCACCCTTGATACTAGTACCTAAGAAGGATGGTACTTGGCGTCCAGTAATTGACTTTAGGAAGTTAAACGCAAAAACCATTCCAGATCGCTTTCCACTCCCTGTACTGGGTGATCTTTTACGTAATATTGGAGATAACAAAGTCTTTTCAACCCTAGATTTGTTACAAGGGTTTTGGCAAGTCCCTCTTCACGAGGACAGCCAAGAACTAACTGCATTCTCCACTCCTACAGGTCATTATCACTACCTCCGAATGGCATTTGGATTACGATCTTCCCCTATCACGTTCTCAAGGCTCATGACTAATATCTTTAGAGGTCTCATAGGTAATGCACTTATGGTGTACTTAGATGACGTAATCATCATGTCTAAAGACGTGGATACACACTTGAAAAGACTTGATGTAGTACTTGGTAAGCTTGAAGAAGCCAATTTAAAGATCAAACTGTCAAAATGTCAATTTTTCAGATCAGAAATTAAGTTTCTTGGTCACGTAGTCACTCCTAGAGGGGTTACGACTGACCAAAGTAAAGTAACTGCAGTACTAAATTTTCCAACTCCCAAAACTGCTGATGCCGTAAGATCCTTTGTGGGCTTAGCAGGTTTTTATAGAGCTTTCATTGCCAATTTTTCTTCCATAGCTGCTCCTCTAACTGAGTTGCTTAAGAAAGATGCTCCTTTTGTTTGGACCTTCCGTCAAGAAAGAGCATTTCAAACTCTAAAAGAAAAGCTAACTTCTGCTCCAATTTTGAAATTTCCAGATTTTTCTGAGCCTTTCTATCTGACAACTGACGCTAGTTCAATTGGCATAGGTGCCGTACTAGCTCAGAAGACCGATGGCAAGTACAACGCAGTTGCATTTGCTAGCCGAGTCCTTACAAAGGCTGAACGTAATTATACAGTAACTGAGCAAGAAGCTTTAGCAATAGTATGGTCTTTAAAGCACTTCCGAGACATTATTTATCAGTACTCTGTTCATGTCTTGACAGATCATGCTCCACTGATACCCTTATTCCAGAACAAACAACCTACTGGAAGGTTAGCTAGATGGACCTTGACTATCCAAGAGTTCAATCCCACCTTTGAGCATTTACCTGGCAAGTCAAATGTAGTCGCAGATGCCTTATCGCGACATGTTAGTATAGTAACTGCAGACCCTCCATTTAGTGCTGAAGATGTAAAGAATGCTCAACGAACAGATCCCATGTGGTCTGGTGTGATACGATTCCTGCTCCAGGAAGATCTTATTCTGACTGTGAAACCACCAGCACCCATCAGTGACTTTCTCATGAACCAAGAATTACTGTATCGAACAGCCGAGTTGGGTACTCCTAGCAGAAGAGTATACCAGTTAGTAATTCCACAGTCACTAGTGAATGTAGCTTTACAGCTAGTTCACGATGTACCAGGTGTTGCACACCCTGGTATGGATCGTTCAGTAAAACAAGCCAGATTGAAATACTTTTGGCCTCGTATGGCAACTGATATTTCTGAGTATGTTAGGAAATGTAGTGTCTGCATGCAACATAAAGGCAATGCTAATGGTCCTAATCCAATCCAAGTGTATCCAACTACTAGCGAACCTTGGGAAAGAGTTGCGCTAGATTTGTTAACTAATTTCCAATGTTCCCTCCAAGGTAACAAACATCTGTGTGTTATGGTAGACCATTTCACCAGATATTGCGAGTTAGTTCCTATTGCAGATAAGACTGCCGAGACAGTAGCTAAAGCGTTTAAAGAACGCATTATCTGCAGGCATACCACCCCTAAGTCCCTAGTAACAGATAATGGAGGTGAATTCTGTAATGAAATTCTTGAAAATTTGTGTACCTTGTACAAGATCTCTAAGTCCACCATTGTTCCTCATCATCCTGCCAGCAATGGGTTAGCGGAACGAACCAATAAGAAAGTACTTGATGTCTTGAGAGCCACTATCAATCCCAATAGTGAAACTTGGGATGAAGTTATACCTGATGTGCAGTGTGCTATAAATTCTGCTTACAATGTTTCTATAGGTGACACTCCACATTATGCATTGTATAGTGTAGATAAACGTTTGCCTTATGAGTTGTTATATTCTAATCCGAAACCAAATTATAACCCTGATGATTTCGTAGCAACTCGTACCAGCTTAGCTCAAAGTGTTTTTAGAAGAATCCGTGAAACACTTCATAAATCAACAGCAGAATTTACAAGAGTCGCAAATACTCGAGTAAAGCCATCCAAAATCAAAGTAGGTTCGAGAGTTATGCTGACTAATTTTAACAAAACGTCTGCTATGCCAAAGCTTGATCAAAGGTTTGTTGGTCCTTATCGAGTAGTTGAACATATCACTGGTAATAAGTATAAGGTTAGAGAGATTAGTACTGGTCAGTATAAAGAATCGCATTTGGATCATATGAAGTTAGTATGTGATGATAATGATGTTCCAACCCAGACTAATGTGACAGACTCTGACAATCCTCCTGATCCTGTACTCTCTTCCTCTGATACTCAGTCAGACGATCAACCTGAATGTCGTTATTCCCTACGTACACGACAGGTATTGAGAAATCCTCAAGTATCATTTGTAACTTCCAATTCAGATTTGCCTCAAATGCAGCATGAGTTAGCCAATGCTACAGAGTTTGATCCTCCCAGAGATGATACCCATTCTGCATATGCCAATCTTGCCTTAGCAGAGTTGGGGTTAAATGTAAATAACCTGTATAGATGAATAATTACAGTATCAACTTATCAGTATTCAAGAATTTTTTTTTGTGTTCATGTTCTCTCCGCATTCTGAGAGTTAACAGTCTAGATTTGCGTGCACCGAATCTGCCTTTCTGTTAAACACTCTTTCTTTGTATATATTCCTTCCTCAGAATCCGTAGATCACACGAATACAGATCGATCGATCAAAATTTTTGTTTTTATCACTTGTAATCTCAACGTAGAGTTCGTTGTTCATTTGTTGAGTTCTAAGTTGTACTATAGTATACCTTGTATTGCATTACAGTTTCAGTTACGTAAGCTTTCATTCCAATGTTCTACTTATGTATCTATAATGTTTCATGTTGTGTACTTTGACATTGTATAGGATCAGCCCAAGCCGTATACCTGCCATCTCTAGTTTGTATTAGTTGTATGTCGGGACGACATACGTTAGCGTCGCCGAGCTCTCAGTAGTAGTAACGTAGTAACCAGTTACCAGTAATCTCAGTAGTAGTAACGTAGTAACCAGTTACCAGTAACCAGTGTCCGTTGACTCACGACCAACCGTCTTGAGTCACGTCTTCATATTGTGCTGAGCTGACACTATTTCAAGACACCCACTGCGGGGTACTGGCCAGCCGCCTAGCCAGTGTTACGAGTGGAAGCAAGGAGATAGGTACGTCTGGCGGGCATTCTCCACATAACAGCAATTATACGTATAACAGCCTACGTGAGTATTTCTACCCTAATCCACGTATCGAACTCCCACATGATATCAGAGTATCAGACTCGTGGACGCTCAGGCATCTCAGAGTATCAGGCTGGTGGACGCTCAGGCATCTCAGAGTATCAGGCTGGTGGACGCTCAGGCATCTCAGAGTATCAGGCTGGTGGACGCTCAGGCATCTGAGAGTATCAGGCTCGTGGACGCTCAGGCATCTCAGAGTATCAGGCTCGTGGACGCTCAGGCATCTCAGAGTATCAGGCTCGTGGACGCTCAGGCATCTCAGAGTATCAGGCTCGTGGACGCTCAGGCATCTCAGAGTATCAGGCTCGTGGACGCTCAGGCATCTCAGAGTATCAGGCTGGTGGACGCTCAGGCATCTCAGAGTATCAGGCTCGTGGACGCTCAGGCATCTCAGAGTATCAGGCTCGTGGACGCTCAGGCATCTCAGAGTATCAGGCTCGTGGACGCTCAGGCATCTCAGTATCAGGCTCGTGGACGCTCAGGCATCTCAGAGTATCAGGCTGGTGGACGCTCAGGCATCTCAGAGTATCAGGCTGGTGGACGCTCAGGCATCTCAGAGTATCAGGCTCGTGGACGCTCAGGCATCTCAGAGCATCAGGCTGGTGGACGCTCAGGCATCTCAGAGTATCAGGCTGGTGGACGCTCAGGCATCTCAGAGTATCAGGCTCGTGGACGCTCAGGCATCTCAGAGTATCAGGCTCGTGGACGCTCAGGCATCTCAGTATCAGGCTGGTGGACGCTCAGGCATCTCAGAGTATCAGGCTCGTGGACGCTCAGGCATCTCAGAGTATCAGGCTCGTGGACGCTCAGGCATCTCAGAGTATCAGGCTGGTGGACGCTCAGGCATCTCAGAGTATGAGGCTGGTGGACGCTCAGGCATCTCAGAGTATGAGGCTGGTGGACGCTCAGGCATCTCAGAGTATCAGGCTCGTGGACGCTCAGGCATCTCAGAGTATCAGGCTGGTGGACGCTCAGGCATCTCAGAGTATCAGGCTCGTGGACGCTCAGGCATCTCAGAGTATCAGGCTGGTGGACGCTCAGGCATCTCAGAGTATCAGGCTCGTGGACGCTCAGGCATCTCAGAGTATCAGGCTCGTGGACGCTCAGGCATCTCAGAGTATCAGGCTCGTGGACGCTCAGGCATCTCAGAGTATCAGGCTCGTGGACGCTCAGGCATCTCAGAGTATCAGGCTGGTGGACGCTCAGGCATCTCAGAGTATCAGGCTCGTGGACGCTCAGGCATCTCAGAGTATCAGGCTGGTGGACGCTCAGGCATCTCAGAGTATCAGGCTGGTGGACGCTCAGGCATCTCAGAGTATCAGGCTGGTGGACGCTCAGGCATCTCAGAGTATCAGGCTCGTGGACGCTCAGGCATCTCAGAGTATCAGGCTGGTGGACGCTCAGGCATCTCAGAGTATCAGGCTGGTGGACGCTCAGGCATCTCAGAGTATCAGGCTGGTGGACGCTCAGGCATCTCAGAGTATCAGGCTGGTGGACGCTCAGGCATCTCAGAGTATCAGGCTGGTGGACGCTCAGGCATCTCAGAGTATCAGGCTGGTGGACGCTCAGGCATCTCAGAGTATCAGGCTGGTGGACGCTCAGGCATCTCAGAGTATCAGGCTGGTGGACGCTCAGGCATCTCAGAGTATCAGGCTGGTGGACGCTCAGGCATCTCAGAGTATCAGGCTGGTGGACGCTCAGGCATCTCAGAGTATCAGGCTGGTGGACGCTCAGGCATCTCAGAGGGTTGGGGAACTATACAATAATTAATCACCAGTTGTTTCTTTTCATTAAACTATTGGAAGAGTCAGGTAATGTTATCGTCAGTGTTACTACATCCAGTGTCATCGTCAGTGTTACTACACCCAGTGTCATCGTCAGTGTTACTACACCCAGTGTCATCGTCAGTGTTACTACACCCAGTGTCATCGTCAGTGTTACTACACCCAGTGTCATCGTCAGTGTTACTACATCCAGTGTCATCGTCAGTGTTACTACATCCAGTGTCATCGTCAGTGTTACTACACCCAGTGTCATCGTCAGTGTTACTACATCCAGTGTCATCGTCAGTGTTACTACACCCAGTGTCATCGTCAGTGTTACTACACCCAGTGTCATCGTCAGTGTTACTACATCCAGTGTCATCGTCAGTGTTACACCCAGTGTCATCGTCAGTGTTACTACATCCAGTGTCATCGTCAGTGTTACTACACCCAGTGTCATCGTCAGTGTTACTACACCCAGTGTCATCGTCAGTGTTACTACATCCAGTGTCATCGTCAGTGTTACTACACCCAGTGTCATCGTCAGTGTTACTACACCCAGTGTCATCGTCAGTGTTACTACACCCAGTGTCATCATCAGTGTTACTACACCCAGTGTCATCGTCAGTGTTACTACAACCAGTGTCATCGTCAGTGTTACTACATCCAGTCTCATCGTCAGTGTTACTACACCCAGTGTCATCGTCAGTGTTACTACACCCAGTGTCATCGTCAGTGTTACTACATCCAGTGTCATCGTCAGTGTTACTACATCCAGTGTCATCGTCAGTGTTACTACACCCAGTGTCATCGTCAGTGTTACTACACCCAGTGTCATCGTCAGTGTTACTACACCCAGTGTCATCGTCAGTGTTACTACACCCAGTGTCATCGTCAGTGTTACTACAACCAGTGTCATCGTCAGTGTTACTACATCCAGTCTCATCGTCAGTGTTACTACACCCAGTGTCATCGTCAGTGTTACTACACCCAGTGGCATCGTCAGTGTTACTACATCCAGTGTCATCGTCAGTGTTACTACATCCAGTGTCATCGTCAGTGTTACTACACCCAGTGTCATCGTCAGTGTTACTACACCCAGTGTCATCGTCAGTGTTACTACATCCAGTGTCATCGTCAGGGTTACTACTACATCCAGTGTTACTACAGTGTCATCGTCAGTGTTACTACATCCAGTGTCATCGTCAGTGTTACTACATCCAGTGTCATCGTCAGTGTTACTACACCCAGTGTCATCGTCAGTGTTACTACACCCAGTGTCATCGTCAGTGTTACTACACCCAGTGTCATCGTCAGTCTTACTACACCCAGTGTCATCGTCAGTGTTACTACATCCAGTGTCATCGTCAGTGTTACTACACCCAGTGTCATCGTCAGTGTTACTACACCCAGTGTCATCGTCAGTGTTACTACATCCAGTGTCAGTCAGTGTTACTACATCCAGTGTCATCGTCAGTGTTACTACACCCAGTGTCATCGTCAGTGTTACTACACCCAGTGTCATCGTCAGTGTTACTACACCCAGTGTCATCGTCAGTGTTACTACATCCAGTGTCATCGTCAGTGTTACTACACCCAGTGTCATCGTCAGTGTTACTACATCCAGTGTCATCGTCAGTGTTACTACATCCAGTGTCATCGTCAGTGTTACTACACCCAGTGTCATCGTCAGTGTTACTACATCCAGTGTCATCGTCAGTGTTACTACACCCAGTGTCATCGTCAGTGTTACTACATCCAGTGTCATCGTCAGTGTTACTACACCCAGTGTCATCGTCAGTGTTACTACATCCAGTGTCATCGTCAGTGTTACTACATCTATCGTCAGTGTTACTACATCCAGTGTCATCGTCAGTGTTACTACACCCAGTGTCATCGTCAGTGTTACTACATCCAGTGTCATCGTCAGTGTTTCTACATCCAGTGTCATCGTCAGTGTTACTACACCCAGTGTCATCGTCAGTGTTACTACACCCAGTGTCATCGTCAGTGTTACTACATCCAGTGTCATCGTCAGTGTTACTACACCCAGTGTCATCGTCAGTGTTACTACATCCAGTGTCATCGTCAGTGTTACTACATCCAGTGTCATCGTCAGTGTTACTACATCCAGTGTCATCGTCAGTGTTACTACACCCAGTGTCATCGTCAGTGTTACTACATCCAGTGTCATCGTCAGTGTTACTACATCCAGTGTCATCGTCAGTGTTACTACATCCAGTGTCATCGTCAGTGTTACTACATCCAGTGTCATCGTCAGTGTTACTACACCCAGTGTCATCGTCAGTGTTACTACACCCAGTGTCATCGTCAGTGTTACTACAACCAGTGTCATCGTCAGTGTTACTACATCCAGTGTCATCGTCAGTGTTACTACACCCAGTGTCATCGTCAGTGTTACTACATGCCAGTGTGTTACTACACCCAGTGTCGTCAGTGTTACTATCGTCAGTGTTACTACCAGTGTCATCGTCAGTGTTACTACACCCAGTGTCATCGTCAGTGTTACTACATCCAGTGTCATCGTCAGTGTTACTACATCCAGTGTCATCGTCAGTGTTACTACACCCAGTGTCATCGTCAGTGTTACTACATCCAGTGTCATCGTCAGTGTTACTACATCCAGTGTCATCGTCAGTGTTACTACACCCAGTGTCATCGTCAGTGTTACTACATCCAGTGTCATCGTCAGTGTTACTACATCCAGTGTCATCGTCAGTGTTACTACATCCAGTGTCATCGTCAGTGTTACTACATCCAGTGTCATCGTCAGTGTTACTACATCCAGTGTCATCGTCAGTGTTACTACATCCAGTGTCATCGTCAGTGTTACTACATCCAGTGTCATCGTCAGTGTTACTACATCCAGTGTCATCGTCAGTGTTACTACATCCAGTGTCATCGTCAGTGTTACTACATCCAGTGTCATCGTCAGTGTTACTACATCCAGTGTCATCGTCAGTGTTACTACAACCAGTGTCCAGTGTTACTACAACCAGTGTCATCGTCAGTGTTACTACATCCAGTGTCATCGTCAGTGTTACTACACCCAGTGTCATCGTCAGTGTTACTACATCCAGTGTCATCGTCAGTGTTACTACATCCAGTGTCATCGTCAGTGTTACTACATCCAGTGTCATCGTCAGTGTTACTACACCCAGTGTCATCGTCAGTGTTACTACATCCAGTGTCATCGTCAGTGTTACTACATCCAGTGTCATCGTCAGTGTTACTACATCCAGTGTCATCGTCAGTGTTACTACATCCAGTGTCATCGTCAGTGTTACATCCAGTGTCATCGTCAGTGTTACTACACCCAGTGTCATCGTCAGTGTTACTACATCCAGTGTCATCGTCAGTGTTACTACATCCAGTGTCATCGTCAGTGTTACTACATCCAGTGTCATCGTCAGTGTTACTACATCCAGTGTCATCGTCAGTGTTACTACATCCAGTGTCATCGTCAGTGTTACTACATCCAGTGTCATCGTCAGTGTTACTACATCCAGTGTCATCGTCAGTGTTACTACATCCAGTGTCATCGTCAGTGTTACTACACCCAGTGTCATCGTCAGTGTTACTACACCCAGTGTCATCGTCAGTGTTACTACATCCAGTGTCATCGTCAGTGTTACTACATCCAGTGTCATCGTCAGTGTTACTACACCCAGTGTCCGTCAGTGTTACTACATCCAGTGTCATCGTCAGTGTTACTACATCCAGTGTCATCGTCAGTGTTACTACATCCAGTGTCATCGTCAGTGTTACTACATCCAGTGTCATCGTCAGTGTTACTACATCCAGTGTCATCGTCAGTGTTACTACATCCAGTGTCAGTGTTACTACATCCAGTGTCATCGTCAGTGTTACTACATCCAGTGTCATCGTCAGTGTTACTACATCCAGTGTCATCGTCAGTGTTACTACACCCAGTGTCATCGTCAGTGTTACTACACCCAGTGTCATCGTCAGTGTTACTACATCCAGTGTCATCGTCAGTGTTACTACATCGTGTCATCGTCAGTGTTACTACACCCAGTGTCATCGTCAGTGTTACTACACCCAGTGTCATCGTCAGTGTTACTACATCCAGTGTCATCGTCAGTGTTACTACATCCAGTGTCATCGTCAGTGTTACTACATCCAGTGTCATCGTCAGTGTTACTACATCCAGTGTCATCGTCAGTGTTACTACACTAAGTATCGCTCGCATGTCTTCACATCAACATTCCTTATAGTCCTATGGCATCACCTATTATCCACACCTCAATACTTCCCGATCACTGGTATCAACACAGTTACCAGTGCCACCACTTCCTACCATCACCAGTGCCAATATACCCAGCCTTGATCAGTGCCACTCGGGCTGAGGTCACCAACCTTCCAATCATAAGAGAAGCGATAAATGAAAGTGGAAAAAATTACTGCCTCCTTAAAGAATTTTACATTGCTTTACTGCCTCCTTAAAGAATCTTACATTGCTTTACTGCCTCCTTAAAGAATCTTACATTGCTTTACTGCCTCCTTAAAGAATCTTACATTGCTTTACTGCCTCCTTAAAGAATCTTACATTGCTTTACTGCCTCCTTAAAGAATCTTACATTGCTTTACTGCCTCCTTAAAGAATCTTACATTGCTTTACTGCCTCCTTAAAGAATCTTACATTGCTTTACTGCCTCCTTAAAGAATCTTACACTGCTTTACTGACTCCTTAAAGAATCTTACACTGCTTTACTGCCTCCTTAAAGAATCTTACACTGCTTTACTGCCTCCTTAAAGAATCTTACATTGCTTTACTGCCTCCTTAAAGAATCTTACATTGCTTTACTGACTCCTTAAAGAATCTTACATTGCTTTACTGCCTCCTTAAAGAATCTTACATTGCTTTACTGCCTCCTTAAAGAATCTTACACTGCTTTACTGACTCCTTAAAGAATCTTACACTGCTTTACTGCCTCCTTAAAGAATCTTACATTGCTTTACTGTCTCCTTAAATAATCTTACACTGCTTTACTGTCTCCTTAAAGAAACTTACACTGCTTTACTGCCTCCTTAAAGAATCTTACACTGCTTTACTGCCTCCTTAAAGAATCTTACACTACTTTACTGCCTCCTTAAAGAATCTTACACTGCTTTACTGCCTCCTTAAAGAATCTTACACTGCTTTACTGCCTCCTTAAAGAATCTTACACTGCTTTACTGCCTCCTTAAAGAATCTTACACTGCTTTACTGCCTCCTTAAAGAATCTTACACTGCTTTACTGCCTCCTTAAAGAATCTTACACTGCTTTACTGCCTCCTTAAAGAATCTTACACTGCTTTACTGCCTCCTTAAAGAATCTTACACTGCTTTACTGCCTCCTTAAAGAATCTTACACTGCTTTACTGCCTCCTTAAAGAATCTTACACTGCTTTACTGCCTCCTTAAAGAATCTTACACTGCTTTACTGCCTCCTTAAAGAATCTTACACTGCTTTACTGCCTCCTTAAAGAATCTTACATTGCTTTACTGCCTCCTTAAAGAATCTTACACTGCTTTACTGACTCCTTAAAGAATCTTAAATAACTTTGTTTCCTTAAAGAATCCTTAACATCTTTGTCTCCTTCAGGAACCCTTAACAACCTTCTTGTCTCCGTCAGGAACCCTTAACAACCTTCTTGTTTCCGTCAGGAGCCCTTAACAACCTTCTTGTCTCCTTCAGGAACCCTTAACAACCTTCTTGTTTCCGTCAGGAGCCCTTAACAACCTTCTTGTCTCCTTCAGGAACCCTTAACAACCTTCTTGTTTCCGTCAGGAACCCTTAACCTTCTTGTTTCCGTCAGGAACCCTTAACAACCTTCTTGTTTCCGTCAGGAGCCCTTAACAACCTTCTTGTCTCCTTCAGGAACCCTTAACAACCTTCTTGTTTCCGTCAGGAACCCTTAACAACCTTCTTGTCTCCTTCAGGAACCCTTAACAACCTTGTCTCCTTCAGGAGCCCTTAACAACCTTCTTGTCTCCTTCAGGAGCCCTTAACAACCTTCTTGTTTCCGTCAGGAACCGTTAACAACCTTCTTGTTTCCGTCAGGAACCCTTAACAACCTTCTCGTCTCCTTCAGGAACCCTTAACAACCTTGTCTCCTTCAGGAGCCTTTAACAACCTTCTTGTTTCCGTCAGGAACCCTTAACAACCTTCTTGTCTCCTTCAGGAACCCTTAACGACCTTCTTGTCTCCTTCAGGAGCCCTTAACCTTCTCGTTTCCTTTAGGAATCTTAAAAATTTTCTTGTGAGAAAGAGGCTGGAAAACCAACTAGGTGACGAACAGACTCTGGCAGAATGGAAACCTTCAATGAGATTGATGGACTGCCTCTACATATGTTTATCTGTCATAATCCATTAACGCAGTGGTTCCCAAACTTTTTCAGCTTGTTACCCAATTTAACATGCCACAAAGCATGTTACCCCTTTCACAAAATGTTGTTATTATTTAATAAAAAAAAGGCACAATACCGTGACTGGAACAATACACACATAACCCGCACATAAAAGAGAGAAGCTTACGACGACGTTTCGGTCCGACTTGGACCATTGACAAAGTCACACTGTGACTTTGTCAATAATCCAAGTCGGACCGAAACGTCGTCGTAAGCTTCTCTCTTTTATGTGCGGGTTATTTGTGTGTTGTTATTATTGATATATATGGCTAAACGTGAACGTATACAGCCTCGCATACTCTGCTAATCCTAGCAAAACCATTGAAAACGTAAGAACCACACATACATTATATATAAAATTAATAATAGCTACAAATTCACAGTAACAGTGGGTAAATACTAACTATATACTGCACAGGGCAGTACACATACATACCAGCTTATGTCTACCTCGGCTGATGCTCACAGATAAACTGACAGTGTGAAATAGAGGCAGCCTCAGGAAGTGAGTGACACGTACTGGACAGGTCGATCTGGGCTACTGAGTGACTTTTGTCCTGAAGCATACTTGTCAAAATACTTTTGGGTTTCCACACACTTAGCTATATATTTCTTCTTTTCTAATACTGTATATTAGTTTTTGATGTTTATTGTTATTTGGTTTAACTTTATTACTTACTTATAATAGGTTTACTTTACAACTTTATATACTAAGACAAAGTTAACAATAATCCTCATACCGGGTACCGCATTGTTTTCTTGATTTTCAGAATTCATAACTTTTTTTCTGTCACCCCTCCATTACCCCCCCAAAAATGGTTAAATTACCCCCAGGGGGTAATTTACCCCCAGTTTGGGAACCACTGCATTAACGGGATGGTTCACATAGTGTTAAAATGTGTCAGCCTAAGCTAAGACTTCGGTAGGGAAGTGAGGATATCGTCAAGTATTCCATTAAAGGTTCAGCAGCCGCACGTTTACTTCCATCATTTCTGGAGTTTCTGTTACTTTGACCTGTTGGCGGGGAGGGAAGATGAAGGAGCTTGTTGAGTAGGTTGGTTGAAAGATGTCAGTGGGTAAACAAGGGTTAATTAACGTTAAAGGGGCAGAGAGAGGGTTAGGCAGTTCGGAGTCAGATCACCAAGGTTGTCGCTAGACGAGCCTGTCCCTGGGGGTCGAAGACAATTCAAAATCTGGTGAGGAAAGAGAATCTTGGTATTTTTTCCTGGTTAAACGGAGCTAAGGGGATCTGTCTCTACTGCCAGGTGTTGTGGTGTTAAGTGACAATTACTGGTGTGGAATATGATACGGAACACCATCTTGTGTGATGGAATACGACAGGGAAACACCATCCTGTGTGATGGAATATGACAGGGAACCTCATCTTGTGTGATGGAATATGACAGGGAACCCTATCTTGTGTGATGGAATACGACAGGGAAACACCATCCTGTGTGATGGAATATGACAGGGAACCTCATCTTGTGTGATGGAATATGACAGGGAACCCTATCTTGTGTGATGGAATACGACAGGGAAACACCATCCTGTGTGATGGAATACGACAGGGAAACACCATCCTGTGTGATGGAATACGACAGGGAAACACCATCCTGTGTGATGGAATACGACAGGGAAACACCATCCTGTGTGATGGAATACGACAGGGAAACACCATCCTGTGTGATGGATTACATAGATGTCATATATAACACTGCAGCAGCAGAAGCAGCAGCACACTACTGTTATACACAATTTTCTTTAATTAAAAAAGTTTCGCGCACAAAATATAGATTTCCACACGTGGAGGCAGCCACCCAAACATTTGAAAAATATGGCTGGAATTTTTTGACAAAAATTCACGTAGTAGGCGGGATTATAGGCGGAAAAGCGTGAAGTAGATGACCCAGGAATATAACCATACCACAGGAAAATACATTTGTCTGAGGCGAAGCCCCTCAGCTGATAGACCAGTGTCCTGACTGTCACTGAAGACAGATATCTCAGCTGATAGACCAGTGTACTGACTGTCACTGAAGACAAAGATCTCTGAGCTGAGAGACTCGTGTCCTGACTGTCACTGAAGACAGAGCAGTGTCTGTAAACATTGTTTCTGTGCAGACTGCTCCTCCAAGCACTTATCCTTCTCTACTATTATAGGTCTTAAGTTTGTAAAATATCCAGTAGAGCACTCAAGAGTAACTTCATAATAACACACGCAGCCTTTTATATTTAATAAAGTAAGTAAATTAGCTAGTGTTTCAATATCACTTCCTCTAACCTGCTTCACAAACGTCTCAGAAGCGCAAGAGAGTGTAGAGTCGTTTCTATTCTCTCGATCACGATGCTTATTTGTCAACAAGAAACTTGTGAAACACCTGGACCGGTAAGTCAGTGGAAGGCCTCGGTCAGATGACCAAAAGTTCCAGCTAAGGGTCGTATGACTAAAACCCTCGTCAGGAAACACTTCTGTTTCCTGACGAACCTACCTATCCTAACCTGGGTATCATAATACCCATGTGTCTTAATAAGTTATCTGCATTTTATACCGTAAGTGAAATACGTGATTGTAGCTACGTGTTCTACCGTCTTCAGCGACTGTAGCTACACAGAGCTGTACATGCTTCTGCTCTACCGTCTACGATACCTCGTGAATTGCAACTGTAATTAATTATTAATTGATTTAAGTGCCAGGATCTCTCTGAATTAAAAAAAATGTTCCAGCACTTACTCTCTACTCTTGTATCTCTCTTACCATTGTTCCAGATCTCTCTCAAGAGACATCCAGCATCACCCCACTGATGCCACCCTCAAATACGAGATAAAGCAGTACATGGAGCAAAGTATTTTCATGGGTCGTTTTGGATAAAGCTGGTGTATACCTGGAGAGGGTTTCGGGGGTCAACGCCCCCCGCGGCCTAGTTTGAGACCAGGCTTCGTGGTGGATCAAAGTCTGATCAACCAGGCTGTTACTGCTGGCCGCACGCATACTGACATACGAACCACAGCCCGGCTGGTCAGGCACTGACTTTAGGTGCCTGTCCAGAGCCTACTTGAAGACAGCCAGGGATTTATTGGTAATCCCCCTTATACGCTACGTTTCGCTCACTTAAAGTGTGCAAAGCTTAAACTCTCGAAACTCGTCAAAGGTAAGGTTCATAAAGCTGTAGGTAAGAAAAAGGGTTTTAAACATTTTCTCTCAGATCCTCTTCATTTCTTGTTTTTGAGATATAAGAAGCAAAACAACCACATGGAGAGTTGAATGATAGCTCTAGGAGGCTCTTCGTGTTGCAAGCAATACATCAGGAGTTTGCAACGTTGCAGAAACAAGAAGTCCAAGCAGATTCGTTCAAGGGAACGAGAACATTCCCCCGAGTTGTGGTCGGGAGCAACAATAAGTTTGCCACAAATCACACAACACCAGGCAGCATCAACTCAGGGCTGAAGGCTGCCACAAATCACACAACACCAGGCAGCAACACTCAGGGCTGAAGGCTGCCACAAATCACACAACACCAGGCAGCAACACTCAGGGCTGAAGGCTGCCACAAATCACACAACACCAGGCAGCAACACTCAGGGCTGAAGGCTGCCACAAATCACACAACACCAGGCAACAACACTCAGGGCTGAAGGCTGCCACAAATCACTCAACACCAGGCAGCAACAACTCAGGGCTGAAGGCTGCCACAAATCACACAACACCAGGCAGCAACACTCAGGGCTGAAGGCTGCCACAAATCACTCAACACCAGGCAGCAACACTCAGGGCTGAAGGCTGCCACAAATCACTCAACACCAGGCAGCAACAACTCAGGGCTGAAGGATGCCAAAAATCACACAACACCAGGCAGCAACACTCAGGGCTGAAGGCTGCCACAAATCACTCAACACCAGGCAGCAACACTCAGGGCTGAAGGCTGCCACAAATCACTCAACACCAGGCAGCAACACTCAGGGCTGAAGGCTGCCACAAATCACACAACACCAGGCAGCAACACTCAGGGCTGAAGGCTGCCACAAATCACACAACACCAGGCAGCAACACTCAGGGCTGAAGGCTGCCACAAATCACTCAACACCAGGCAGCAACACTCAGGGCTGAAGGCTGCCACAAATCACTCAACACCAGGCAGCAACACTCAGAAGGCTGCCACATATCACACAACACCAGGCAGCAACACTCAGGGCTGAAGGCTGCCACAAATCACACAACACCAGGCAGCAACACTCAGGGCTGAAGGCTGCCACAAATCACACAACACCAGGCAGCAACACTCAGGGCTGAAGGCTGCCACAAATCACACAACACAACACCAGGGCAAGCAACACACTCAGGGCTGAAGGCTGCCACAAATCACTCAACAACACCAGGGCAGCAACACTCAACTCAGGGCTGAAGGTTTGCCACAAATCACACAACACCAGGCAGCAACACTCAGGGCTGAAGACTGCCACAAATCACACAACACCAGGCAGCAACAACTCAGGGCTGAAGACTGCCACAAATCACACAACACCAGGCAGCAACAACTCAGGGCTGAAGGCTGCCACAAATCACACAACACCAGGCAGCAACACTCAGGGCTGAAGGCTGCCACAAATCACTCAACACCAGGCAGCAACACTCAGGGCTGAAGGCTGCCACAAATCACTCAACACCAGGCAGCAACACTCAGGGCTGAAGGCTGCCACAAATCACACAACACCAGGCAGCAACACTCAGGGCTGAAGGCTGCCACAAATCACTCAACACCAGGCAGCAACAACTCAGGGCTGAAGGATGCCAAAAATCACACAACACCAGGCAGCAACAACTCAGGGCTGAAGGCAGAGTTTAATTCATAAAGCCGTGACAGCGTCCCAACAGGTGACAGTGACAGGAGTCAATAAAGGGGACAGACGCCTCACTTGCCAAAAGATGTAACCCCCACTGAACACAAGTCTGACTTTCCCGGATTATCTTGGGTATTTTATACTGTATAATAATTATACTTATGTGTACCTGTACTTAAACTTACATCTTCCTCCATTTATTTACGTTCACTGAACTGTGAAATATAATGTTTAATATGAAGTTGCACTTATATAAGATCATAAAGGAGGAACACTGCAGCAGGCCTACTGGCCCAAACTAGGTAGGTCCTCCTCAGTGGTGACGTGTACTTAGCTCTGTGAAGCGATGTTTATATTTCCAGCTCTGTGAAGCCTTGTTCGTGTGCTCTCTGTGAATCTGAACCAGGATGTCCTCTCTTGAGCAACTCTACCAGCAGCTAAAAGAGGAGCTTAGGGTTGTTAAGCTAGAGATACGGCGGTAAACGGAGGAGAACAAGAGGATTCATAGCAATCCTGTTGTTAGTCCTCAGGTTAAGAGAGGAACCTGGTCAGTGGCTGCACAACATGGAACCAAGCTGAGGATCAAGAAGATTGTTGGAGAGGCAGAAACAACGAAGAACCAGAAGATTATTGTGGAAACTTCCAACCCGTTATATTCTTGATAAATTAGACATGTGCAACTCTTGGGGATGTTTATTGAGGAAACGTTTCGCCACACAGTGGCTTCATCAGTCCATATAAAGGAGATGTGGTCAGTCCATCAATCTTGAATAGAATAGAGCATATGTGCCGAGAAGTAGTTTATATACCGTAGGCAGGAGAGGTGCAGCAGTCGTAGGTGGTGTCACATTTGTTCAATGTGGAAGGAGGTCGTGCCCAAGGGTTAGGCAAGCGAAGAATTCCCAAGTATTAGGATCCCAAGATGTTGCAGTGTCCGATAGGACTGTCGGACACTGCAAATGTGACACCACCTACGACTGCTGCACCTCTCCTGCCTACGGTATATAAGCCACTTCTCGGCACATATGCTCTATTCTATTCAAGATTGATGGACTGACCACATCTCCTTTATATGGACTGATGAAGCCACTGTGTGGCGAAACGTTTCCTCAATAAAGATACCCAAGAGTTGCACATGTGTCTAATTTATCAACGTGTCGGTTCTCTGAACCATTCATCTACCGTTATATTCTTATGTTCGATAACCCTACTAGGAAAACTGTAGCAGGCCTGTTAGGTAAGACACATACGCAACAGTTAGGTATCCTTATTTCGAAACGTTTCGCCTACATAGTAGGCTTCTTCAGTCGAGTACAGAAAAGTTGATAGAAGCAGAAGATACTTGAAGACGATGTAATCAGTCCATCACCCTTAAAGTTTTGAGGTGGTCAGTCCCTCAGTCTGGAGAAGAGTATTGTTCCATAGTCCATATTGTTTCAGACTATGGAACAATACTCTTCTCCAGACTGAGGGACTGACCACCTCAAAACTTCAAGGGTGATGGACTGATTACATCGTCTTCAAGTATCTTCTGCTTCTATCAACTTTTCTGTACTCGACTGAAGAAGCCTACTGTGTAGGCGAAACGTTTCACCAATAAAGATACCCAAGTGTTGCACACGTGTGTCATCAAGACCAGCGTAGCAAAAGTTTGTGTTTCCAAAGCTGGACTATAACTTACCTAGTTACTATTATTCTTAAAGAAAATTTACTTTAGCCCGTGCGGGTCCCAATCTGCTGTTAACATGACAGAAATGAGACGAGTTGAAATATTGCTTCTGATGGAATTAATACCGGTGTTGCATCCTTTTACCTTCAATTTTCCAACACTGACAAGTTGATAATACAACTTTTAAGCTTCTTCAAGCATAAAGAAGATAAAGTATATTCCAGCTTTGGAAATATACATTGTGTCTTAGTGGAACATTGCAATATGATTTGGGATGTGCATGTCCTAAGTCGCCATCTTTTTTTAATAAAACTTGGATGTTGGTTTCCATGTGATGACTTGTGACTGTCTCTCCCGATTCACTTCAAATCTTCAGCACTGATCTTTAACTGCATTATCGACTTATGCCACACACTGCACTATTCCAATCGCGAGCGCTGACGTACAGGACGCTGGGGTCACGCAGTATGGATCGCGCAGGAACCGAAATACCCCTTGTTGATTTGAAAGTAACAAGAAGCGAAGTCACGTTTTCTATACAAGTGTATAATAAGAGGGGTCACCACTGTAATGTATCCATGAATGAAGCAGATGAATAAGCCAGAAATAAAGTGTTGAAAATATAGAGATAAAAATGGATAAAGTGAGGCAAGCTGTCAAACTATGCTGCAGGAGTGGAACAATAACATGGTATACTTACAATAACACCATACCCACATTACTAGAGTATACCCACATCACAGTATACCTACAATATCAGTATACCTACAATAGCAGAGTATACCTACAATATCAATATACCTACAATATTAGTATACCTACAATACAGTATACCTACTAAAGTATAACTATAATGGAAGTAGAGCAGCAATAGTCTGACCCACCTAGCCAGCTGGACAGTAGCCATCTGGGGCAGCAGCTGGCTGTTCATGTACTTAACCTACTTGTGTGTTCTACTGCCACTGTCTGAATGAAGGTGGGTGAGGTATATCACGTGATGGGTCATCCTGAAGTCTACCTGAAGGGTGTTCCGGGGTCAACGCCCCCGCGGCCCAGGTCTTGACCAGGTCTCCCGGTGGTTCAGGTCCTGATTAACCAGGCTGTTACTGCTGGCCGCACGTAGTCCAACGTACGAGCCACAGCCCGGCTGATCGGGTACTGACTTTAGGTATCGGTCGGACTCCCTCTTGAAGACAGCCAGGGGTCTATTGGCAATTCCCCTTATGCCTGGTGGGAGGCTGTTGAACAGTCTCGGGCCCCAGACGCTTATCGTGTTTTCTCTTAGTGTACTAATGGCGCCCCTACTTTTCACTGGGGGTATATTGCACCGTCTGTCCAGTAGAGAGTGATTTTTGTCTGCAGATTTGGGACTAGTCCCTCTAGGATTTTCAAGGTGTATATTATGATGCATCTCGCCTGCGCTGCAGTGAGTACAGGCAAAGTGATTCCAAGTGTTCCCAGTAATTAAGGTGTTTGACGGAACTTATATGTGCAGTAAAGGTTCTATGTACATTCTCTAAATCTGCTATTTCACTTGCCTTGAATGGAGATGTTTGTGCACAGTCATATTCCAGTCTAGAGAGAACAAGTGATTTAAAGAGGATCATCACTGGCTTGGCATCCCTTGTTTTGAAGGTTCTCATTATCCATCCTATCATTTTCCAAGATGTAATAGTGACACTGTTGTGATCCTTGAAGGTGAGAGCCTCTGACATTAACACTCCCAAGTCCTTCACAATACTTTTCTGCTCTATTGTGTGATTAGAGTTTGTATACTCAGTTCTAGTTATTATTTCCTTTAATTTTCCATAACGTCGTAGTTGAAATTTGTCCCCATTGAATATCACACTGTTTTCCGTTGCCCATTGGAAACCTTGGTTTATATCTGCTTGGAGATTTACTGTGTCCCCAGTGAATGTCAGTCTCATGCAGATTCTAGTAGCGTCTAGAAAGGATGACAGGGTGCTATGATTTACATCTCTGTCTATGTCTGATATGAGGATGAGGAACAGGATGGGGGCGAGTACTGTGCCTTGTGGAACAGAACTTTTCACTGTTTCAGCCTCCGACTAATCTCTTGTTTACCACTACTATTTATATTCGACTGGTTAGAAAGTTGAAGATCTATCTGCCCACCTTGCCAGTTATCCCTTTAGCGCGCATTTTGTGCGCTATTACACCATGATCGCACTTGTCAAAGGCTTTTGCAAAAACTGTGTATACTACATCTGCATTGTGTTTGTCTTCCAGTGCATCCAAGACCTTATCATAGTGGTCCAGCGAGAGGCAGGAGCAACCTACTTTGAACCCATGCTGCCCTGGATTGTTCAATTCTAGGGAATCCAGGTGAGTTACAATGATGCTATTAGTCAAGAGTTCTTAGCTATTGCTTTGCAGTCACCTTTATGGAGTGGGGCTATATCCGTTGTTTTTAGTGACTGTGGGATTTCACCCGTGTCTATGCTCCCTCTCCATAGCATACTTAAGGCACGCGATAGTGGTTTCTTGCAGTTCTTAATGAACACGGAGTTCCACGAGTCTGGGCATGAGTGCATGGGCATGTTGTCAGTGACTTTTTCAAAGTCCAGTGGAGTTAGGGTTATTCAGAAATTTCGTATAAACTAACAGGGTTTTCAGGCTCATTCGTAAAAAATCATTTAGATTGTCGATCTTTAGGCTGATTAGAGTCGCACTGAGACTTCAGTATCTCACTCATTTCATTGTTGTCATTTATGTAAGTTCCAACTTGTCTGAGCAACGGCCCGATACTAAATGTCCTTTTTGCCTTATTTGCATATGAAAAGAAACATCTGAATTTCTTTCAGTTTCACTAATTGCTTTTAGCTCTTCCTGGATCTTGTACGAACCATTTAACTTATCTCAATATTTTCCTCTTCCCTAGTTAGTTCTTCCTTCCGTGTTTCAGGTACTCTAGACCCCTTGAGAAGCTCAGAGATTCTTCATCTTCCGTGTTTCAGGTAATCTAGCCCCCTTAAGAAGCTCAGATATTCTTCATCTTCCGTGTTTCAGGTAATCTAGCCCCCTTAAGAAGCTCAGGGATTCTTCATCTTCCGTGTTTCAGGTAATCTAGCCCCCTTGAGAAGCTCAGAGATTCTTCATCTTCCGTGTTTCAGGTAATCTAGCCTTGAGAAGCTCAGGGATTCTTCATCTTCCGTGTTTCAGGTAATTAGCCCCCTTGAGAAGCTCAGGGATTCTTCATCTTCCGTGTTTCAAGTAATCTAGCCTTGAGAAGCTCAGGGATTCTTCATCTTCCGTGTTTCAGGTAATTAGCCCCCTTGAGAAGCTCAGGGATTCTTCATCTTCCGTGTTTCAAGTAATCTAGCCCCCTTGAGAAGCTCAGAGATTCTTCATTTTCCGTGTTTCAAGTAATCTAGCCCCTTGAGAAGCTCAGGAATTCTTCATCTTCCGTGTTTCAAGTAATCTAGACCCCTTGAGGTGTACCTGTAAGAATGTACGATTTACCCATAAGAATGTAAGATCTACATGTAAGAATGTAAGACTTACCTCTGAAAATGTAAGACTGACCTGTCACCTTGCATGCTCATGTTTATGTCGAGACGACAACCCTGCCAGAGTGCAAAATATTTAACAGGCTTCCGTCTCGCACTCACATGACAGGTGGGTAGTGCCTCCCTGGAGGTCTGTAGGTGGGTAAAACTCACCTGACGCACCTGTGACCGATTTCGAGTTTTTATTGATAATAAAGGCACCTAAGTGTTTCACACAAGTCTTGCCCATCAACACTGAACTAATAATGGGCCCTGCAGGTGTCTTTACGTGTTGTATACAAGTCTCTATTCTGTTACAGGTGTTCCTCTGTGTTACGTACGCGTATACTCCACACGTGCCTGTGTTCCGTGTGTTTTTATTCCACAGGTGCCTTTCCATGCAACATACACGTCTTCTGTTTTTTCACGGGTGCGTTTCCACAACACCTATAAATTGAGTTGCACGAGACAGGAACCGTATGAGCATCGACCCGGGGTCCTGACCAGTGTGAGAGAGCGAGATACTACTCGGCCATCCTTCACTGTTGTCATCTGCACCGCTCCCACATCACACATTTGACAACACCGTTAGTGATAATACCAGTGACAACACTACCAGTAACAATGCTACCAGTGGCAATACTACCAGTAACAATGCTACAAATGACAACACTACCAGTAACAACGCTACCAGTGACAACACTACCAGTGACACTGCTACCAGTGACACTACTACCAGTAACAATGCTACCAGTGACAACACTACCAGTGACAACACTACCAGTAACAATGCTACCAGTGACAACACTACCAGTAACAATGATACCAGTGACAACACTACCAGTAACAATGATACCAGTGACAACACTACCAGTAACAATGCTACCAGCGACAACACTACCAGTAACAATACTACCAGTGACAACACTACCAGTAACAATGCTACCAGTGACAACATCACCAGTAACAATGCTACCAGTGACAACACTACCAGAAACAATGCTACCAGTGACAACACTACCAGTAACAATGCTACCAGTGACAACACTACCAGAAACAATGCTACCAGTGACAACACTACCAGAAACAATGCTACCAGTGACAACACTACCAGAAACAATGCTACCAGTGACAACACTACCAGTTATAAAGCTACCAGTGAGAACACTACCAGTAACAATGCTACCAGTGACAACACTACCAGTAACAATGCTACCAGTGACAACACTACCAGAAACAATGCTACCAGTGACCAGTGACACTACCAGTTACCAGTGACAACACTACCAGTAACAAAGCTACCAGTGAGAACACTACCAGTAACAATGCTACCAGTGACAACACTACCAGTAACAATGCTACCAGTGACAACACTACCAGTAACAATGCTACCAGTGACAACACTACCAGTAACAATGCTACCAGTGACAACACTACCAGTAACAATGCTACCAGTGACAACACTACCAGTAACAATGCTACCAGTGACAACACTACCAGTAACAATGCTACCAGTGACAACACTACCAGTAACAATGCTACCAGTGACAACACTACCAGTAACAATGCTACCAGTGACAACACTACCAGTAACAAAGCTACCAGTGAGAACACTACCAGTAACAATGCTACCAGTGACAACACTACTAGTAACAATGCTACCAGTGACAACAGTAACAACACCATCAGTAACACTACTAGTGATAACTCAGGGTGTTTGTTATCACACAAACACAGTTGTCAGGAAGTGGAACTATCTGGAAAGTGGAGGCAGGAGCCATACATAGCTTTAAGAAGAGGTACGATAAGGCTCTTGGAGCAGGGAGTGGACTTAGTAGCGACCAACGAAGAGGCGGTGCCAGGAGCTGTGAATCGACCCCCGCAACCACATATGAGTGAGTACTTGTACACACACAAAGCCTTACATTTAACCACGTTTGCACAGCTATGGTACCGTGTACGCTTGAATGACGCACAAACATCGTTGTACGAAGCTACATACAGCATTAGTACGTCAGGTGAAGGAACCGGATTCGGTACCACTGCTCTGCTACCACTGCTCTGCTACCACTGCTCTGCTACCACTGCTCTGCTACCACTGCTCTACTACCACTGCTCTACTACCACTGCTCTACTACCACTGCTCTCCACCTCAGCTCACTGAAGATCACACTAGGTGAGCGAGGCAGGTGTACACATGTGGAATATTCTGGAAATGTGAAGACCACACACCCGAGGCCGCCTCTGGTCTGTGTGGGAGACACACTTCACCTTCTAGACCTCTCATCTCATCTCTCTCTCACCTCAACATACAAAGCACAGCTTTAAGACAGACGAACAGAGATAACCTAAGCGATGATACTATTTTATTTATGCTAAAGTGCCTTATTTTTTTTAAAGGCTACCATTAAAATATGTTCAACACGACACTCGTTTTCCGTCATATACAGTCAGTTTCCTGCATTAAATATTAGATAATTGCACAATACAAAGATATAATTGCCAGCTTAAACATGAACACTCTGGAACAACAAATTATTTTTGGCAACACCTGTGGTCCGAGTTAAAGCACAATAAGTGTGTTGTGTCACATCACTATTGTGTTGCTGCTGGTCATCTTTCCAGTGTTGACTGACGGGTGTGGTAACCCAGGCTCCCTCGACGGGTGTGGTAACCCAGGCTCCCTCGACGGGTGTGGTAACCCAGGCTCCCTCGACGGGTGTGGTAACCCAGGCTCCCTCGACGGGTGTGGTAACCCAGGCTCCCTCGACGGGTGTGGTAACCTAGGCTCCCTCGACGGGTGTGGTAACCCAGGCTCCCTCGACGGGTGTGGTAACCCAGGCTCCCTCGACGGGTGTGGTAACCCAGGCTCCCTCGACGGGTGTGGTAACCCAGGCTCCCTCGACGGGTGTGGTAACCTAGGCTCCCTCGACGGGTGTGGTAACCCAGGCTCCCTCGACGGGTGTGGTAACCTAGGCTCCCTCGACGGGTGTGGTAACCTAGGCTCCCTCGACGGGTGTGGTAACCTAGGCTCCCTCGACGGGTGTGGTAACCTAGGCTCCCTCGACGGGTGTGGTAACCTAGGCTCCCTCGACGGGTGTGGTAACCTAGGCTCCCTCGACGGGTGTGGTAACCTAAGCTCCCTCGACGGGTGTGGTAACCCAGGCTCCCTCGACGGGTGTGGTAACCCAGGCTCCCTCGACGGGTGTGGTAACCCAGGCTCCCTCGACGGGTGTGGTAATCCAGGCTCCCTCGACGGGTGTGGTAACCCAGGCTCCCTCGACGGGTGTGGTAACCCAGGCTCCCTCGACGGGTGTGGTAACCCAGGCTCCCTCGACGGGTGTGGTAACCTAGGCTCCCTCGACGGGTGTGGTAACCTAGGCTCCCTCGACGGGTGTGGTAACCTAGGCTCCCTCGACGGGTGTGGTAACCTAGGCTCCCTCGACGGGTGTGGTAACCTAGGCTCCCTCGACGGGTGTGGTAACCTAAGCTCCCTCGACGGGTGTGGTAACCCAGGCTCCCTCGACGGGTGTGGTAACCCAGGCTCCCTCGACGGGTGTGGTAACCTAGGCTCCCTCGACGGGTGTGGTAACCTAGGCTCCCTCGACGGGTGTGGTAACCTAGGCTCCCTCGACGGGTGTGGTAACCCAGGCTCCCTCGACGGGTGTGGTAACCCAGGCTCCCTCGACGGGTGTGGTAACCCAGGCTCCCTCGACGGGTGTGGTAACCGAGGCTCCCTCGACGGGTGTGGTAACCTAGGCTCCCTCGACGGGTGTGGTAACCTAGGCTCCCTCGACGGGTGTGGTAACCTAGGCTCCCTCGACGGGTGTGGTAACCTAGGCTCCCTCGACGGGTGTGGTAACCTAGGCTCCCTCGACGGGTGTGGTAACCTAGGCTCCCTCGACGGGTGTGGTAACCCAGGCTCCCTCGACGGGTGTGGTAATCCAGGCTCCCTCGACGGGTGTGGTAACCCAGGCTCCCTCGACGGGTGTGGTAACCTAGGCTCCCTCGACGGGTGTGGTAACCCAGGCTCCCTCGACGGGTGTGGTAACCCAGGCTCCCTCGACGGGTGTGGTAACCTAGGCTCCCTCGACGGGTGTGGTAACCCAGGCTCCCTCGACGGGTGTGGTAACCCAGGCTCCCTCGACGGGTGTGGTAACTCAGGCTCCCTCGACGGGTGTGGTAACCCAGGCTCCCTCGACGGGTGTGGTAACCCAGGCTCCCTCGACGGGTGTGGTAACCCAGGCTCCCTCGACGGGTGTGGTAACCCAGGCTCCCTCGACGGGTGTGGTAACTCAGGCTCCCTCGACGGGTGTGGTAACCCAGGCTCCCTCGACGGGTGTGGTAACCCAGGCTCCCTCGACGGGTGTGGTAACCTAAGCTCCTTGGACAGGTGTGGTAACGCAGATTTCCTCCACTACGCATGGAACACACACGACTCACACGGACACCAGTATTAACACCTCGCTGTGTACACTTGCAGAGGCTGACCTATAATAATAATAATAAAATAATAATAATAAAGAAATAAAAGTCAATTATTATTATTATTATTATTAAGGACATGATACAACGTATACAGACCTAGCTGACATCAGTGACATAACGTATATCGACTCTTTGTACCTCAGCAGATTGTCCTATTTATCAGAGAGCACTCAGTCACTCTTGACATCTTCAATGCCTTGATGCGCTCACTCTCACTGACCTTCTTGTGGAAAGTCCTACAATCAACATAGACTCCTGGAGTCTACCTGGAGGTTACTCCGGGGATCAACGCCCCCGCGGCCCGGTCCACGACCAGGCCTCCCGGTAGATCAGGGCCTGATCAACCAGGCTGTTACTGTAAAGTAAAAGGACACAAGTGCAACTAATGTGACATTTTATTGTGGCAACGTTTCGCTCTCCAGGAGCGAAACGTTGCCACAATAAAATGTCACATTAGTTGCACTTGTGTCCTTTTACTTTACATATTGTCGGTACATTGCAGAGTCACTTGTTTGCACAGAACTGCTAAATGCCTCAAATGATGTAGTGGAAGTTTTAGCAGTAAAGGTCGAGAACCAAAACCTAGTCATTGTGGTAGTCTACAAGCCTCCGGATGCAACATCCCAGCAATTCCAGGAACACCTGTTAAAAATTGACCACTGTCTGGAAAATCTTCCAGCTCCTGCACCCAACATCTTGCTCCTGGGGGATTTCAACTTAAGGCACCTAAAATGGAGGAATATAGCAAATAATATTGTTGCAGTAATAACACCAGGAGGCAGCTCTGATGAAAACTCACACTCACACGAGCTTTTAAATCTCTGCACAAAATTCAATTTAAACCAGCAAATAATAGAGCCTACTAGACTGGAGAATACACTAGACCTCATCTTCACTAACAATGATGATCTGATAAGAAATGTCACCATATCAAAAACAATATACTCAGATCACAACATAATTGAGGTTCAGACATGTATGCGTGGAGCCCCAGACCGACATAATGAGACTAGTCACGAGGGAGCATTCACCAAATTCAACTTCAATAACAAAAACAAAGTGGGACCAAGTAAACCAAGTCCTAACCGATATAATCTGGGAAGATATACTAAGCAACACAGACCCCAACTTATGCCTAGAACAGATTAACTTGGTGGCACTCGATGTATGCACAAGGCTTATTCCTCTAAGAAAAAGGAGGAGTAGATGTAAAATAGAAAGAGACAGGAGCTCCCTTTACAGGCGACGGAAAAGAATAACAGAGCGGCTAAAAGAGGTCAATATATCTGAAATGCGTAGGGAGACACTGGTCAGAGAAATAGCAAGCATCGAACTTAAGCTAAAGGAATCTTATAGGAGTCAGGAATCGCGGGAAGAACTAAAAGCCATAAATGAAATCGAAAGAAACCCAAAGTATTTCTTCTCCTATGCCAAATCAAAGTCGAGAACAACGTCCAGTATTGGGTCCCTACTTAAACAAGATGGGTCCTACACAGATGACAGCAAGGAAATGAGTGAGCTACTCAAGTCCCAATATGACTCAGTTTTTAGCAAGCCGCTAACCAGACAGAGTCGAAGATCAAAATGAATTTTTTATGAGAGAGCCACAAAATTTGGTTAACACAAGCCTATCCGATGTTATCCTGACGCCAAATGACTTCGAACAGGCGATAAATGACATCCCCATGCACTCTGCCCCAGGGCCAGACTCATGGAACTCCGTGTTCATCAAGAACTGCAAGAAGCCCCTATCACGAGCCTTTTCCATCCTATGGAGAGGGAGCATGGACACGGGGGTCGTCCCACAGTTACTAAAAACAACAGACATAGCCCCACTCCACAAAGGGGGCAGTAAAGCAACAGCAAAGAACTACAGACCAATAGCACTAACATCCCATATCATAAAAATCTTTGAAAGGGTCCTAAGAAGCAAGATCACCACCCATCTAGAAACCCATCAATTACACAACCCAGCGCAACATGGGTTTAGAACAGGTCGCTCCCGTCTGTCTCAACTATTGGATCACTACGACAAGGTCCTAAATTCACTAGAAGATAAAAAGAATGCAGATGTAATATATACAGACTTTGCAAAAGCCTTCGACAAGTGTGACCATGGCGTAATAGCGCACAAAATGCGTGCTAAAGGAATAACAGGAAAAGTTGGTCGATGGATCTATAATTTCCTCACTAACAGAACACAGAGAGTAGTCGTCAACAGAGTAAAGTCCGAGGCAGCTACGGTGAAAAGCTCTGTTCCACAAGGCACAGTACTCGCTCCCATCTTGTTCCTCAACCTCATATCCAACATAGACAAGGATGTCAGCCACAGCACCGTGTCTTCCTTTGCAGATGACACCCGAATCTGCATGACAGTGTCTTCCATTGCAGACACTGCAAGGCTCCAGGCGGACATCAACTGAATCTTTCAGTGGGCTGCAGAAAACAATATGAAGTTCAACGATGAGAAATTTCAATTACTCAGATATGGTAAACATGAGGAAATTAAATCTTCATCAGAGTACAAAACAAATTCTGGCCACAAAATAGAGCGAAACACCAACGTCAAAGACCTGGGAGTGATCATGTCGGAGGATCTCACCTTCAAGGACCATAACATTGTATCAATCGCATCTGCTAGAAAAATGACAGGATGGATAATGAGAATCTTCAAAACTAGGGAGGCCAAGCCCATGATGACACTCTTCAGGTCACTTGTTCTATCTAGGCTGGAATATTGCTGCACACTAACAGCACCTTTCAAGGCAGGTGAAATTGCTGACCTAGAAAATGTACAGAGAACCTTCACGGCGCGCATAACGGAGATAAAACACCTCAATTACTGGGAGCGCTTGAGGTTCCTAAAACTGTATTCCCTGGAACGCAGGCGGGAGAGATACATGATTATATACACTTGGAAAATCCTAGAGGGACTAGTACCGAACTTGCACACGAAAATCACTCACTACGAAAGCAAAAGACTTGGCAGACGATGCAACATCCCCCCAATGAAAAGCAGGGGTGTCACTAGCACGTTAAGAGACCATACAATAAGTGTCAGGGGCCCGAGACTGTTCAACTGCCTCCCAGCATACATAAGGGAGATTACCAACAGACCCCTGGCAGTCTTCAAGCTGGCACTGGACAAGCACCTAAAGTCGGTTCCTGACCAGCCGGGCTGTGGCTAGTACGTTGGTTTGCGTGCAGCCAGCAGCAACAGCCTGGTTGATCAGGCTCTGATCCACCAGGAGGCCTGGTCACAGACCGGGCCGCGGGGGCGTTGACCCCCGGAACTCTCTCCAGGTAAACTCCAGGTAATTCTACCAACTTTATTACAGGCTGTTACTGCTAGCCGCACGTAGTCCAACGTACGAACCACAGCCCGGCTGATCCGGCACTGACTTTAGGTATCTGTCCAGTTCCCTCTTGAAGGCAGCCAGGGGTTTATTGGTAATTCCCTTTATGCTTGGTGGGAGGCTGTTGAACAGTCTTGGGCCCCGGACACTTATGGTGTTTTCTCTTAGTGTACCAATGGCACCCCTACTTTTAATTGGGGGTATTTTGTATCGCCTGTCCAGTCTTTTACTTTCGTAGGGAGTGATCTCTGTGTGCAGATTCGGGACCATTCCTTCTAGGATTTTCCAAGTGTAGATTATGATCTCTCTCTCTCCTGCGTTCCAACGAGTACAAGTGCTTCCAAGCGTTCCCAGTAGTTCAGGTGCTTGATAGAACTTACACGTGCAGTAAAGGTTCTCTGTACACTCTCTAGATCTGTTATTTCACCTACTTTGAACGGAGATGTTAATGTACAGCAGTATTCCAGCCTAGAGAGAACAAGTGATTTGAAAAGGATCATCATTGGCTTGGCATCTCTCGTTTTGAACGTTCTCATTATCCATCCTATCATTTTCTTTGCACTTGTGATCGTGGCACTGTTGTGATCCTTGAAAGTGAGATCCTCAGACATTACTACTCCCAGGTCCCTTACATTATTTTTCCGCTCTATTGTATGGCCGGAGTCAGTAGTATACTCTGTTCTAGTTATTATCTCCTCCAGTTTTCCATAACGGAATTTGGAATTTGTCTTCATTGAACATCACATTGTTTTCCACTGCCCATTAGAAATCTTGGTTTATATCTTCTTGGAGGTTAACAGTGTCCTCAATGGATGACAGTCTCATGCAGATCCTACTATCGTATGCAAAGGATGATACGGTGCTGTGGATTACATCTCTGTCTATGTCTGATATGAGGATGAGGAACAGGATGGGGGCGAGTACTGTGCCTTGTGGAACAGAGCTCTTCACTATGGCAGCCTCCGATTTAACTCTGTTGACCACTACTCTTTGTGTTCGATTGGTTAGGAAGTTGAAGATCCATCTCCCCACTTTGCCAGTTATTCCTTTAGCACGTATTTTGTGCGCTATTACGCCATGATCGCACTTGTCAAACGCTTTTGTATATTACATCTGCATTCTGTTTTTCTTCTAGTGCATCCAAGGCCATATCATAGTGATCCAGTAGTTGCGAGAGGCAGGAGCGACCTGCCCTGAACCCATGTTGCCCTGGATTGTGCAGATTTTGGGAATCCAGGTGGTTTGCAATCCTGCTTCTTAGCACTCTTTCAAAGATTTTTATGTGGGACGTCAGAGCTATTGGTCTATAGTTCTTAGCTAATGCTTTGCTGCCACCTTTATGGAGTGGGGCTATATCCGTCGTTTTAAGTGACTGTGGAATTTCACCCATGTCCAAGCTCCTCCTCCATAGTATACTTAGGGTACGTGAGAGGGGTTTCTTGCAGTTCTTAGTGAACACAGTTCCACGAGTCTGGGCCCGGGGCTGAGTGCATGGGCATGTTGTCAATGGCTTTTTCAAAGTCTATCGGAGTTAGGGTAATGTCAGAAATCTGGCATACATTGGAGGTTTGAGGCTCATTCATGAAGAAATCATTTGGATTGTCGATCCTCAGACTAATTAGTGGCTCACTAAACACAGAGTCGTACTGGGATTTCAGTATTTCACTCATTTCCTTGTTGTCATCTGTGTAAGTCCCATCCTGTCTGAGTTAGGGCCCGATACTAGATGTGGTATTTGCCTTGTTTTTTGGGATATGGAAAGAAATATTTCGAATTTCTTTCAATTTCACTAATAGTTTTAAGCTCCTCCTGTCTCTTCTGGTTCCTGAAAGTCCTTTAACTTAAGTTCGATAGTTTCCATTTCCCTGGTCAGCGCTTCCTTCCGTTTATCAGATATTCTAGCGTTCCTGAGGAGCTCAGTGATTCTTCGTCGTCTTCTGTAGAGGGAGCGTCTTTCTGTCTCCAGTTTACTCCTGCTCTTCTTTCTTAGGGGAATATGCCTAGAACATGCTTCAGCTGCCAGGAAGTTGATCCTTTCAAGGCACTGGTTTGGATTCATGTTATTTAAGATATCTTCCCAACACTTTGACTTCTCAACAGAAATTAATCTTTTGCTCTAACCTTGACACTACTCTTTTCCATCAGCATTAACCCAAACTCTACTAAGGTTAGGGTAGGTAAGATTGGTCAAGAAGCAGGACAAGTGCTACCTGGCGCGGGTCTTGGTCTTATGATGACCCGCCACTGGAGCTTTTGGTCATCTGACCGAGGCCTTCCACTGGCTCACCCTTCCACACCTTCAAAAATTAAGTTATAACTGTACTCTATTAAGCCCTAACCTCCCCACGTGACCTCATCAACAACCACCACCACCACAAGCCTACAATGTAACCTTCCACCACCACAACACAACCTATCACCACAACACAATCCTCTACCACCATTACCAACGCAACCCATCAACACACACCACCACCAACACCAGCCATTATCATCAACCCCAGTCTCTAACATCAAGCCAACATCAACACCAGCTACAAACATTAAGTCAGCATCACCAACATCAACACCAGCTACATTAAGTCAGCATCACCAACATCAACACCAGCTACATTAAGCCAGCATCACCAACATCAACACCAGCTACATTAAGCCAGCATCACCAACATCAACACCAGCTACATTAAGCCAGCATCACCAACATCAACATCAACCAGCTACACTAAGTCAGCATCACCAACATCAACATCAACCAGCTACATTAAGCCAGTATCACCAACATCAACATCAACCAGCTACATTAAGTCAGCATCACCAACATCAACATCAACCAGCTACATTAAGTCAGCATCACCAACATCAACCAGCTACATTAAGTCAGCATCACCAACATCAACATCAACCAGCTACATTGTCAGCATCACCAACATCAACACCAGCTACATTAAGCCAGCATCACCAACATCAACATCAACCAGCTACATTAAGCCAGCATCACCAACATCAACACCAGCTACATTAAGCCAGCATCACCAACATCAACACCAGCTACATTAAGCCAGCATCACCAACATCAACCAGCTACATTAAGTCAGCATCACCAACATCAACACCAGCTACATTAAGCCAGCATCACCAACATCAACATCAACCAGCTACATTAAGTCAGCATCACCAACATCAACCAGCTACATTAAGCCAGCATCACCAACATCAACACCAGCTACATTAAGCCAGCATCACCAACATCAACACCAGCTACATTAAGCCAGCATCAACACCAGCTACATTAAGCCAGCATCACCAACATCAACACCAGCTACATTAAGCCAGCATCACCAACATCAACATCAACCAGCTACATTAAGTCAGCATCACCAACATCAACACCAGCTACATTAAGCCAGCATCACCAACATTAACACCAGCTACATTAAGCCAGCATCACCAACATCAACACCAGCTACATTAAGCCAGCATCACCAACATCAACACCAGCTACATTAAGCCAGCATCACCAACATCAACACCAGCTACATTAAGTCAGCATCACCAACATCAACACCAGCTACATTAAGCCAGCATCACCAACATCAACACCAGCTACATTAAGTCAGCATCACCAACATCAACACCAGCTACATTAAGCCAGCATCACCAACATCAACACCAGCTACATTAAGTCAGCATCACCAACATCAACACCAGCTACATTAAGCCAGCATCACCAACATCAACACCAGCTACATTAAGCCAGCATCACCAACATCAACACCAGCTACATTAAGTCAGCATCACCAACATCAACACCAGCTACATTAAGCCAGCATCACCAACATCAACACCAGCTACATTAAGTCAGCATCACCAACATCAACACCAGCTACATTAAGCCAGCATCACCAACATCAACACCAGCTACATTAAGTCAGCATCACCAACATCAACACCAGCTACATTAAGCCAGCATCACCAACATCAACATCAACACCAGCTACATTAAGCCAGCATCACCAACATCAACACCAGCTACATTAAGCCAGCATCACCAACATCAACACCAGCTACATTAAGTCAGCATCACCAACATCAACACCAGCTACATTAAGCCAGCATCACCAACATCAACATCAACATTAAGCAGCACACCAACAACAACTCCAGCTACATTAATCCAGCATCACCAACATCAACACCAGCTACATTAAGCCAGCATCACCAACATCAACACCAGCTACATTAAGCCAGCATCACCAACATCAACACCAGCTACATTAAGCCAGCATCACCAACATCAACACCAGCTACATTAAGCCAGCATCACCAACATCAACACCAGCTACATTAAGCCAGCATCACCAACATCAACACCAGCTACATTAAGCCAGCATCACCAACATCAACACCAGCTACATTAAGCCAGCATCACCAACATCAACACCAGCTACATTAAGTCAGCATCACCAACATCAACACCAGCTACATTAAGTCAGCATCACCAACATCAACACCAGCTACATTAAGCCAGCATCACCAACATCAACATCAACACCAGCTACATTAAGCCAGCATCACCAACATCAACACCAGCTACATTAAGCCAGCATCACCAACATCAACACCAGCTACATTAAGTCAGCATCACCAACATCAACACCAGCTACATTAAGCCAGCATCACCAACATCAACATCAACACCAGCTACATTAAGCCAGCATCACCAACATCAACACCAGCTACATTAAGCCAGCATCACCAACATCAACACCAGCTACATTAAGCCAGCATCACCAACATCAACACCAGCTACATTAAGCCAGCATCACCAACATCAACACCAGCTACATTAAGCCAGCATCACCAACATCAACACCAGCTACATTAAGCCAGCATCACCAACATCAACACCAGCTACATTAAGTCAGCATCACCAACATCAACACCAGCTACATTAAGTCAGCATCACCAACATCAACACCAGCTACATTAAGTCAGCATCACCAACATCAACACCAGCTACATTAAGTCAGCATCACCAACATCAACACCAGCTACATTAAGCCAGCATCACCAACATCAACACCAGCTACATTAAGCCAGCATCACCAACATCAACACCAGCTACATTAAGCCAGCATCACCAACATCAACACCAGCTACATTAAGTCAGCATCACCAACATCAACACCAGCTACATTAAGCCAGCATCACCAACATCAACACCAGCTACATTAAGTCAGCATCACCAACATCAACACCAGCTACATTAAGCCAGCATCACCAACATCAACACCAGCTACATTAAGTCAGCATCACCAACATCAACACCAGCTACATTAAGTCAGCATCACCAACATACATTAAGTCACATCAGCTACATTAAGTCAGCATCACAAACATCAACACCAGCTACATTAAGTCAGCATCACCAACATCAACACCAGCTACATTAAGCCAGCATCACCAACATCAACACCAGCTACATTAAGCCAGCATCACCAACATCAACACCAGCTACATTAAGCCAGCATCACCAACATCAACACCAGCTACATTAAGCCAGCATCACCAACACCAGCTACATTAAGCCAGCATCACCAACATCAACACCAGCTACATTAAGTCAGCATCACCAACATCAACACCAGCTACATTAAGCCAGCATCACCAACACCAGCTACATTAAGCCAGCATCACCAACATCAACATAACAGCTGCTGCTCAACACGGAGCTGGAAAAGCTTCAGTATCGACCATTTAACAACTTGTGCCACAATACCAGTGTTTGTGACGTCAATCCAAGTGCAATATGCCAAGCATACATTTTTATCATGCGTGTTCATTCATTTTATCAGTCTATCTCCCTTCATGATATTCCCGTGTCGCTGCGTGGGAGGGAGGGAGAGGGAGGGAGAGGGAGAAGAGAGAGAGAGAGAGAGAGAGAGAGAGAGAGAGAGAGAGAGAGAGAGAGAGAGAGAGAGAGAGAGGGAGGGAGGAGCAGCCGTCATAAAAGTGTCATGATGGGTGCTGATATGAATTAATTACTGGGGACTCTAGCCTCTACCTGCACAGATCGTGACGTGTGTCGTCCTTGTCTGTCAGTGTCTGCATCTGTCAGTGTATCTTCAACCCTCTGTCCAAGTCTGTGTCTGTATTTGTCTGTCCAAATGTGTGTTTACACGTGTACGTTTTTATGCCCGTCTGTGTTGATCGCCATCTGCCCTTAATACATACTTCTGTCCGTGCTCACTTTCCTGTCTATGTCAGTCTTCCTGGCTGTCTGTGTCAGTCTTCCTGGTTGGCTGTCTGTGCCAATCTTCCTGGTTATCTGTGTCAGCCTTCCTGGCTGCCTGTATCAATCTTCCTGGCTGTCTGTGGCCTCTAAAGTGTTACAAGTGTGATCGATGACAGCATTGTCTTCCAGTGAGTCTCGAGAAAGAAAGAGAGAAAGAGAGAAAGAAAGAAAGAGAGAGAGAGAGAGAGAGAGAGAGAGAGAGAGAGAGAGAGAGAGCAGTGGCAATTAAGCAGGAAGAGGTTTATCTGCTTAATCCAGCAGACATGGGAATGTGGGAGGCTGGACACTAGGTCAGATCAACGTGCTCGTTCTATCATCACTCCACACATCTACCTGCTACTCTACCTCCAGCAAGGTAGGGAGCCTTCGTAGTCTACCTCCAGCAAGGTAGGGAGCCTTCGTAGTCTACCTCCAGCAAGGTAGGGAGCCCTCGTAGTCTACCTCCAGCAAGGTAGAGAGCCCTCGTAGTCTACCTCCAGCAAGGTAGGGAGCCTTCGTAGTCTACCTCCAGCAAGGTAGGGTGCCTTCGTAGTCTACCTCCAGCAAGGTAGAGAGCCCTCGTAGTCTACCTCCAGCAAGGTAGATAACCTTCGTAGTCTACCTCCAGCAAGGTAGGGAGCCTTCGTAGTCTACCTCCAGCAAGGTAGGGAGCCCTCGTAGTCTACCTCCAGCAAGGTAGGGAGCCTTCGTAGTCTACCTCCAGCAAGGTAGGGAGCCTTCGTAGTCTACCTCCAGCAAGGTAGAGCCCTCGTAGTCTACCTCCAGCAAGGTAGGGAGCCTTCGTAGTCTACCTCCAGCAAGGTAGGGAGCCCTCGTAGTCTACCTCCAGCAAGGTAGGGAGCCCTCGTAGTCTACCTCCAGCAAGGTAGGGAGCCCTCGTAGTCTACCTCCAGCAAGGTAGGGAGCCTTCGTAGTCTACCTCCAGCAAGGTAGGGAGCCCTCGTAGTCTACCTCCAGCAAGGTAGGGAGCCCTCGTAGTCTACCTCCAGCAAGGTAGGGAGCCCTCGTAGTCTACCTCCAGCAAGGTAGGGAGCCCTCGTAGTCTACCTCCAGCAAGGTAGGGAGCCCTCGTAGTCTACCTCCAGCAAGGTAGGGAGCCCTCGTAGTCTACCTCCAGCAAGGTAGGGAGCCCTCGTAGTCTACCTCCAGCAAGGTAGGGAGCCCTCGTAGTCTACCTCCAGCAAGGTAGGGAGCCCTCGTAGTCTACCTCCAGCAAGGTAGGGAGCCCTCGTAGTCTACCTCCAGCAAGGTAGGGAGCCCTCGTAGTCTACCTCCAGCAAGGTAGGGAGCCCTCGTAGTCTACCTCCAGCAAGGTAGGGAGCCTTCGTAGTCTACCTCCAGCAAGGTAGGGAGCCTTCGTAGTCTACCTCCAGCAAGGTAGGGAGCCTTCGTAGTCTACCTCCAGCAAGGTAGAGAGCCCTCGTAGTCTACCTCCAGCAAGGTAGGGAGCCTTCGTAGTCTACCTCCAGCAAGGTAGGGAGCCCTCGTAGTCTACCTCCAGCAAGGTAGGGAGCCTTCGTAGTCTACCTCCAGCAAGGTAGAGAGCCCTCGTAGTCTACCTCCACCAAGGTAGGGAGCCTTCGTAGTCTACCTCCAGCAAGGTAGAGAGCCCTCGTAGTCTACCTCCAGCAAGGTAGGGAGCCTTCGTAGTCTACCTCCAGCAAGGTAGAGAGCCCTCGTAGTCTACCTCCAGCAAGGTAGATAACCTTCGTAGTCTACCTACAGTTCACACTGAAGAAAGATCGTGGCGCTAAACCCGTGTGGATCATCCAACACAAGGAGTAGTGGAGGCTTGATTCAGCGTCAGTTAAGAGCAAGCTGACACAGTCAGCGTCAGTTAAGAGCCAGGCTGACACAGTCAGCGTCAGTTAAGAGCCAGGCTGACACAGTCAGCGTCAGTTACGAGCCAGCTGACACAGTCAGCGTCAGTTAAGAGCAAGCTGACACAGTCAGCGTCAGTTAAGAGCAAGCTGACACAGTCAGCGTCAGTTAAGAGCAAGCTGACACAGTCAGCGTCAGTTACGAGCCAGGCTGACACAGTCAGCGTCAGTTAAGAGCCAGGCTGACACAGTCAGCGTCAGTTAAGAGCCAGGCTGACACATCTTCCCAGAGTGGCAGTAATCAGTACTTGTTACAGACCAGTGTTAAAGTGTTAACCTCCTCTACTAGTTCCAGGTACCACTACCAGGTCTCACACAAGGCCTTGTAAACTAGAAATATTACTACAGATTCAACAAAGACCCCAATGTAATTAAGTCACTTTGACTTGTGGTAATCCAGGGTAACCCACACACATCCTTCCATGTATGATAATTTAACACTATGTGTATGTATCTCTTGAATAAACTTACTTAACAACGATAAATAATTACGCAGGTAAATGAAGGTAAATAAAGATGAGCACAGACAGGGCAAATATATAGTACATAGTAGTGAGTTATCAATTACCAGTTATCAAACGTATTAGAGACTAATCCTGTCAGAGTGTTAAACTTTTAACAGGCTTCTGTTAGCTGGTCTAGTGGCTAACGCGGCGGTCTGGAGTTCTGTGACTCTCTGATCGCGGGTTCTAACACCACCCCACCCGGTGGCTAAAGTTCCCGCTTCACACACGGAGGGCCCGGGTTCGATTCCCGGCGGGTGGAAACATTTCGACACGTTTCCTTACACCTGTTGTCCTGTTCACCTAGCAGCAAATAGGTACCTGGGTGTTAGTCGACTGGTGTGGGTCGCATCCTGGGGGACAAGATTGAGGACCACAATGGAAATAAGTTAGACAGTCCTCGATGACGCACTGACTTTCTTGGGTTATCCTGGGTGGCTAACCCTCCGGGGTTAAAAATCCGAACGAAATCTTATCTTATCTTATCTTAGTAAGGCTTCCGTTCTTTAATGCACGTCAGAGCTTGAA
The DNA here is from genome assembly GCF_038502225.1 of Cherax quadricarinatus. NCBI lineage: Eukaryota > Metazoa > Arthropoda > Malacostraca > Decapoda > Parastacidae > Cherax > Cherax quadricarinatus. Next base: position 17,672,818 of record NC_091334.1, read on the forward strand.
TTCTCAGTGGGGTGATGGTATGTTAGAACAAGTATGGAGTATCCAGCACTAGGGTGGAGTACCCCCCCTAGTGTGGAGTATCCAGCACTAGTGTGGAGTATCCAGCACTAGTGTGGAGTATCCAGCACTAGGGTGGAGTACCCCGCCCTAGTGTGGAGCACCCCGCCCTAGTGTGGAGTACCCAGCACTAGTGTGGAGTACCCAGCACTAGTGTGGAGTATCCAGCACTACGGTGGAGTACCCCGCCCTAGTGTGGAGCATCCAGCACTAGTGTGGAGTACCCCGCCCTAGTGTGGAGTACCCAGCACTAGTGTGGAGTACCCAGCACTAGTGTGGAGTATCCAGCACTAGTGTGAAGTATCCAACACTAGTGTGGAGTATCCAACACTAGTGTGGAGTATCCAACACTAGTGTGGAGTATCCAACACTAGTGTGAAGTATCCAACACTAGTGTGGAGTATCCAACACTAGTGTGGAGTATCCAACACTAGTGTGGAGTATCCAACACTAGTGTGGAGTATCCAACACTAGTGTGGAGTATCCAACACTAGTGTGGAGTATCCAACACTAGTGTGGAGTATCCAACACTAGTGTGAAGTATCCAACACTAGTGTGGAGTATCCAACACTAGTGTGGAGTATCCAACACTAGTGTGGAGTATCCAACACTAGTGTGGAGTATCCAACACTAGTGTGGAGTATCCAACACTAGTGTGGAGTATCCAACACTAGTGTGGAGTATCCAACACTAGTGTGGAGTATCCAACACTAGTGTGGAGTATCCAACACTAGTGTGGAGTACCCAATACTAGTGTGGAGTATCCAGCACTAGTGTGGAGCCCACACCTCATTCAGAACGAGGGATCAAACCCTCGCCTTGTCAGCTGTGAGTGTAATACACTGTCCATGAACTCCGTGATGCTTAAAGACAGTGACAGGACTGACCAACACAATGACAAAGCAAAGACAGACAGCAGGTAAGCTTAAGGAGGGACGTGGATGAGGATGCGGTGACTCGACCCCTTGTAACCACTCCCAGGTAAGTACACATAAAGTATCCTAGTCACTGGGAATGTTTGTTTGTGTAGACTACAGGAGAGGGCATTAGTGATGATCCCACTGTCTAATGACGTCGATCGTGACATCACTTCCCGTCCAATGACATCAATGACGACCACTCTCTCTCTCTCTCTCTCTATTTATTCACCTACAAAATACAATATACATACTCTCTCATACACGTTTATATATAGTAGAACAGGGCGAATCGGCTTATTATTCAGGACATTATATACACACTACTTAGATATACCTGTGTTTCCCAGCTCAGCATACCTATACAAATTATTCACCCTAGACATGCTGGTATATATACATAGTTATGTACATTATTCTCTCTAGTTATGCTGGTATATGAATTTAGCGACAAACATCCGACTCTTGACTCCAACAACCACAGTTAGGTGAGAACATCGTAGACAAGCGACCTTAGCAATGACAGATAACAGGGGAATATTGTAAATATATGAAGAGACAGTATAGAACATGTGCTGAGTGGGGAAGAAGAGACTAGAACTGTTGAGTGGGGAAGAAGAGACTAGAACTGTTGAGTGGGGTAGAAGAGACTAGAACTGTTGAGTAGGGAAGAAGAGACTAGAACTGTTGAGTGGGGAAGAAGAGACTAGAACTGTTGAGTGGGGTAGAAGAGACTAGCACTGTTGAGTGGGGAAGAAGAGACTAGAACTGTTGAGTGGGGTAGAAGAGACTAGCACTGTTGAGTGGGGAAAAAGAGACTAGAACTGTTGAGTGGGGTAGAAGAGACTAGCACTGTTGAGTGGGGTAGAAGAGACTAGAACTGTTGAGTGGGGAAAAAGAGACTAGAACTGTTGAGTGGGGTAGAAGAGACTAGCACTGTTGAGTGGGGTAGAAGAGACTAGCACTGTTGAGTGGGGTAGGAGACTAGAACTGTTGAGTGGGGTAGAAGAGACTAGCACTGTTGAGTGGGGTAGAAGAGACTAGAACTGTTGAGTGGGGAAAAAGAGACTAGAACTGTTGAGTGGGGTAGAAGAGACTAGCACTGTTGAGTGGGGTAGAAGAGACTAGCACTGTTGAGTGGGGTAGAAGAGACTAGAACTGTTGAGTGGGGAAAAAGAGACTAGAACTGTTGAGTGGGGAAAAAGAGACTAGAACTGTTGAGTGGGGAAGGGAATACAACTGTTGAGTGGGGAAGAAGAGACTAGAACTGTTGAGTGGGGAAAAAGAGACTAGAACTGTTGAGTGGGGAAAAAGAGACTAGAACTGTTGAGTGGGGAAGAAGAGACTAGAACTGTTAAGTGGGGAAGAAGAGACTAGAACTGTTGAGTGGGGAAAAAGAGACTAGAACTGTTGAGTGGGGAAGAGACTAGAACTGTTGAGTGGGGAAAAAGAGACTAGAACTGTTGAGTGGGGAAGAAGAGACTAGAACTGTTCAGTGGGGAAAAAGAGACTAGAACTGTTGAGTGGGGAAGAGACTAGAACTGTTGAGTGGGGAAAAAGAGACTAGAACTGTTGAGTGGGGAAGAAGAGACTAGAACTGTTGAGTGGGGAAAAAGAGACTAGAACTGTTGAGTGGGGAAGAAGAGACTAGAACTGTTGAGTGGGGAAAAAGAGACTAGAACTGTTGAGTGGGGAAGAAGAATAGAACTGTTGAGTGGGGAAAAAGATACTAGAACTGTTGAGTGGGGAAAAAGAGACTAGAACTGTTGAGTGGGGAAGAAGAGACTAGAACTGTTGAGTGGGGAAAAAGAGACTAGAACTGTTGAGTGGGGAAAAAGAGACTAGAACTGTTGAGTGGGGAAGAGACTAGAACTGTTGAGTGGGGAAGAAGAGACTAGAACTGTGGAGTGGGGAAAGAGACTAGAACTGTTGAGTGGGGAAGAAGAGACTAGAACTGTTGAGTGGGGAAGAGACTAGAACTGTTGAGTGGGGAAAAAGAGACTACCTGGAGGTTACCTGGAGGTTATTCCGGAGTTCAACGCCCCCGCGGCCCGGTCCATGACCAGGCCTCCCGATGGATCAGGGCCTGATCAACTAGGCTGTTACTGCTGGCCGCACGCAGTCCAACGTACGAGCCACAGCCCGGCTGATCCGGCACCGACTTTAGGTATCTGTCCAGCTCTCTCTTGAAGGCAGCCAGGGGTTTATTGGCAATTCCCCTAATGCTTGATGGGAGGCTGTTGAACAGTTTTGGGCCCCGGACACTTATGGTGTTTTCTCTTAGTGTACCAATGGCGCCCCTACTTTTTATTGGCGGCATTTTGCATCGCCTGCCCAGTCTTTTACTTTCGTAGGGAGTGATTTATGTGTGCAGATTTGGGACCATTCCTTCCAAGATTTTCCAAGTGTAGATTATGATATATCTCTCCCTCCTGCGTTCCAACGAGTACAAGTCAAGTGCTTCCAAGCGTTCCCAGTAGTTAAGGTGCTTGACAGAACTTATACGTGCAGTAAAGGATCTCTGTACACTCTCTAGATCTGCGATTTCACCTGCTTTGTATGGAGATGTTAATGTACAGCAGTATTCCAGCCTAGAGAGAACAAGTGATTTGAAAAGGATCATCATGGGCTTGGCATCTCTCGTTTTGAAAGTTCTCATTATCCATCCTATCATTTTCTTTGCACGTGCGATCGTGGCACTGTTGTGATCCTTGAAAGTGAGATCCTCAGACATTACTACTCCCAGGTCCCTTACATTATTTTTCCGCTCTATTGTATGGCCGGAGTCAGTAGTATACTCTGTTCTAGTTATTATCTCCTCCAGTTTTCCATAACGGAGTAATTGGAATTTGTCCTCATTGAACATCATATTGTTTACCGTTGCCCACTGGAAAACTTTGTTTATATCTTCTTGGAGGTTAACCGCGTCCTCAGCAGATGACAGCCTCATGCAGATCCTAGTATCATCCGCAAAGGATGATACGGTGCTGTGGTGTATATCTCTGTTTATGTCTGATATGAGGATAAGGAATAAGATGGGGGCGAGTACTGTGCCTTGTGGAACAGAGCTCTTCACTATGGCAGCCTCCGATTTAACTCTGTTGACCACTACTCTTTGTGTTCGATTTGTTAGGAAGTTGAAGATCCATCTCTCCACTTTCCCAGTTATTCCTTTAGCACGTATTTTATGGGCTATTACGCCATGATCGCATTTGTCAAATGCTTTTGCAAAGTCTGTGTAAATTACATCTGCATTCTGATTTTCTTCCAGTGCATCCAAGGCCATGTCATAGTGATCCAGTAGTTGTGAGAGGCAGGAGCGACCTGCCCTGAACCCATGTTGCCCTGGATTGTGCAGATTTTGGGAATCCAGGTGATTTGCAATCCTGCTTCTTAGCACTCTTTCAAAGATTTTTATGATGTGGGACGTCAGAGCTATTGGTCTATAGTTCTTAGCTAATGCTTTGCTGCCACCTTTATGGAGTGGGGCTATATCCGTTGTTTTAAGTGACTGGAATTTCACCCATGTCCAAGCTCCTCCTCCATAGTGTACTTAGGGCACGCGAGAGGGGTTTCTTGCAGTTCTTAATGAAAACAGAGTTCCACGAGTCTGGGCCCGGGGCTGAGTGCATAGGCATGTTGTCAATGGCTTTTTCGAAATCTATCGGAGTTAGGGTAATGTCGGAAATCTGGCATACATTTATGGAGTTTTGAGGCTCATTCATGAGTGGGGAAAAAGAGACTAGAACTGTTGAGTGAGGAAGAGACTAGAACTGTTGAGTGGGGAAGAGACTAGAACTGTTGAGTGGGGAAGAAGAGACTAGAACTGTTGAGTGGGGAAAAAGAGACTAGAACTGTTGGATGAGGAAGACACTAGAACTGTTGAGTGGGGAAGAAGAGACTAGAACTGTTGAGTGGGGTAGAAGAGACTAGAACTGTTGAGTGGGGAAGAAGAGACTAGAACTGTTGAGTGGGGTAGAAGAGACTAGAACTGTTGAGTGGGGTAGAAGAGACTAGAACTGTTGAGTGGGGTAGAAGAGAATAGAACTGTTGAGTGGGGTAGAAGAGAATAGAACTGTTGAGTGGGGGAGAAGAGACTAGAACGGTTGAGTGAGAAGAGAGGTGTTAACAGGTGTATCAAGGTAGCAGTGTGTGCCGTGGAGCACTAAAGTAGTGCGGGTCATTCAAACCGTGACGGAGATGCCATCTTTCCTCCCTAATGGGTCGTTCTAGTGTCGTCGTTTAACAGTGGGTGATTGTTTAACAACGGGAAGTTTAACAGCGGGTAGCTTAACAGTGGGTCATGCTTTAACGGGTCGTTCTAGTATAAAAGTAGTAGTGGTAGTAGTAGTAGTGGTGGTAGCAGTAGTGGTAGTTGTGGTGGTGGTGGTAGTAGTAGTCGTAGTAGTAGTAGTGGTGGTGGTAGTAGTAGTAGTCGTAGTAGTAGTGGTGGTGGTAGTAGTAGTAGTGGTGGTGGTGGTGGTAGTAGTAGTAGTGGTGGTGGTGGTAGTAGTAGTAGTGGTGGTAGTAGTAGTGGTGGTGGTGGTAGTAGTAGTAGTAGTAGTAGTAGTAGTGGTGGTGGTAGTAGTAGTAGTAGTAGTAGTAGTAGTGGTGGTGGTAGTAGTAGTAGTAGTAGTAGTGGTGGTGGTGGTAGTAGTAGTAGTAGTGGTGTTGGTGGTAGTAGTAGTAGTGGTGGTAGTGGTGGTGGTGGTAGTAGTAGTAGTGGTGGTAGTGGTGGTAGTAGTAGTAGTAGTGGTGGTGGTAGTGGTTGTGGTAGTAGTAGTAGTGGTGGTAGTGGTGGTGGTAGTAGTAGTGGTGGTAGTAGTAGTGGTGGTGGTGGTAGTGGTGGTGGTGGTAGTAGTAGTGGTGGTGGTGGTAGTAGTAGTGGTGGTGGTGGCAGTAGTAGTAGTGGTGGTAGTAGTAGTAGTGGTGGTGGTAGTAGTTGTGGTGGTGGTAGTAGTGGTGGTAGTAGTAGTGGTGGTAGTAGTAGTGGTGGTAGTAGTAGTGGTGGTAGTAGTAGTGGTGGTAGGAGTAGTAGTGGTGGTGGTGGTGGTGGTAGTAGTAGTGGTGGTAGGAGTAGTAGTGATGGTGGTAGTAGTACTAGTAATACTAGTAGTGATAATAGTATTCAAAATGTGTTAAAGAGGTACGCTAAACCCGTGTGAGTCATTGTGGCGTCATTCCCGGTGCGGTAACAGGCCAGACGGAGCTGATGGGAACCAACATGACGCCTTGTTTGTGTAAGATGCTTGTCTTCACTGTGATGGTGTGAAACATTAGTGCCACGCTCCGATGCGTCACTGAGGGGGGGTGGCAGTGATGGCACCGCTGAATAAGAGAGGGAGGGCATCTGGCTAGCAGTGATGGCACCGCTGAGTAAGAGAGGGTATCTGGCTAGCAGTGTCACAACTAAATGACTAAATTTTGCATAATTCGTGTGGAAAAATACCTCACCTCTCACGGGGACACACACGTACACAAACACACATCTCCTGAGGCGCACATCAACCAAATAACTGCTGCAGCATACGGGCGCCTGGCAAACCTGAGAATAGCGTTCCGACATCTTAATAATAGGGAGTCATTCAGGACCCTGTACACTGTGTACGTTAGGTTTGCAACAAGACTAGTCCCGAAGCTATGGGTATGTCCTACGAGGAGAGGTTAAGGGAAATCGACTTGACAGGAGAGATAGAGGGGATATGATAACGACATATAAAATACTAAGAGGAATCGACAAGGTGGACAGCGACAGGATGTTCCAGAGATGGGACACAGTTGGAAGTTGAAGACTCAGATGAGTCACAGGGATGTTAGAAAGTATTTCTTCAGTCATCGAGTTGTCAGCAAGTGAAATAGTCTGGGTAGTGATGTAGTGGAGGCAGGATCCATACATAACTTTAGGAAGAGGTATGATAAAGCTCACGGAGTGGGAAGTGACCGAGTAGCGACCAGTGAAGAG
>NC_091334.1:17694753-17829753 GCF_038502225.1 Cherax quadricarinatus
TTTAAGGCTGAGGGACTGATTATCTCGTCTTTTATATATGTATTCTTCTACAATCTTCACATTACGTCCTTGTATTGTACTGATAAAAGCCACTGGATGGCGAAAAGTCTGCAAATTAAATATATCCAGATGCTGCACATGTGTCTAATTTTACATTACAATTGCTGGTCTTCCAGAGGTTCAATCGTCAGAGGCGGAGGCGACTCTGGATAGGGTATAAAATGCCGACATGATGGAAAAATAAAGACAAAAGCGGTGGTCACAAACCTAGGCAGATATGTTTGTGACTTAATATGGCTGTATTAATGTTGGTAGAATTACCGACAATATGTAAAGTAAAAGGACACAAGTGCAACTAATGTGACATTTCATTGTGGCAACGTTTTGCTGTCCAGGAGCTTTATCAAAGCCCACTGTATGGGCGAAACATTGTAAATAAAGGATCACATTATATTTTTTTTTTGTGTGTATTTCTCCAGAAGCGACTCTCATCAAAGTCACGCTGCCCTGAGTCGTGTACCAAGTGTTGTTAGTCAATGTGACTAGCAATCCTGCTTCTTAAAATCCTTTCGAAGATTTTAATAATGTGAGACATCACTGCACTCACTATGGCGTTTCTGTAACTGTTTTTGTGTCATCTGTGTGGAGTGGGAGGTATATCAGTGGTTGTTAATGAACGTGTGATGGCACCAGAATCCAAGCTCCAGCTGCGGGGAATATTAAGGCAAGTAATAGGGGTGTCTTGTAATTCTTAATGAATATAAAGTTTCCACAGACTGCCAGTAATCTTGCCTTCCCAAATATTTCTTTTCCAACCCAACTTCTTCTTCCTCCTCCTCTTCCTCTTCCTCGTCCTGCCTTTTCCTCCTTCCATAATTAACTTCTGTTCCCATATTGCGTCTGTGTGAATTTATGAAATAATGGACTGTTTCAGTGTGTATTTATTATAGTGATACCGCAGATTTACGAGTCCTGGTCATGGACCGGGCCGCGGGGGCGCTGACCCCCGACCCTCCACCTCCAGGTATACAGAACAGGGTAGCAGCAGGTTGCTGATTTTCCTATTTTGCTAAATAAAAAAAACACTTTTTCCTCCTGACAGCATCTCACCCATTCCCCTTCCTGGTACCTCATAACCCAGGCATGACCCTCACCTCTCCCTTTCTTCTCTAACTTCTTCCCTCCTTCTCCCGAACTTCCTTCCCCCCCCAACAACGCCTCCTCCTACCTTCTTTCCCTCATTCCTCCCTCCCGTAATCACTAGTTCGTACCTCTCCACCGCCCACACCATGAATTCCCCCTCCTATATTAGTCTTCAATACTATCAACACACCTCTCCCCTTCTCCTTTACCTTCTCCCCTCCCCTCCCACTACCAACACACACTCCCCCTCTCTCTCACACACCCCTACCCCCGGCTGGATCAATCACTTCTGGGTATTAAATCATGGTGGGAGCCAGAATATCAGGCAGGCAACAAATAGCTTCGGTATGGTGACACTAACTCTTTGGAAGGGTGGGGGATTAATGGTACCATGGCAGAAACTTGTTACGCCATGATTTCTGGTAGCCTGGTTCTGTGCTTCAGAGGAATTGTTCCAGGGCATTTATGCTGTGGTTTTACCTCAAATTTATAGTTCACTGAAATTGCTTCTGTGCGGATTTATAGTATAGCGGAATTGTTCCAGGGTGGATTTATTATAGTGGTATTGCGGATTTATGGTACAGTGGATTTGTTCCAGTGTCTACCTGCAGTGTGTTCCGGGGGTCAACGCCCATGCAGCTCAGTCCCAGACCAGGCCTCTTCGTGGATCAGGCTTGACCAACCAGATTGTTATTGCTGGTCGTACGCGGTCCAACGTACGAAACCACAGCCTGACTGATCAGGAACTGACTTTAGGAACCTATCCACCTCCCTCTTAAAGACAGCTAGAAGTCGTTTGGTAATCCCCTTTATGTATCATGGAAGGCTGCTGAGTAGTCTTGCCCCCCTCCCCCCCTCACTTATTGTATTGTCTCTCAGTGGACTTAAGACGCAGTAAAATTGTTCCATGGTGGATGAATGGCGATTTATATTTCAACAGTTCACCATGCAGGAAAGTCATGGTGTTTAAATGTAGTGATGATGATGTGATGGTGATGTGATGTAACAAATTGGTGATAATGCGAGGTGGTGATGTGATGGTGATGTAATAATATACATTTGATGGGCACTTGTACTCGTTGGAACGCAGGCGAGAGAGATATATCATAATCTACACTTGGAAAATCCTAGAAGGAATGGTCCCGAATCTGCACACAGAGATCACTCCCTACGAAAGTAAAAGACTGGGCAGGCGATGCAAAATACCCCCAATTAAAAGTAGGGGCGCCATTGGTACACCAAGACTGTTCAACAGCCTCCCACCAAGCATAAAGGGAATTATCAATAGGCCCCTGGCTGCCTTCAAGAGGGAGCTGGACAGATACTTAAAGTCGGTGTCGGATCAGCCGGGCTGTGCTTCGTACGGTGGACTACGTGCGGCTAGCAGTAACAGCCTGGTTGATCAGGCCCTGATCCACCAGGAGGCCTGGTCGTGGACCGGGCCGCGGGGGCGTTGATCCCCAGAATACCCTCCAGGTAGAATCCAGGTACTCCCGGAGCCCGGCCCTGGGCCAGGCTGTTGCTGCTGGCGGCCGCAAGTCCACATATCCATCACAACCTGGTTGATCTGGCACCTGGTGAAGATACTTGTCCAGCTTCTTCTTGAAGACTTCTACACTCGTCCCAGCAGTGTTTCTGATATCTTCTGGTATGATGCTGAATAATCTGGTACCACGGATATTGATACAGTGTTCCCTTATTGTTCACACGGTGTCCCTGCTTTTCACTATTTTTCTTTTTGGCACTTCCTCCCGAATATCTCACTCCAGTACGTTGTTATGGCATTGTGCATGACAAAGCCCTCAAGCAACTTTCAATATATATTATCATTCATCTCTCTTCCCCACTTCAGCGAGTACATATGTAAGACTCTCAGACATTTCTAGTAATTTTAATGCTTTATTGGTTGTGCGCGCTGTAAATAATCTCTGTATCTGCTTCAGCTCTGATCTCTCTCCAGCCCTGAACGGGGCCGTCAACACTGAACAATTCAAACAAATCACCACTGACACTATTTCCCTTGTTTTGAAAGTTCTCATTATCCACTGCATTATCTTCCCGGCTGTCGTAATATTTGTTTTACTGTGTTCTTTGAAAAAAAGGTCAGTCGACATAATTACTCCCAGGTGTTTTCAAGTGTTTTTTCAACTCTTTTTGACGAACCTCTTGATGGTGACGATGTGATGATGATGTGATGGGGGTGACAGGGATATTATGTAATTATTTCTCTGCAACTAGGATTCTGGTGAGTTTGTTCTCATTCCACAGCACGAGATGTGTGTGTGTGTGTGTGTGTGTGTGTGTGTGTGTGTGTGTGTGTGTGTGTGTGTGTGTGTGTGTGTGTGTGTGTGTGTGTGTCTGCCCGTCATGATGCATGCAGTGTTGCTGTTGTGGTCCTGCAGGATACCTGAAGGATGCTTCCGGTGGTGAACGCCCCCACGGCCCGGTCCCAGATAAGTCCTCCCGGTGGATCAAGGCCTGATTACCTAGGCGTTGGACTGCGTGCTGCACGCAGTCTAACGTACGACCCACAGCCTGCCTGGTCATGAACTAATCTGAAGAACTTGTCAAGTTTCTTCTTGAAGACAGCCAGAGGTTTGTTACTAATTCCTTTTATACACGAAGAGAAAACGTTGAAAAGTCGAGGACCTCTGACACTCGTCGAATTCTCTCTTGGTGTACTGGTCGCGCCCCTCCTTTTATCGGAGGTACTCTGCACCGCCTGCCCAATCTCGTTTTAATACGGTGTGATTTCAGCGTGTAGGTGAGGGACAAGACATTCCCCCCAGGATTTTTCATGTGCAAATTATGGTGTACCTTTCTCGCCTGCGTTATAAGGAATACAGTTAAAGGGATTTCAAACATTCTCAGGAGTTCCGATATTTAAACGTATATGGAGAGTGACATCCTGCACATGCCTTGGTTCGATTAAACGTCACAGGACATAGTATGTGGTTGGTACGTCCCTCTGTATGACTTGAAAAACTCACCTATGAGTGACATACTATTTGTATTCTCTCACTGCGGCCTTTCTAACCTAACCAGTATAACTATACTAGTACACCTGTGGTCATGGTGAACTACACCTGTAACCAGTGTAACTACGCTAGTAGAGAGAGAGAGGCAAAAGGAAGGGAAGAGGGAATGAGGAAGGGAAGATGAGGGAAAAGCTTGGCATTGCCCTCTAACGTTGGGAAAACCCAGCCTCTCAGAGAGACAGGTCTGTAGCAACCATCTGTAGCAACCATGATCGTAGTAACAACCATGACTAACAACCATGTTTAAAACTCTCGTAGACAAGTGCTGTTACAATGTAGTTTTTTTATTAGTAAAATTGGATACATCAGCAGTGTGGTGCTGTCATAGTCCATCACACAAGATGGGTTTCCCTGTCATATGCCATCACACAGCACTGATTACATACATAGCATTCAAATGTGTCAGCCTGAGCTGGCAGACTTCAGTAGTGTCAGCCTGAGCTGGAAGACTTCAGTAGTGTCAGCCTGAGCTGGGGGACTTCAGTAGTGTCAGCCTGAGCTGGGAGACTTCAGTAGTGTCAGCCTGAGCTGGGAGACTTCAGTAGTGTCAGCCTGAGCTGGGAGACTTCAGTAGTGTCAGCTTGAGGTGGGAGACTTCAGTAGTGTCAGCCTGAGCTGGGAGACTTCAGTAGTGTCAGCCTGAGCTGGGAGACTTCAGTAGTGTCAGCCTGAGCTGGGAGACTTCAGTAGTGTCAGCTTGAGGTGGGAGACTTCAGTAGTGTCAGCCTGAGCTGGGAGACTTCAGTAGTGTCAGCCTGAGCTGGGAGACTTCAGTAGTGTCAGCCTGAGCTGGGAGACTTCAGTAGTGTCACCCTGAGCTGGGAGACTTCAGTAGTGTCAGCCTGAGCTGGGAGACTTCAGTAGTGTCAGCCTGAGCTGGGAGACTTCAGTAGTGTCAGCCTGAGCTGGGAGACTTCAGTAGTGTCAGCCTGAGCTGGGAGACTTCAGTAGTGTCAGCCTGAGCTGGGAGACTTCAGTAGTGTCAGCCTGAGCTGGGAGACTTCAGTAGTGTCAGCTTGAGGTGGGAGACTTCAGTAGTGTCAGCTTGAGGTGGGAGACTTCAGTAGTGTCAGCCTGAGCTGGGAGACTTCAGTAGTGTCAGACTGAGCTGGGAGACTTCAGTAGTGTCAGCCTGAGCTGGGAGACTTCAGTAGTGTCAGACTGAGCTGGGAGACTTCAGTAGTGTCAGCCTGAGCTGGGAGACTTCAGTAGTGTCAGACTGAGCTGGGAGACTTCAGTAGTGTCAGCCTGAGCTGGGAGAATTCAACAGATCAGCGAGGATATGGTCAAGTATTCCATGAAAGGTGCATCAGCTACGACAGCATCAAAGGTTACCTTCCAGCAGTACTGGAGTTACTATCACTTGGGAATTACCATCTCCCAGGATGACCCAGCCCATGCACAACACAACTGATATTTTTACGAAAATATCTCCACAGAATTTTTACTGAAGGTAGTGGGGTTGGTAGAGAAGGGTTGGTGTGAGGGTTGGTGTTGGGGAGGTTGGTTGGAGGAGGAGGGGAACTGGGGATAGAGGTGGGGTTGAGGAGGATAGTTGGCAAGACTAACAAGCAGTGAGGAGCCAAATGTAAAATTATCTCCAACACTCGTCCACTGATGATAGTGTAGGTGTGATGCTCTCTTACCATATCTCCCTTCCTCCCTCCCTACCAACGTATCTCCCTTCCTCCCTCCCTACCAACGTATCTCCCTTCCTCCCTCCCTACCAACGTATCTCCCTTCCTCCCTCCCTACCAACGTATCTCCCTTCCTCCCTCCCTACTAACGTATCTCCCTTCCTCCCTCCCTACCAACGTATCTCCCTTCCTTCCTCCCTACCAACGTATCTCCCTCCCTCCCTACCAACGTATCTCCCTCCCTCCCTACCAACGTATCTCCCTTCCTCCCTCCCTACCAACGTATCTCCCTTCCTCCCTCCCTACCAGCGTATCTCCCTCCCTCCCTACCAACGTATCTCCCTTCCTTCCTCCCTACCAACGTATCTCCCTCCCTCCCTACCAACGTATCTCCCTCCCTCCCTACCAACGTATCTCCCTTCCTCCCTCCCTACCAACGTATCTCCCTTCCTCCCTCCCTACCAGCGTATCTCCCTCCCTCCCTACCAACGTATCTCCCTTCCTCCCTCCCTACCAACGTATCTCCCTTCCTCCCTCCCTACCAGCGTATCTCCCTCCCTCCCTACCAACGTATCTCCCTTCCTTCCTCCCTACCAACGTATCTCCCTCCCTCCCTACCAACGTATCTCCCTCCCTCCCTACCAACGTATCTCCCTTCCTCCCTCCCTACCAACGTATCTCCCTTCCTCCCTCCCTACCAACGTATCTCCCTTCCTCCCTCCCTACCAACGTATCTCCCTTCCTCCCTCCCTACCAACGTATCTCCCTTCCTCCCTCCCTACCAACGTATCTCCCTTCCTCCCTCCCTACCAACGTATCTCCCTTCCTACCAACGTATCTCCCTCCCTCCCTACCAACGTATCTCCCTTCCTCCCTACCAACGTATCTCCCTTCCTCCCTCCCTACCAACGTATCTCCCTTCCTCCCTCCCTACCAACGTATCTCCCTTCCTCCCTCCCTACCAACGTATCTCCCTTCCTCCCTCCCTACCAGCGTATCTCCCTCCCTCCCTACCAACGTATCTCCCTCCCTCCCTACCAACGTATCTCCCTCCCTCCCTACCAACGTATCTCCCTTCCTCCCTCCCTACCAACGTATCTCTCTTCCTTCCTCCCTCCCTACCAACGTATCTCCCTCCCTCCCTACCAACGTATCTCCCTTCCTCCCTACCAACGTATCTCCCTCCCTCCCTACCAACGTATCTCCCTTCCTCCCTACCAACGTATCTCCCTTCCTCCCTCCCTACCAACGTATCTCCCTACCTCCCTACCAACGAATCTCCCTACCAACCTATCTCCCTTCCTCCCTCCCTACCAACGTATCTCCCTTCCTCCCTCCATACCAACGTATCTCCCTACCTCCCTACCAACGTATCTCCCTTCCTCCCTCCCTACCAACGTATCTCCCTTCCTCCCTACCAACGTATCTCCCTTGCTCCCTCCCTACCAACGTATCTCCCTTCCTCCCTCCCTACCAACGTATCTCCCTTCCTCCCTCCCTACCAACGTATCTCCCTTCCTCCCTCCTTACCAACGTATCTCCCTTCCTCCCTCCCTACCAACGTATCTCCCTTCCTCCCTACCAACGTATCTCCCTTTCTCCCTCCCTACCAACGTATCTCCCTTCCTCCCTCCATACCAACGTATCTCCCTTCCTCCCTCCCTACCAACGTATCTCCCTTCCTCCCTCCCTACCAACGTATCTCCCTTCCTCCCTCCCTACCATCGTATCTCCCTTTCTCCCTCCCTACCAACGTATCTCCCTTCCTCCCTCCCTACCAACGTATCTCCCTTCCTCCCTCCATACCAACGTATCTCCCTTCCTCCCTCCCTACCAACGTATCTCCCTCCCTCCCTACCAACGTATCTCCCTTCCTCCCTCCCTACCAACGTATCTCCCTTCCTCCCTCCCTACCAACGTATCTCCCTTCCTCCCTACCAACGTATCTCCCTCCCTCCCTACCAACGTATCTCCCTTCCTCCCTCCCTACCAACGTATCTCCCTTTCTCCCTCCCTACCAACGTATCTCCCTTCCTCCCTCCCTACCAACGTATCTCCCTTCCTCCCTCCCTACCAACGTATCTCCCTTCCTCCCTCCATACCAACGTATCTCCCTTCCTCCCTCCCTACCAACGTATCTCCCTCCCTCCCTACCAACGTATCTCCCTCCCTCCCTCCCTACCAACGTATCTCCCTTCCTCCCTCCCTACCAACGTATCTCCCTTCCTCCCTCCCTACCAACGTATATCCCTCCCTCCCTCCCTACCAACGTATTTCCCTCCCTCCCTACCAACGTATCTCCCTTCCTCCCTCCCTACCAACGTATCTCCCTCCCTCCCTATCAACGTATCTCCCTCCCTCCCTACCAACGTATATCCCTCCCTCCCTCCCTACCAACGTATTTCCCTACCAACTTATCTCCCTTTCTCCCTATCAACGTATCTCCCTCCCTACCAACGTATCTCCCTTCCTCCCTCCCTACCAACGTATCTCATTTCCTCCCTCCCTACCAACGTATATCCCTCCCTCCCTCCCTACCAACGTATCTCCCTTCCTCCCTCCCTACCAACGTATCTCACTTCCTCCCTCCCTACCAACGTATATCCCTCCCTCCCTCCCTACCAACGTATTTCCCTACCAACGTATCTCCCTTTCTCCCTACCAACGTACCTCCCTCCCCCTCTACCAACGTACCTCCCAACCTACCTACCTCCCCCCCTCTCTTCCTCTTTCCCTCCCTCCCTCTCTTCTTCTCTCTTCCCCCTCTCTTTCTCTCCCTCCGTCACTGTAATATATCTCTCTCTCCTCCACCTGCATCTGCCTCTAACAGTGTCTGGGTATAAATGAGAAGAATGACGTAGATATAAAGTGTTGAAACAAACTAATCAAGCTTGAAACTCATAACAATGGGATCAAAGTGGACAAATTTACATTCAATAAGAAGCTGGGCAAGAAGGTGGCCAAGGCAACCTTCAAGATAGCACTTGAGAACGGTTTAGAAAAATGGTTGGAGAGGTATGTGAATCACAGCGTCGGACCAGAGTAAATTGGACCTGCCTGCTGCAGTGTTGCTTTGTGTTCTAGTGTGAGAGAACTCTGTTAGTGTTGTGTGTTCTAGTGTGAGAGAACTCTGTTATTGTTGTGTGTTCTGGTGTGAGAGAACTCTGTTATTGTCGTGTGTTCTAGTGTGAGAGAACTCTGTTATTGTCGTGTGTTCTAGTGTGAGAGAACTCTGTTATTGTTGTGTGTTCTGGTGTGAGAGAACTCTGTTAGTGTTGTTGTGTGTTCTGGTGTGAGAGAACTGTTAGTGTTGTTGTGTGTTCTGGTGTGAGAGAACTCTGTTAGTGTTGTGTGTTCTGGTGTGAGAGAACTCTGTTAGTGTTGTTGTGTGTTCTGGTGTGAGAGAACTCTGTTAGTGTTGTTGTGTGTTCTGGTGGGAGAGAACTCTGTTAGTGTTGTTGTGTGTTCTGGTGTGAGAGAACTCTGTTAGTGTTGTTGTGTGTTCTGGTGGGAGAGAACTCTGTTAGTGTTGTTGTGTGTTCTGGTGGGAGAGAACTCTGTTAGTGTTGTTGTGTGTTCTGGTGTGAGAGAACTCTGTTAGTGTTGTTGTGTGTTCTGGTGGGAGAGAACTGTTAGTGTTGCTGTGTGTTCTGGTGGGAGAGAACTCTGTTAGTGTTGTTGTGTGTTCTGGTGGGAGAGAACTGTTAGTGTTGTGTGTTCTGGTGTGAGAGAACTCTGTTAGTGTTGTTGTGTGTTCTGGTGGGAGAGAACTCTGTTAGTGTTGCTGTGTGTTCTGGTGTGAGAGAACTCTGTTAGTGTTGTTGTGTGTTCTGGTGGGAGAGAACTCTGTTAGTGTTGTTGTGTGTTCTGGTGGGAGAGAACTCTGTTAGTGTTGTTGTGTGTTCTGGTGGGAGAGAACTCTGTTAGTGTTGTTGTGTGTTCTGGTGGGAGAGAACTGTTAGTGTTGCTGTGTGTTCTGGTGGGAGAGAACTCTGTTAGTGTTGTTGTGTGTTCTGGTGGGAGAGAACTGTTAGTGTTGCTGTGTGTTCTGGTGGGAGAGAACTCTGTTAGTGTTGTTGTGTGTTCTGGTGTGAGAGAACTCTGTTAGTGTTGTTGTGTGTTCTGGTGTGAGAGAACTCTGTTAGTGTTGTTGTGTGTTCTGGTGTGAGAGAACTCTGTTAGTGTTGTGTGTGTTCTGGTGTGAGAGAACTCTGTTAGTGTTGCTGTGTGTTCTGGTGGGAGAGAACTGAGAGAACTGTTAGTGTTGTTGTGTGTTCTGGTGTAGAGAACTCTGTTGTGTTGTGTGTTCTGGTGTGAGAGAACTCTGTTAGTGTTGTTGTGTGTTCTGGTGGGAGAGAACTCTGTTAGTGTTGTTGTGTGGTGGGAGAGAACTCTGGTGTTGTTGTGTGTTCTGGTGGGAGAGAACTGTTAGTGTTGTTGTGTGTTCTGGTGGGAGAGAACTCTGTTAGTGTTGTTGTGTGTTCTGGTGTGAGAGAACTCTGTTAGTGTTGTTGTGTGTTCTGGTGGGAGAGAACTCTGTTAGTGTTGTTGTGTGTTCTGGTGTGAGAGAACTCTGTTAGTGTTGCTCTGTGTTCTGGTGGGAGAGAACTGTTAGTGTTGTTGTGTGTTCTGGTGGGAGAGAACTCTGTTAGTGTTGTTGTGTGTTCTGGTGGGAGAGAACTCTGTTAGTGTTGTTGTGTGTTCTGGTGGGAGAGAACTGTTAGTGTTGCTGTGTGTTCTGGTGTGAGAGAACTCTGTTAGTGTTGTTGTGTGTTCTGGTGGGAGAGAACTCTGTTAGTGTTGTTGTGTGTTCTGGTGGGAGAGAACTGTTAGTGTTGTTGTGTGTTCTGGTGGGAGTGTTAGTGTTGTGTGTTCTGGTGGGAGAGAACTCTGTTAGTGTTGTTGTGTGTTCTGGTGGGAGAGAACTCTGTTAGTGTTGTTGTGTGTTCTGGTGGGAGAGAACTCTGTTAGTGTTGTTGTGTGTTCTGGTGTGAGAGAACTCTGTTAGTGTTGTTGTGTGTTCTGGTGTGAGAGAACTCTGTTAGTGTTGCTGTGTGTTCTGGTGGGAGAGAACTGTTAGTGTTGTTGTGTGTTCTGGTGTGAGAGAACTCTGTTAGTGTTGTTGTGTGTTCTGGTGTGAGAGAACTCTGTTAGTGTTGTTGTGTGTTCTGGTGTGAGAGAACTCTGTTAGTGTTGTTGTGTGTTCTGGTGTGAGAGAACTGTTAGTGTTGTTGTGTGTTCTGGTGTGAGAGAACTCTGTTAGTGTTGTTGTGTGTTCTGGTGTGAGAGAACTCTGTTAGTGTTGTTGTGTGTTCTGGTGTGAGAGAACTCTGTTAGTGTTGTTGTGTGTTCTGGTGTGAGAGAACTCTGTTAGTGTTGTTGTGTGTTCTGGTGTGAGAGAACTCTGTTAGTGTTGTTGTGTGTTCTGGTGTGAGAGAACTCTGTTAGTGTTGTTGTGTGTTCTGGTGTGAGAGAACTCTGTTAGTGTTGCTCTGTGTTCTGGTGTGAGAGAACTCTGTTAGTGTTGTTGTGTGTTCTGGTGTGAGAGAACTGTTAGTGTTGCTGTGTGTTCTGGTGTGAGAGAACTCTGTTAGTGTTGTTGTGTGTTCTGGTGGGAGAGAACTGTTAGTGTTGTTGTGTGTTCTGGTGTGAGAGAACTCTGTTAGTGTTGTTGTGTGTTCTGGTGTGAGAGAACTCTGTTAGTGTTGTTGTGTGTTCTGGTGTGAGAGAACTCTGTTAGTGTTGTTGTGTGTTCTGGTGTGAGAGAACTCTGTTAGTGTTGTTGTGTGTTCTGGTGTGAGAGAACTCTGTTAGTGTTGTTGTGTGTTCTGGTGTGAGAGAACTCTGTTAGTGTTGTTGTGTGTTCTGGTGGGAGAGAACTGTTAGTGTTGTTGTGTGTTCTGGTGTGAGAGAACTCTGTTAGTGTTGTTGTGTGTTCTGGTGTGAGAGAACTCTGTTAGTGTTGTTGTGTGTTCTGGTGTGAGAGAACTCTGTTAGTGTTGTTGTGTGTTCTGGTGTGAGAGAACTCTGTTAGTGTTGTTGTGTGTTCTGGTGTGAGAGAACTGTTAGTGTTGTTGTGTGTTCTGGTGTGAGAGAACTCTGTTAGTGTTGTTGTGTGTTCTGGTGTGAGAGAACTCTGTTAGTGTTGTTGTGTGTTCTGGTGTGAGAGAACTCTGTTAGTGTTGTTGTGTGTTCTGGTGTGAGAGAACTGTTAGTGTTGTTGTGTGTTCTGGTGTGAGAGAACTCTGTTAGTGTTGTTGTGTGTTCTGGTGTGAGAGAACTCTGTTAGTGTTGTTGTGTGTTCTGGTGTGAGAGAACTGTTAGTGTTGTTGTGTGTTCTGGTGTGAGAGAACTCTGTTAGTGTTGTTGTGTGTTCTGGTGTGAGAGAACTCTGTTAGTGTTGTTGTGTGTTCTGGTGTGAGAGAACTCTGTTAGTGTTGTTGTGTGTTCTGGTGGGAGAGAACTCTGTTAGTGTTGTTGTGTGTTCTGGTGTGAGAGAACTCTGTTAGTGTTGTTGTGTGTTCTGGTGTGAGAGAACTCTGTTAGTGTTGTTGTGTGTTCTGGTGTGAGAGAACTGTTAGTGTTGTTGTGTGTTCTGGTGTGAGAGAACTGTTAGTGTTGTTGTGTGTTCTGGTGTGAGAGAACTCTGTTAGTGTTGTTGTGTGTTCTGGTGTGAGAGAACTCTGTTAGTGTTGTTGTGTGTTCTGGTGTGAGAGAACTGTTAGTGTTGTTGTGTGTTCTGGTGTGAGAGAACTCTGTTAGTGTTGTTGTGTGTTCTGGTGTGAGAGAACTCTGTTAGTGTTGTTGTGTGTTCTGGTGGGAGAGAACTCTGTTAGTGTTGTTGTGTGTTCTGGTGGGAGAGAACTCTGTTAGTGTTGTTGTGTGTTCTGGTGGGAGAGAACTGTTAGTGTTGTTGTGTGTTCTGGTGGGAGAGAACTGTTAGTGTTGTTGTGTGTTCTGGTGTGAGAGAACTCTGTTAGTGTTGTTGTGTGTTCTGGTGTGAGAGAACTGTTAGTGTTGTTGTGTGTTCTGGTGTGAGAGAACTCTGTTAGTGTTGTTGTGTGTTCTGGTGTGAGAGAACTGTTAGTGTTGTTGTGTGTTCTGGTGTGAGAGAACTCTGTTAGTGTTGTTGTGTGTTCTGGTGTGAGAGAACTCTGTTAGTGTTGTTGTGTGTTCTGGTGTGAGAGAACTGTTAGTGTTGTTGTGTGTTCTGGTGTGAGAGAACTCTGTTAGTGTTGTTGTGTGTTCTGGTGGGAGAGAACTGTTAGTGTTGTTGTGTGTTCTGGTGTGAGAGAACTCTGTTAGTGTTGTTGTGTGTTCTGGTGGGAGAGAACTCTGTTAGTGTTGTTGTGTGTTCTGGTGGGAGAGAACTGTTAGTGTTGTTGTGTGTTCTGGTGTGAGAGAACTCTGTTAGTGTTGTTGTGTGTTCTGGTGGGAGAGAACTGTTAGTGTTGTTGTGTGTTCTGGTGTGAGAGAACTCTGTTAGTGTTGTTGTGTGTTCTGGTGGGAGAGAACTGTTAGTGTTGTTGTGTGTTCTGGTGTGAGAGAACTCTGTTAGTGTTGTTGTGTGTTCTGGTGGGAGAGAACTGTTAGTGTTGTTGTGTGTTCTGGTGTGAGAGAACTCTGTTAGTGTTGTTGTGTGTTCTGGTGGGAGAGAACTGTTAGTGTTGTTGTGTGTTCTGGTGTGAGAGAACTCTGTTAGTGTTGTTGTGTGTTCTGGTGTGAGAGAACTGTTAGTGTTGTTGTGTGTTCTGGTGGGAGAGAACTCTGTTAGTGTTGTTGTGTGTTCTGGTGTGAGAGAACTGTTAGTGTTGTTGTGTGTTCTGGTGTGAGAGAACTCTGTTAGTGTTGTGTGTTCTGGTGGGAGAGAAATCAAGATACCTAACTGTTGCACATGTATCTTATTTATCAAATTGTCGGTATTATATACCATTAATATTATATTTACGCTGTCACACATCAGAGCTGACCACACAAAAAAGGTAAACCTCACGTTTGACGAATCAGAAACTAGTGAAACCCTTGGAATCTTTACTGTGGAGATGCTTCGCCAGCCAGTGGCTTCCTCAGTCCAATATAGAATAAGAGAGGAGTGTAGGAACGAGAGTCAGAGACCAAGGCTTCATTCAGCTTGACGGGGTAATCCTCGCGAACAGAGGAAGAGTAAAACCGAAGATCAGAAGGAGTTTGAGGTAATCAGTCCCTCAGCCTTGAGTCAATAAAAGGCGGGATAACCTGAAATATTGAGTGCAACAGTTAGGGGAAAAATCTCTAACCTCTTAAACTAGTATTTATACTAGCCAGTGAACTGTGTACAAGGAAAGTGGGGATAGTGCAATAAAAGGTTGATGAGAGGAAAGGTGTTAGTAACAGGGAAAGAACTGAGGATAAACCCAGCAGTTAAACTAGCTACTGATGACCACAGTAATTGTCAGTTAAGTGAGTGCTGGTAGAGGCTGCCACCACCGCCACCACTACTGCTAGTAGAGGCTGCCACCACCGCCATCACTACTGCTGGTAGAGGCTGCCACCACCGCCATCACTAATGCTGGTAGAGGCTGCCACCACCGCCACCTCTACTGTTGGTATAGGCTGCCACCACCACCACCACTACTGCTGCTGGTAGAGGCTGCCACCACCGCCATCACTAATGCTGGTAGAGGCTGCCACCACCGCCACCTCTACTGTTGGTATAGGCTGCCACCACCACCACCACTACTGCTGCTGGTAGAGGCTGCCACCACCACCACCACTACTGCTGGTAGAGGCTGCCACCACCACCACCACTACTGCTGGTAGAGGCTGCCACCACCACCACCACCACTACTGCTGGTAAAGGCTGCCACCACCACCACCACTACTGCTGCTGGTAAAGGCTGCCACCACCACCACCACCACTACTGCTGCTGGTAAAGGCTGCCACCACCACCACCACCACTACTGCTGCTGGTAAAGGCTGCCACCACCACCACCACCACTACTGCTGCTGGTAGAGGCTGCCACCACCACCACTACTGCTGGTAGAGGCTGCCACCACCACCACCACCACTACTGCTGGTAGAGGCTGCCACCACCACCACTACTGCTGGTAAAGGCTGCCACCACCACCTCTATCATTGCAACTAAACATAAATGCTAATAAAGGGGACATGGGCCATCAATACAAATTTGTATCGACAGGATAGGAGACCCCTGGACCATGATGCACATGGACAACATGCTTGCTCAAAAACCTAGCTTCCAGACTCTACTTCACGGGAGACCCAGTGGTTCCCACCTTCCTGTTTCAGTGACAAAGTGGCTACCTTGAGGGGTAACGCCTGCAACACACTTGGTTCCCGACAAGCTTCACAGCAGCTGGAGGATACTCATAAAATCCTACAAAATATTTTTATAAAAAGATACACGATTGTTTTCATTAAATAAATCCTTACTTAAAGAAATTCACTGGATAGCAGAAAAAAGTATTCCGAAGGATTTCCACAAGAAATGTCAAGATCTTCCCTTGAAGCTAATATATTGGTTTCTTATGAGGTTGGGTCCTCTTACATTGCACCAGAGGTGGATCATATATATATATATATATATATATATATATATCTATATATATATATATATATATATATATATATATATATATATATATGTCGTGCCGAATATGTAAAACTGGTCAATTAGCAAGAACTCATTTAAAATTAAGTCCTTTCTAAAATTTTCTCTTGTACGTTTAAAGATATATTTTTTTCATTAATGTTAATGTAAAAATTTATAATTTTGCACCAACAGAATCTTAGAAAACTTACCTAACCTTATTATAACAAGAGCAATTTATTTTAGCCTAACCCAACAAAATATATTTTAAATACGTTTACAATAATTTAATACTAAACAAACACAATCAAATATATTTTTTTCGTTAGGTTCAGAATGACTTTGGCGAAATTATTGCATACACAAATTTTCACTTGTCCTATATGGCAAGATGAGCGTTGCTATTTAAGCCAAGATCGCAAGTTCTGCCTATTCGGCACGACATATATATATAATATATATGTATATATATAATATATATGTATATATGTATATATATAATATATATGTATATATGTATATATATATAACCAGTATCAATACTCACCATCACCAGCAACTAAAAACAGCAATTACAACACTTACTAGTACCAGCAACCAGCACTACCAGCAGCTGGTACCACCACCAGAGGCAGGATGTCTAGCTTACCTGAAACAAAGACATACAAGAGTGTCGTCAGAACAAATAACAATTTAATCTGTATATTGAAGTTGCTCTCAGCTCTCTGGCGTCTGTCAACAGAGAGAGAAAGAGAAAGAGAAAGAGAGAGAGAGAGAGAGAGAGAGAGAGAGAGAGAGAGAGAGAGAGAGAGAGAGAGAGAGAGAGAGAGAGAGAGAGAGAGAGAGATACATATATCAATTAAAAAGTACCCACCACTAAGCCTGAGGTTATTTTAAAAGGGCTCATACAGCTCATGCCGTAAAACCCCTTACGGCTCACCCTGCAAGAGCCCTTATAACCTTCTTGTTTACCTTCGTGACGTCACAGATCATTACCAACGCGGGAGCACTCATTTCCCGCTACTGCTACTTGCACTGCTAATCACCTCATTTCAACCTAATAAATGCGCACGAGGCAGTTATCCAGAGACATAATGAGCACAGTGGGTGTGTTCTTGTGCCCTCAGAGAGTAATTAAGTCTTTATAAATGGGATTTTTCGAAATTATCGTAAAGACCGAGACGCTTAATTGTGATTCCTCTTGAAACACTTCGGGAATAAAAGACAAAAAATTAGCCATGAGAAGAACAGTAGCCACAAGAACAGTTGCCAAAAGAACAACAGTAGCCCAACAAGGACAGTAGCCACAAGAACAACAGTAGTTACAAGAACAACATAAGCCACAACAAAAAACAGTAACCACAAAACAGCTACAACAACGGTAATCACAAAAAAAATATAACGGCAACCACAATAACATTCACAACAGCAATCACGACAACAATGGGAGCGACAATATTTGAGTTTTTATCAAGTATAAACATAACCATGGATGACAACCATGGATGACACACAACCATGGATGACACACAACCATGGATGACACACAACCATGGATGACACACAACCATAGATGACATACAACCATGGATGACATAACCATGGAAGACACAACCATGGAAGACACAACCATGGATGACATACAACCATGGAAGACAACCATGGATGACACAACCATGGAAGACAACCATGGATGACAACCATAGATGACACAACCATGGAAGACACAACCATGGATGACACAACCATGGATGACACACAACCATGGATGACACAACCATGGATGAAATACAACCATGGATGACACACAACCATGGATGACACACAACCATGGATGACACACAACCATGGATGACACACAACCATGGATGACACACAACCATGGATGACATACAACCATGGATGACCCACAACCATGGATGACACACAACCATGGATGACACACAACCATGGATGACACACAACCATGCATGACAACCATGCATGACATAACCATGGAAGACACAACCATGGATGACATACAACCATGTAAGACAACTAAGGATGACACAACCATGGATGACACAACCATGGATGACAACCATAGATGACACAACCATGGAAGACACAACCATGGATGACACAACCATGGAAGATACAACCATGGATGACACAACCATGGAAGACACAACCATGGATGACACAACCATGGATGACACAACCATGGATGACAACCATGGAAGACACAACCATGGATGACACAACCATGGGTGACAACCATGGATGACACAACCATGGATGGCACAACCATGGATGAAACACAACCATGGATGACACACAACCATGGATGACACACAACCATGGATGACACACAACCATGGATGAAACACAACCATGGATGACACACAACCATGGATGACACACAACCATGGATGACACACAACCATGGATGACACACAACCATGGATGACATACAACCATGGATGACATACAACCATGGATGACACACAACCATGGATGACACACAACCATGGATGACACACAACCATGCATGACAACCATGCATGACATAACCATGGAAGACACAACCATGGATGACATACAACCATGTAAGACAACTAAGGATGACACAACCATGGATGACACAACCATGGATGACAACCATAGATGACACAACCATGGAAGACACAACCATGGATGACACAACCATGGAAGATACAACCATGGATGACACAACCATGGAAGACACAACCATGGATGACACAACCATGGATGACACAACCATGGATGACAACCATGGAAGACACAACCATGGATGACACACAACCATGGATGACAACCATGGATGACACAACCATGGATGACACACAACCATGGATGACACACAACCATGGATGACACAACCATGGATGACACACAACCATGGATGACACAACCATGGATGACACACAACCATGGATGACAACCATGGATGACACAACCATGAATGACACAACCATGGGTGACAACCATGGATGACACAACCATGGATGGCACAACCATGGATGAAACACAACCATGGATGACACACAACCATGGATGACACACAACCATGGATGACACACAACCATGGATGACACACAACCATGGATGACACACAACCATGGATGGCACAACCATGGATGAAACACAACCATGGATGACACACAACCATGGATGACACACAACCATGGATGACACACAACCATGGATGACACACAACCATGGATGACATACAACCATGGATGACATACAACCATGGATGACACACAACCATGGATGACACACAACCATGGATGACACAACCATGGATGACACAACCATGGATGACACACAACCATGGATGACATACAACCATGGATGACATACAACCATGGATGACATGCAACCATGGATGACATGCAACCATGGATGACATGCAACCATGGATGACATACAACCATGGATGGCACAACCATGGATGACACACAACCATGGATGACACACAACCATGGATGACACACAACCATGGATGACACAACCATGGATGACATACAACCATGGATGACACAACCATGGATGACATACAACCATGGAAGACACAACCATGGATGACACAACCATGGATGACACAACCATGGATGACACTCAACCATGGATGACACTCAACCATGGATGACACTCAACCATGGATGACACACAACCATGGATGACATACAACCATGGAAGACACAACCATGGATGACACAACCATGGATGACACAACCATGGATGACACAACCATGGTCAGTATACTCCAACGTCTGGTACAGAAAAATATATACAGACTCCCCCTCCACATCGTGCGTCTGCCACCTCTGACATTTTTAATATAACTTTTGACTGCGAATCAAAATGAAGCAAATATTGCAGACCTACGAGGGGCAGTGACGAGAGGCAGCAACAAGGGGCAGTGACGAGAGGCAGTGACGAGGGGCAGTGACGAACAGCAGTGCCGAGAGGCAGCGACAAGGGGCAGTGACAAGGGGCAGTGACGAGCAGCAGTGACGAGAGGCAGTAACGAGGGGGAGCGACAAGGGGCAGTGACGAGAGGCAGTAACGAGGGGGAGCGACAAGGAGCAGTGACGAGAGGCAGTAACGAGGGGCAGCGACAAGGGGCTGTGACGAGAAGCAGTAACGAGGGGGAGCGACAAGGAGCAGTGACGAGAGGCAGTAACGAGGGGCAGCGACAAGGGGCAGTGACGAGAGGCAGTAACGAGGGGGAGCGACAAGGAACAGTGACGAAAGGCAGTAACGAGGGGCAACAAGGGGCAGTGACGAGAGGCAGTAACGAGGGGCAACGACAAGGGGCAGTGACGAGAGGCAGTAACGAGGGGCAGCGACAAGGGGCAGTGACGAGAGGCAGTAACGAGGGGCAGCGACAAGGGGCAGTAACGAGGGGCAGCGACAAGGTTCAGTGACGAGGGGCAGCGACAAGGGGCAGTAACGAGGGGGCAGCGACAAGGGGGCTGTAACGAGGGGCAGCGACAAGGGGCAGTAACGAGGGGCAGCGACAAGGGGCAGTAACGAGGGGCAGCGACAAGGGGCAGTAACGAGGGGCAGCGACAAGGTTCAGTGACGAGGGGCAGCGACAAGGGGCAGTAACGAGGGGCAGCGACAAGGGGCAGTAACGAGGGGCAGCGACAAGGTTCAGTGACGAGGGGCAGCGACAAGGGGCAGTAACGAGGGGCAGCGACAAGGGGCAGTGACGAGGGGCAGCGACAAGGGGCAGTAACGAGGGGCAGCGACAAGGTTCAGTGACGAGGGGCAGCGACAAGGTTCAGTAACGAGGGGCAGCGACAAGGTTCAGTAACGAGGGGCAGCGACAAGGTTCAGTAACGAGGGGCAGCGACAAGGGGCAGTAACGAGGGGCAGCGACAAGGTTCAGTAACGAGGGGCAGCGACAAGGTTCAGTAACGAGGGGCAGCGACAAGGGGCAGTAACGAGGGGCAGCGACAAGGGGCAGTAACGAGGGGCAGCGACAAGGGGCAGTAACGAGGGGCAGCGACAAGGGGCAGTAACGAGGGGCAGCGACAAGGGGCAGTAACGAGGGGCAGCGACAAGGTTCAGTAACGAGGGGCAGCGACAAGGGGCAGTAACGAGGGGCAGCGACAAGGTTCAGTAACGAGGGGCAGCGACAAGGGGCAGTAACGAGGGGCAAGCGACAAGGTTCAGTAACGAGGGGCAGCGACAAGGTTCAGTAACGAGGGGCAGCGACAAGGGGCAGTAACGAGGGGCAGCGACAAGGGGCAGTAACGAGGGGCAGCGACAAGGTTCAGTAACGAGGGGCAGCGACAAGGTTCAGTAACGAGGGGCAGCGACAAGGTTCAGTAACGAGGGGCAGCGACAAGGGGCAGTAACGAGGGGCAGCGACAAGGTTCAGTAACGAGGGGCAGCGACAATGGGCAGTAACGAGGGGCAGCGACAAGGGGCAGTAACGAGGGGCAGCGACAAGGGGCAGTAACGAGGGGCAGCGACAAGGGGCAGTAACGAGGGGCAGCGACAAGGGGCAATAACGAGGGGCAGCGACAAGGGGCAGTAACGAGGGGCAGCGACAAGGGGCAGTAACGAGGGGCAGCGACAAGGGGCAGTAACGAGGGGCAGCGACAAGGGGCAGTAACGAGGGGCAGCGACAAGGGGCAGTAACGAGGGGCAGCGACAAGGGGCAGTAACGAGGGGCAGCGACAAGGGGCAGTAACGAGGGGCAGCGACAAGGGGCAGTAACGAGGGGCAGTAACGAGGGGCAGCGACAAGGTTCAGTTACGAGGGGCAGCGACACGGGGAAGTAACGAGGGGCAGCGACAAGGGGCAGTAACGAGGGGCAGCGACAAGGGGCAGTAACGAGGGGCAGTAACGAGGGGCAGCGACAAGGTTCAGTAACGAGGGGCAGCGACAAGGGGCAGTAAGGAGGGGCAGCGACAAGGGGCAGTGACGAGGGGCAGCCACAAGGGGCAGTAACGAGGGGCAGTAACGAGGGGCAGCGACAAGGGGCAGTAACGAGGGGCAGCGACAAGGGGCAGTAACGAGGGGCAGCGACAAGGGGCAGTAACGAGGGGCAGTAACGAGGGGCAGCGACAAGGGGCAGTAACGAGGGGCAGCGACAAGGGGCAGTAACGAGGGGCAGCGACAAGGGGCTGTCTCTCTGTCTCTCTCTCTCTCTGTCTGTCTGTCTCTGTCTCTCTCTCTCTGTCTCTCTCTCTCTCTCTCTCTCTGTCTCTCTCTCTCTCTGTCTCTGTCTCTCTCTCTCTCTGTCTCTCTCTCTCTCTCTCTCTCTCTCTCTCTCTCTCTCTGTCTCTCTCTCTCTCTCTCTCTCTCTCTCTGTCTCTGTCTCTCTGTCTCTCTCTCTCTCTCTGTCTCTGTCTCTGTCTCTCTCTCTCTCTCTCTCTCTCTCTCTCTCTCTCTCTGTGTCTCTCTCTCTCTCTCTCTCTATCTTCCTGGTATAACATTATTAAGTCAGAGTTCTCCCAAGCCTAAAAAAAAATTTACGACCTCAGAGAGTCGGCCAGTTCTTAACATCAATTCTCTCACGACTGTAAGATTGATGTATCCCTTCACGACTGTAAGATTGATGTATCCCTTCACGACTGTAAGACTGATGTATCCCTTCACGACTGTAAGATTGATGTATCCCTTCACGACTGTAAGATTGATGTATCCCTTCACGACTAAGATTGATGTATCCCTTCACGACTGTAAGACTGATGTATCCCTTCACGACTGTAAGATTGAAGTATCCCTTCACGACTGTAAGATTGATGTATCCCTTCACGACTAAGATTGATGTATCCCTTCACGACTGTAAGATTGATGTATCCCTTCACGACTAAGATTGATGTATCCCTTCACGACTGTAAGATTGGTTATCCCTTTACGACTGTAAGACTGATGTATCCCTTCACGACTGTAAGATTGATGTATCCCTTCACGACTGTAAGACTGATGTATCCCTTCACGACTGTAAAATTGATGTATCCCTTCACGACTGTAAGACTGGTTATCCCTTTACGACTGTAAGACTGATGTATCCCTTCACGACTGTAAGATTGATGTATCCCTTCACGACTGTAAGATTGATGTATCCCTTCACGACTGTAAGATTGATGTATCCCTTTACGACTGTAAGACTGATGTATCCCTTTACGACTAAGATTGATGTATCCCTTCACAACTGTAAGACTGATGTATCCGTTCACAACAGATTTTGGATTGACTCACCCAGACAGACAGATAACAGACAGGCAGACAGATAGGACAGGGTTACACAGACAATGAGAAATTAGGGAAGACTGGGAATCTGGAACTCAGGGAGAAGACAGATGTTAAAGAGCAGGAAAATCAGAAAGTAGAAACAGTGGAAAATAGAAGAGAGGAGGGAAGAAAGAGGTGGAGCAGCCAGTGGAAGGATAAAAGGAGAGGAACCAGCATATTCCAGGTTGAAAGACTGAAGAAAGGTTAGAAGGTATGGGAGGTAAATTAAATATATGATGGGTGAGGAATAGGAGAAGGAAGATGAGGATAAGAGAGGAAGAAGAATAAGAAGAGAGGTGGTAGTACTGGCTGCTACTGTTACAGCAGCAGAAGAAGAGGAAGAGACAAAGTGCTAGTAAACAGCTGGCATACCACAAGACGGGCAGGCATCAACAACCCACTCTCTGACTGAACCCTTGTCAAGGGCATCGATGCACGGGGGTAAACAATGAGGCCTCGACTCACCTTTGGAAGAGGTTATCGCACTAAACTAACATTTAAAAACAAACAAATAACACCACTGAACCTCCAGTCTACCTCTACCTGTTTACCAGAGAGAGAGAGAGAGAGAGAGAGAGAGAGAGAGAGAGAGAGAGAGAGAGACCCACATACATCACCATGGCAACAAGGGTGTACCGTGTACAAATTTTTAAATATGATTCAAGGGGTCACCACCACCATCTACACAACCCCTTTAACACCCCCTCCATTACCCTCCCCCTCCTCTCTCTCTCTCTCTCTCTTTCCTTCCTCACACACAATAAAACACACAAAACAAGAGAGACACTCAACCAGCAACAAGCTTTAGTTTACTCTGAGCTGTGGCTGAGTTGTGTTTGTTTGTGTCACGTCAGAGAGGGAGAGGGACGGGGGGTGGGGGGGAGGGGGGTTACTTGGATTAAAATACAAGCCAACAAAACCTGCTAAAAGAAAACTCACGAGCAACAGGTACAAGCAACAGGTAGGAGCAACAGGTACAAGCAATAAGTACAACAGGTGCAAGTAACAGGTACAAACAACAGGTGCAAGTAACAGGTACAAACAGGTACAAACAACAGGTACAAACAACAGACACAAGCAATAGACACAAGACACGGTCAAACGTAGCATACATAAGTTACAGACAAAACAATTTGCTGACACACAGACACACACAAAGCAGACACACACACACACACACACACACATACACACACACACACACACACACACACACACACACACACACACACACACACACATACACACACACACACACACACACACACACACACACACACACATACACACACACACACACACACACACACACATACACACACACACACACACACACACACACACACACACACACATACACACACACACACACACACACACACACAGACACACACACACACACACACACATACACACACACACACACACACACACACACATACACACACACATACACACACACACACACACACACACACACACATACACACACACACACACACACACACACACACAAACACACACACACACACACAAACACACACACACACACACACACACACACACAAACACACACACACACACACACACACAAACAGACACACACACACACACACACACACACACACACACACACACACACACACACACACACACACACACACACACACACACACACACACACACACAAAATAGAGACAGACAGACAATTACAACAACACAAAGGAAATAACTTGTCCAAAATCGCAACATGTAGTAACTATGTACCTCCACCACTTGTTGCCTATCCTCTCCCTCCCTCCCTCCTCCTGTCCCTTCCTACCGCCTTCTGTCCCACCCTACCTTCCTCCCTCCCTCCCCTCAAAGAGGGTGCAAGACTGGAATAAGAAGGGAAAAGGGTGAGATAACGAAAGGGAAGGATAAGAGATTCAGAAGAAATGCAGTGGAAAGAAGAAATAGTCTGGCAAGTGACATAGTGGAGGCAGGAACCATATATAGTTTTATGGCGAGGTATGATAAAGCTCATGGAGCAGGGAGAGAGAGGACCTAGTATCGACCAGTGAAGAGGCGGCGCCAGGAGCAGAGTCTCGACCCCTGCAACCACAATTAGGCGAGTACACACACACACACACACACACACACACACACACACACACACACACACACACACACACACACACACACACACAGGAAAATAAAAAGATTAGCCGAAGAGCCAGAAACGAATATGCACCGATAAGAAGGGAGGCTCAGCGGCAATACGAAAATGACATAGCATCGAAAGTCAAGACTGACCCGAAGCTGTTGTACAGCCACATCAGGAGGAAAACAACAGTCAAGGACCAAGTAATCAGACTGAGGAAGGGTGATGGGGAATTCACAAGAAACGACCGGGAGGTATGTCAGGAGCTCAACACAAGATTTAAAGAAGTATTTACAGTGGAAACCAGTACGACTCCAGGAAATCAGAGCAGGGGGGTGCACCAGCAAGTGATGGATGAGGTACATATAACCAAGGAGGAGGTGAAGAAGCTGCTATGCGAACTTGACACCTCAAAGGCGGTGGGACCAGACAACATCTCTCCGTGGGTCCTTAAAGAGGGAGCAGAGATATTGTGTGTACCGTTAACAAAGATCTTCAACACATCATTTGAAACTGGGCAACTCCCCGCGGTATGGAAGATGGCAAATGTAGTCCCAATTTTTAAAAAGGGAGACAGACATGAGGTACTAAACTACAGACCTGTATCACTAACGTGTATAGTATGCAAGGTCATGGAGAAGATCATCAGGAGGAGAGTGGTGGAGCACCTGGAAAGAAACAAGTGTATAATTGACAACCAGCATGGTTTCAGGGAGGGAAAATCCTGTGTCACAAACCTACTAGAGTTTTATGACAAGGTGACAGAAGACAAGAGAGAGAGGGGTGGATCGACTGCATTTTTTTGGACTGCAGAAGGCCTTCGACAAAGTTCCTCACAAGAGGTTGCTGCAAAAGCAAGAGGATCAGGCACACATAACAGGAAAGGCACTGCAATGGATCAGAGAATACCTGACAGGGAGGCAACAACGAGTCATGGTACGTGACGAGGTGTCAGAGTGGGCGCCTGTGACAAGCGGGGTTCCAAAGGGGTCAGTCCCAGGACCTGTGCTGTTCTTGGTATATGTGAATGACATAACGGAAGGGATAGACTCAGAAGTGTCCTTGTTTGCGGACGATGTGAAGTTAATGAGAAGAATCAAATCGGATGAGGATCAGGCAGGACTACAAAGAGACCTGGACAGGCTACAAGCCTGGTCCAGCAACTGGCTCCTTGAGTTTAACCCTGCCAAATGCAAAGTCATGAAGATTGGGGAAGGGCAAAGAAGACCGCAGACACAATACAGTTTAGATGGCCAAAGTCTGCAAACCTCGCTCAAGGAAAAAGATCTGGGGGTGAGTATAACACCGAGCATATCTCCTGAGGCGCACATCAATCAGATAACTGCTGCAGCATACGGGCGCCTGGTAAACCTACGGATAGCGTTCCGATACCTCAGTAAGGAGTCGTTCAAGACTCTGTATACCATTTACGTTAGGCCCATACTGGAGTATGCAGCACCAGTTTGGAATCCACACCTAGTCAAGCACGTCAAGAAATTAGAGAAAGTGCAAAGGTTTGCAACAAGACTAGTCCCAGAGCTACGGGGATTGTCCTACGAAGAAAGGTTGAGGGAAATCGGCCTGACGACACTGGAGGCCAGGAGGGTCAGGGGAGACATGATAACGACATATAAAATACTGCGCGGAATAGACGAGGTGGACAAAGACGGGATGTTCCAGAGAAGGGACACAGACACAAGAGGTTACAATTGGAAGTTGAAGACTCGGATGAATCAAAGGGATGTTAGGAAGTATTTCTTCAGTCATAGAGTAGTCAAGCCGTGGAATAGCCTAGAAAGTGACGTAGTGGAGGCGGGAACCATACATAGTTTTAAGGCGAGGTATGATGAAGCTCATGGAGCAGGGAGAGAGAGGACCTAGTAGCAATCAGTGAAGAGGCAGGGCCAGGAGATATGACTCGACCCCTGAAACCATAAATGAGTACACACACACACAATTAAAAACTAATCACTCATACAATGCTTTATTAAAGTAAATTTTCATAATCCTACATAAGCAAAAACAATCAACAATCTATACACTGGATAATATTAACACAACAATCTATACACTGGATGATATTAACAGTCTATAAACTGGCTGACATTAAAACAAGTCGCCAAACAATCATCGAGGTCTCAGCAGGTACCTGGGTGATTATAAACCCAACGTAAACAAGAAAAAAAAAAGCTGAAGCCGCTGACAAACGCTGGTTCTACTGCCTCCCTCTGTATTCTACTGAAGAAATCCACAGTGTAGGCGAAAGGTTTCGGAATAAGATACCTAATTACTCTACGTGTGTCTTACCTGCACTGAATTTCAGAAAGAGGAGAGTCAAACCCCCACGTCAGGAGGCAGTCAAAACATAACAGCCACAACCAGGCACGAAGAGTCATCTGAACTGTGATGCCAGCACACTTTTAGCATCACAACCACTGAGTGAGTAATGGTAATTGTGTTTCTTCTTTTTGAGGGACATCTTACCACGGTAGAAGAGATCAAAATGTAGGAAAATTAAAGATGGCTGGAGGAGCTGTGTACAAGTATGATCTTAATGATCTTACAGCAAGTGTTGAGCTTCACCTTGACACAGTAATGTATTTACACACACTGAATGACAACAAGGATTATATCACCAATATTACAAGACACACAGCAACACGATGGTGTGTGTAGTGTGTAAGATGGTGTGTGTAGTGTGTAAGATGGTGTGTGTAGTAAGTTGATGGTGTGTGTAGTGTGTAAGATGATGGTGTGTGTAGTGTGTAAGATGGTGTGTGTAGTGTGTAAGATGATGGTGTGTGTAGTGTGTAAGTTGATGGTGTGTGTACTGTGTAAGTTGATGGTGTGTGTAGTGTGTAAGATGATGGTGTATGTAGTGTGTAAGCTGATGGTGTATGTAATGTGTAAGCTGATGGTGTGTGTAGTAAGATGGTGTGTGTAGTGTGTAAGATGATGGTGTATGTAGTGTGTAAGTTGATGGTGTGTGTATTAAGATGGTGTGTGTAGTGTGTAAGATGATGGTGTGTGTAGCGTAAGATGATGGTGTGTGTAGCGTAAGATGATGGTGTGTGTAGTAAGATGGTGTGTGTAGTAAGATGATGGTGTGTGTAGTGTGTAAGATGGTGTGTGTAGTGTATAAGATAGTGTGTGTAGTGTGTAAGATGGTGTGTGTAAAATGGTGTGTGTAGTGTGTAAGATGGTGTGTGTGTAAGATGATGGTGTGTGTAAGATGGTGTGTGTAGTGTGTAAGATGGTGTGTGTAGTGTGTAAGATGATGGTGTAAGATGGTGAGTGTAGTGTGTAAGATGGTGTGTGTAGTGTGTAAGATGATGGTGTGTGTAGTGTAAGATGATGGTGTGTGTAGTAAGATGATGGTGTGTGTAGTGTGTAAGATGATGGTGTGTGTAGTGTGTAAGATGATGGTGTGTGTAGTGTGTAAGATGGTGTGTGTAGTAAGATGATGGTGTGTGTAGTGTAAGATGATGGTGTGTGTAGTGTAAGATGATGGTGTGTTTAGTAAGATGATGGTGTGTGTAGTAAGATGATGGTGTGTGTAGTAAGATGATGGTGTGTGTAGTAAGATGATGGTGTGTGTAGTAAGATGATGGTGTGTGTAGTGTAAGATGGTGTGTGTAGTGTAAGATGGTGTGTGTAGTGTGCAAGATGTTGCTGTGTGTAGTATGTAAGTTGATGGTGTGTGTAGTGTGTAAGATGTTGTGTGTAGTAAGATGATGGTGTGTGTAGTGTAAGATGGTGTGTGTAGTAAGATGATGGTGTCTGTAGTGTGTAAGATGATGGTGTGTGTAGTAAGATGATGGTGTGTGTAGTGTGTAAGATGATGGTGTGTGTAGTGTGTAAGATGATGGTGTATGTACTGTGTAAGATGATGGTGTGTGTAGTGTGTAAGATGGTGTGTGTAGTGTGTAAGATGATGGTGTGTGTAGTGTGCAAGATGATGGTGTGTGTAGTGTGTAAGATGATGGTGTGTGTAGTGTGTAAGATGATGGTGTGTGTAGTGTGTAAGATGGTGTGTGTAGTAAGATGATGGTGTGTGTAGTGTGTAAGATGATGGTGTGTGTAGTAAGATGATGGTGTGTGTAGTGTGCAAGATGATGGTGTGTGTAGTGTGCAAGATGATGGTGTGTGTAGTGTGTAAGATGATGGTGTGTGTAGTAAGATGATGGTGTGTGTAGTGTGTAAGATGATGGTGTGTGTAGTGTGTAAGATGATGGTGTGTGTAGTAAGATGATGGTGTGTGTAGTGTGTAAGATGATGGTGTGTGTAGTAAGATGATGGTGTGTGTAGTGTGCAAGATGATGGTGTGTGTAGTGTGTAAGATGATGGTGTGTGTAGTAAGATGATGGTGTGTGTAGTAAGATGATGGTGTGTGTAGTAAGATGATGGTGTGTGTAGTAAGATGATGGTGTGTGTAGTAAGATGATGGTGTGTGTAGTGTGTAAGATGATGGTGTGTGTAGTGTGTAAGATGATGGTGTGTGTAGTAAGATGATGGTGTGTGTAGTAAGATGATGGTGTGTGTAGTAAGATGATGGTGTGTGTAGTGTGTAAGATGATGGTGTGTGTAGTAAGATGATGGTGTGTGTAGTAAGATGATGGTGTGTGTAGTGTGTAAGATGATGGTGTGTGTAGTAAGATGATGGTGTGTGTAGTGTGTAAGATGGTGTGTGTAGTGTGTAAGATGGTGTGTGTAGTAAGATGATGGTGTGTGTAGTGTAAGATGGTGTGTGTAGTGTAAGATGGTGTGTGTAGTCTAAGATGGTGTGTGTAGTGTGTAAGATGATGGTGTGTGTAGTAAGATGATGGTGTGTATAGTAAGATGATGGTGTGTGTAGTGTGTAAGATGATGTGTGTAGTGTAAGATGGTGTGTGTAGTGTAAGATGGTGTGTGTAGTCTGTAAGATGGTGTGTGTAGTGTGTAAGATGGTGTGTGTAGTGTGTAAGATGATGGTGTGTGTAGTAAGATGATGGTGTGTGTAGTAAGATGATGGTGTGTGTAGTAAGATGATGGTGTGTGTAGTGTGTAAGATGGTGTGTGTAGTGTAAGATGATGGTGTGTGTAGTAAGATGATGGTGTGTGTAGTGTGTAAGATGGTGTGTGTAGTGTAAGATGATGGTGTGTGGAGTAAGATGATGGTGTGTGTAGTGTGTAAGATGATGGTGTGTGTAGTGTGTAAGATGATGGTGTGTGTAGTGTGTAAGATGATGGTGTGTGTAGTGTGTAAGATGGTGTGTGTAGTGTAAGATGATGGTGTGTGTAGTAAGATGATGGTGTGTGTAGTGTGTAAGATGGTGTGTGTAGTGTAAGATGATGGTGTGTGGAGTAAGATGATGGTGTGTGTAGTGTGTAAGATGATGGTGTGTGTAGTGTGTAAGATGATGGTGTGTGTAGTGTGTAAGTTGATGGTGTGTGTAGTAAGCTGATGGTGTGTGTAGTAAGTTGATGGTGTGTGTAGTAAGTTGATGGTGTGTGCAGTGTGTAAGTTGATGGTGTGTGTAGTAAGCTGATGGTGTGTGTAGTAAGTTGATGGTGTGTGTAGTAAGTTGATGGTGTGTGCAGTGTGTAAGTTGATGGTGTGTGTAGTAAGCTGATGGTGTGTGTAGTAAGTTGATGGTGTGTGTTGTGTGTAAAATGGTGTGTGTAGTGTGTAAGATGGTGTGTGTAGTGTGTAAGATGGTGTGTAATGTGTAAGATGGTGTGTGTAGTGTGTAAAATGATGGTGTGTGTAGTGTGCAGGTAATGAGTAAGTCACAAAATCAGTCACAAGAGCGCTACAAATCAGTCACAGGAGCGCTAAAAATCAGTCACAGGAGCGCTACAAATCAATCACAAGAGCGCTACAAATCAGTCACAGGAGCGCTACAAATCAATCACAGGAGCGCTACAAATCAGTCACAGGAGCGCTACAAATCACAACACAAAGAATCCCGTTACGTTACAAAGGTACACAACCCACACACAGACAGCACGGCGTTACGAACCATTTTGAACCATTATCAAGTCAACAACAGCTCCAAGACCCAAACGTCGTCTTAAAGTTAATTCTCCCTATGGGCTGGAGGGGGGGATGTATTTGTGTATTGTTCCAGTCACGCTATTACACCCCCTCTTATCCCTGACAAAGGTACAATTGTTCCAGGGGGGCTGAACAAAGGCGCTCTGAACAAAGGCAGTTACAGCAGGTTAAGTTAGGGTCGCAAGTCCTGATTTTTTTGGGGGGGTTAACATGAATGTGGTCGAAAAATTACATTTCATGAAGATCTGCGAGAGAGAGAGAGAGAGAGAGAGAGAGAGAGAGAGAGAGAGAGAGATTGTTCCCAAATTCCAGGAATTTTCGCATATAAACTATGACGCAGGACGCTGACATGTTGGAAGTGTGATGTGATTAATATGCCAGGGAGGGAAGGATGAGGGGGAGGGACAGGGGTAGTGACGGAGGGAGTGAAGAAGAAAGTGGGAGAGGATGCGGGAACAGAGGGGGTGAAGGAGAAGTTCCCGTTTTCTTCAACTGTTCTAACTCTACTGCTGCTCGTTTTCTATACACTATGGTTCGTTTTTTATATATTGCTGCCTGTTTTCTATATACTGTTGTTCGTTTTCTATGTACTACTACCACTTGTAGGTCACAAGACTGCCATTCCAACAAGCCCCCTGGGGCGGGGAAGATGGCAGACCAGAAGCCTAGCTTCTCCCTACGAGCCCCGTGAGGGCGGGAAATAGGGCTAGGCCTGGGGGCAGTTGGTCCCAGAAGATGAGGAGGTACTTGCACCTCCTCCCGTCTGAGGACACTCCCAGGACAGGGAGCCAAGGCCGGGTCACCATCTGGAAAAGACCCGGACCGGGAGAGTACCGGCGAATCAAGTTCTGCTGCTGCTGCCCGTTTTCTCTTTCTACACTGCCATTCGATTCCTCTACTTTTTTTTTTTTAAACAAGATGTGGGTAAGTATAGTTGGCAGCGATGGAACATCCAGGAGGGTATTACTATCCTGTGTGTTTACTCTCTACCAACTATACTTTAGTTCTGGATGCGCGAAACAGAAGCCTGGTAACTAATTTGTTTTCTGACATCATTGATGGACTTCCCTGTCTCATGGACATGCAAGATGACAGCTAAACCAACACTACTGTCTCATGGATAAATTAGACACATGTGCAACTCTTGGGTATCTTTATTAAGGAAACGTTTCGCCACACAGTGGCTTCATTAGTCCATACACAGGAGAAGCATGAAGAACAGGAGGAGAATGAGGTAATCAGTCCCTCAACCTTGAGTCGATGTGGTCAGTCCATCAATGTGTCTCATGGACATGTATGATGACAGGTAAACCAACACTACTGTCTCATGAACATAAACCAACACACTACACTCTTATGGACATAAACCAACACACTACTGTCACCAACATAAACCAACACACTACTGTCACCAACATAAACCAACACACTACTGTCACCAACATACATAAACCAACACACTAGTGTGTCACCAACATAAACCAACACACTAGTGTGTCACCAACATAAACCAACACACTACTGTGTCACCAACATAAACCAACACACTAGTGTGTCACCAACATAAACCAACACACTACTGTGTCACCAACATAAACCAACACACTAGTGTGTCACCAACATAAACCAACACACTAGTGTGTCACCAACATAAACCAACACACTAGTGTCACCAACATAAACCAACACACTAGTGTGTCACCAACATAAACCAACACACTAGTGTGTCACCAACATAAACCAACACACTAGTGTCACCAACATAAACCAACACACTAGTGTGTCACCAACATAAACCAACACACTAGTGTCACCAACATAAACCAACACACTACTGTGTCACCAACATAAACCAACACACTAGTGTCACCAACATAAACCAACACACTAGTGTGTCACCAACATAAACCAACACACTACTGTGTCACCAACATAAACCAACACACTACTGTGTCACCAACATAAACCAACACACTAGTGTGTCACCAACATAAACCAACACACTAGTGTGTCACCAACATAAACCAACACACTACTGTGTCACCAACATAAACCAACACACTAGTGTGTCACCAACATAAACCAACACACTAGTGTGTCACCAACATAAACCAACACACTAGTGTGTCACCAACATAAACCAACACACTACTGTGTCACCAACATAAACCAACACACTACTGTGTCACCAACATAAACCAACACACTAGTGTGTCACCAACATAAACCAACACACTAGTGTGTCTGTGTCACCAACATAAACCAACACACTAGTGTGTCACCAACATAAACCAACACACTAGTGTGTCACCAACATAAACCAACACACTAGTGTGTCACCAACATAAACCAACACACTACTGTGTCACCAACATAAACCAACACACTAGTGTGTCACCAACATAAACCAACACACTAGTGTGTCACCAACATAAACCAACACACTACTGTGTCACCAACATAAACCAACACACTAGTGTGTCACCAACATAAACCAACACACTACTGTGTCACCAACATAAACCAACACACTACTGTGTCACCAACATAAACCAACACACTAGTGTGTCACCAACATAAACCAACACACTACTGTGTCACCAACATAAACCAACACACTAGTGTGTCACCAACATAAACCAACACACTAGTGTGTCACCAACATAAACCAACACACTACTGTGTCACCAACATAAACCAACACACTAGTGTGTCACCAACATAAACCAACACACTAGTGTGTCACCAACATAAACCAACACACTACTGTGTCACCAACATAAACCAACACACTACTGTGTCACCAACATAAACCAACACACTACTGTGTCACCAACATAAACCAACACACTAGTGTGTCACCAACATAAACCAACACACTAGTGTGTCACCAACATAAACCAACACACTAGTGTCACCAACATAAACCAACACACTACTGTGTCACCAACATAAACCAACACACTAGTGTGTCACCAACATAAACCAACACACTACTGTGTCACCAACATAAACCAACACACTACTGTGTCACCAACATAAACCAACACACTACTGTGTCACCAACATAAACCAACACACTAGTGTCACCAACATAAACCAACACACTACTGTGTCACCAATAAACATAAACCAACACACTACTGTGTCACCAACATAAACCAACACACTACTGTGTCACCAACATAAACCAACACACTAGTGTCACCAACATAAACCAACACACTACTGTGTCACCAACATAAACCAACACACTAGTGTGTCACCAACATAAACCAACACACTACTGTGTCACCAACATAAACCAACACACTAGTGTCACCAACATAAACCAACACACTACTGTCACCAACATCAACCAACACACTACTGTCACCAACATAAACCAACACACTACTGTCACCAACATAAACCAACACACTACTGTCACCAACATAAACCAACACACTAGTGTCACCAACATAAACCAACACACTAGTGTGTCACCAACATAAACCAACACACTAGTGTGTCACCAACATAAACCAACACACTAGTGTGTCACCAACATAAACCAACACACTAGTGTCACCAACATAAACCAACACACTAGTGTGTCACCAACATAAACCAACACACTAGTGTCACCAACATAAACCAACACACTAGTGTGTCACCAACATAAACCAACACACTAGTGTCACCAACATAAACCAACACACTAGTGTGTCACCAACATAAACCAACACACTAGTGTGTCACCAACATAAACCAACACACTACTGTGTCACCAACATAAACCAACACACTACTGTGTCACCAACATAAACCAACACACTACTGTGTCACCAACATAAACCAACACACTAGTGTGTCACCAACATAAACCAACACACTAGTGTGTCACCAACATAAACCAACACACTAGTGTGTCACCAACATAAACCAACACACTAGTGTGTCACCAACATAAACCAACACACTAGTGTGTCACCAACATAAACCAACACACTAGTGTGTCACCAACATAAACCAACACACTAGTGTGTCACCAACATAAACCAACACACTAGTGTGTCACCAACATAAACCAACACACTACTGTGTCACCAACATAAACCAACACACTAGTGTGTCACCAACATAAACCAACACACTAGTGTGTCACCAACATAAACCAACACACTACTGTGTCACCAACATAAACCAACACACTACTGTGTCACCAACATAAACCAACACACTACTGTGTCACCAACATAAACCAACACACTACTGTGTCACCAACATAAACCAACACACTACTGTGTCACCAACATAAACCAACACACTAGTGTCACCAACATAAACCAACACACTACTGTGTCACCAACATAAACCAACACACTACTGTGTCACCAACATAAACCAACACACTACTGTGTCACCAACATAAACCAACACACTAGTGTGTCACCAACATAAACCAACACACTACTGTGTCACCAACATAAACCAACACACTTCTGTGTCACCAACATAAACCAACACTACTGTGTCACCAACATAAACCAACACACTACACCTTTCACTACAAACTGAGCCTTACCGCCCGGTCTTTCCCAACAGTTCGTGTAATATTTCCTTCCCGTTTAGGTCTGGTCTGAGACCAGCAGAACACTGCCAGAAGAAATAAATAGATTTATGTTGTACACTACGGTTGCCATCCGAGTAGACACACTATTTACCATT
Source organism: Cherax quadricarinatus (assembly GCF_038502225.1). Lineage (NCBI taxonomy): Eukaryota > Metazoa > Arthropoda > Malacostraca > Decapoda > Parastacidae > Cherax > Cherax quadricarinatus. The sequence continues at coordinate 17,730,316 of NC_091334.1, forward strand.
CAAGAGAGCGCGGTGCGTAGGGGCGATAATCCTAGCAACCGTTACCAGATGTAACCCTTCACGAGTGCAAGTTGATATTCCCAGCACTGGTTAATACAAAATATTTTTATTATAAACATCTTTATGCAGCTAGAAACTTTTAAAGTTTATATATATATATATATATATATATATATATATATATATATATATATATATATATATATATATATATATATATATATATATACACAAACACACACACACACACACATATGATGTGAAGTTAATGAGAAGAATTAAATCGGATGAGGATGAGGCAGGACTACAAAGAGACCTGGACAGGCTGGACACCTGGTCCAGCAACTGGCTTCTCGAATTCAACCCTGCTAAATGCAAAGTCATGAAGATTGGGGATGGGCAAAGAAGACCGCAGAGTATAAGCTAGGTTGACAAAGATTGCAAACCTCACTCAGGGAGAAAGATCTTAGGGTGAGTATAACACCGAGCACGTCTCCGGAGGTACACATCAACCAGATAACCGCTGCAGCATACGGGCGCCTGGCAAACCTGAGAATAGCGTTCCGATACCTTTGTAAGGAATCGTTCAAGACACTGTACACCGTGTACGTCAGGCCCATACTGGAGTATGCAGCACCAGTTTGGAACCCACACCTGGTCAAGCAAGTCAAGAAATTAGAGAAACTACAAAGGTTTGCAACAAGGCTAGTTTCCGGAGCTCAGAGGAATGTCCTACGAAGAATGGTTGAGGGAAATCGGACTGACGACACTGGAGGACAGGAGGGTCAGGGGAGACATGATAACGACATACAAAATACTGCGTGGAATAGATAAGGTAGACAGAGACAGGTTGTTCCAGAGAGGGGACACAGAAAAAAGGGGTCACAATTGGAAGCTGAAGACTCAGACGAGTCACAGGGATGTTAGGAAGTATTTCTTCAGTCATCGAGTTGTCAGGAAGTGGAATAGCCTAGCAAGTGATGTAGTGGAGGCAGGAACCATACATAGCTTTAAGATGAGGTATGATAAAGCTCAGGAAGCAGAGAGAGGACCTAGTAGCAATCAGTGAAGTGGCGGGGCCAGGAGCTGAGTATCGACCCCCTGTAACCACAATTAGGCGAGTACACACACACACACACACACACACACACACACACACACACACACACACACACACACACACAAACACACACAAACACACATGCAGGCAGGCTGGAAGGATTGTTGTACTTGAAGGAGCAAGCTACCAGTGTAGTCAGCACATCCTGCCCTACCTGGGCATGTCGATCATGTTCTGTGGTTTTGTTGATCAAGAGTGTGTGGGTAGATTTGCTGTGACACGTCTTAGCACTGTCACTCCGGGTTTCACGTCCTACCACTGTCACTCCGGGTTTTGAGCTATGATGAACTGGGTTGGCATTGATGTATGGCCAATGGCTTTATGATTTACTCAAATATAAGATAAGGCTGAATACTTAGTACACTCTGGACAGTAACACCTAACAGAAGATAAACATACCAATACAGCATGACTGATACTGATCCATACCACCGATAAGTATTATGAATAAAGTGTATACTAGATGTTAGCCCTTGCTGTACCAAATATTCCCACCACCAAACCTATTTACAATTATTGACACTACAATGGATTTACCAAATATGATAGCATAGGTATTATAACTCTCACTGCTACAGCTTTAGACACCCACGTAGAAGCCAGACTCTAGTACTGTGTTAACCATCTCGAGGCTCGTGAATGTCTGAAGCTCCAGGGCGACCCTACATGCAAGGTAGTTTATCCTACGGTCCCTGTCCCTCACCCTGACAGGCAGTACAAAGTAGCAGTCACCCTCCGTCATGGAGTACTCAGATAGGCAATGAACTATATTTTAAAGCTATTTACTGAAGGCATGCAGGACTGGTTGTGTTAGTGCCACAAAAACTCATAAAAATAAAAATAGTAATATGCACATTATGTGAAAAAACTTACAAAAAATATACACAGAGGTATGTGATAAAAATTGTATTAACAAAGAAGCATTATACGTTGAAAATAGCAGTGAGAGGTGGTTCTTAAAATACACACCTATCATGTGTTATTTATAACTCTCACAAGCGCTTAGTTGACCACACCACATTATACTACCTCTCTCTCTCTCTCTCACTGCTAATAAAGGTCTGGATAATGAGGGAAGATAGCCAGATGAAAGACGGGAGAGTGAGGAATGAGAGGTGAGAGGTATGGCGATAGTGAATAGTGAGGGAGTTTTTTTTCTTTATCAAATTGGGTATATCAACAGTGTGATGCTGCACTATTCTGTATGATAGGTACACAGTGGATACAAGCTAGCTGTGTTTCACTGTTATATTCCATCACACAGGATGATCGATAATATTGTGTGTGTGTGTGTGTATATATATATATATATATATATATATATATATATATATATAGGGGTCGTCCTCGAAAAGGTTGGAGGGAGGGGGTAAAGGAGGTTTTGTGGGCGAGGGGCTTGGACTTCCAGCAAGCGTGCGTGAGCGTGTTAGATAGGAGTGAATGGAGACGAATGGTATTTGGGACCTGACGATCTGTTGGAGTGTGAGCAGGGTAATATTTAGTGAAGGGATTCAGGGAAACCGGTTATTTTATATAGCCGGACTTGAGTCCTGGAAATGGGAAGTACAATGCCTGCACTCTAAAGGAAGGGTTTGGATATTGGCAGTTTGGAGGGTTATATTGTGTATTTTTATACGTATATACTTCTAAACTGTTGTGTTCTGAGCACCTCTGCACAAACAGTGATTATGTGTGAGTGAGGTGAAAGTGTTGAATGATGAAAGTATTTTCTTTTTGGGGATTTTTCTTTCTTTTTGGGTCACCCTGCCTCGGTGGGAGACGGCCGACTTGTTGAAAAAAAAAATAACATATATAATGTGTGTTTACTCACCTATTTGTGAGCACACATGTCGAGTCGCAGCTCCTGGAGTCTTTTCAACAAAATACAAAATTTGAGATGAAAGTTCTAGTAATTGATTACCATCTACGCTGCCCTTCTATCACAATAGAAGGAAGATATTACCGGAGGAATGAAGAGAACTGAGGTCAAAATTTAAGACACGTTGCTTACACGATCCTCCTCCACTGTCCTCAAGACACAACCCAGGTACTCACCTTCCTCGCTATACAAGACTTTCACAGCATCACCAGCTGATCCTCACTCTCTGCCATCCACCACCCTACTAACCTAACCTTCATTACTCCTTCACTGCTATGTCCTTACCCTTCCTTCTCCCTCCTCTTCCCCCTCCCCCTCCTCCTAGCCACATCACAATCACTCAACACATGATCCCAACATGGAGTCAGCAATGCCAGCCCAGACTGAGGATCTCGCCTTCATATCATAGTTTAATAGAGGTTATGACAGGTTATAAAAATATCTGGCAGTTAACAAGGGAGGAAGAAGAATACCCAGTGGCACGCCTCAGAGAGGTATGCCTCAAGGTATACCTCAAAGTGGTATCCCACGAGATAGTCTTTACATAGTGGGAACAAAGGTAGGAATATTTGTCTTTCAGGAAAAAGGGAGAATAATAGAACAGGATGAAGAGAAGAGGTAAGGGAAAAGTGAAGGTGAGAAGGGAAGGAAGATTGAAAAAGAGAGAGGAGAGAGATGGAAAGTGAAAAGGGGCACGGGAAAAAATAAAAATGGGAGCGAGGTAATGAAACAGAAAGCAAGAAAAGAGGTACAAGAACAGGCTGGAACAAGCGTAACCAAAGAGGCGAGACAAATAACATTGGGAAGCAGCACTCCATCCAGGATACCCCCTTCCCACCCTCCTAGGTGGAGGAGAGGGGGGTTAGGAAACAAGGGGATGGGAGGTAGGAACGTGTGAGGAAGGGGTATGGAGGGAGGGGAAAGGGAAGAAGAACGGAAGACATGATGAAACTGTTGAGAGTTTAATTATTTGATATTATAGATTTCTCTCTCTCTCTCTCTCTCTCTCTCTCTCTCTCTTTCTCACTCTTCCACTAACAGGCAGCAGTGAAACCGATCTCACTTTAACTTGCTCCAAGCACTCCAATTAGGCTTCCCTCAGCGCTCCCCTCACACACACACACACACACACACACTCCTGTGGCAAGTGATGTAGTGGAGGCAGGAACCATACAGTTTTAAGACGATGTATGATAAAGCTCATGGAACAGGGACTGAGAGGACCTAGTAGCGGTCAGCGAAGAGGCGGGGCCAGGAGCTGAATTTCAACCCCTGCAAGCATAAATAGGCGTGTACACACACACACAAAACTACAAAGTGTCTTTGACAACAGATCACACACACACACACACACACACACAAGCAGGGATAACAGGGAAGGCACTACAATGGATCAGGGAATACTTGTCAGGAAGACAGCAGCGAGTCATGGTACGTGGCGAGGTGTCAGAGTGGGCACCTGTGACCAGCGGGGTCCCGCAGGGGTCAGTCCTAGGACCAGTGCTGTTTCTGGTATTTGTGAACGACATGACGGAAGGAATAGACTCTGAGGTGTCCCTGTTTGCAGATGACGTGAAGTTGATGAGAAGAATTCACTCGATCGAAGACCAGGCAGAACTACAAAGGGATCTGGACAGGCAGCAGACCTGGTCCAGCAATTGGCTCCTGGAGTTCAATCCCACCAAGTGCAAAGTCATGAAGATTGGGGAAGGGCAAAGAAGGCCGCAGACGGAGTACAGTCTAGGGGGTCAGAGACTACAAACCTCACTCAAGGAAAAAGATCTTGGGGTGAGTATAACACCAGGCACATCTGAAGCGCACATCAACCAAATAACTGCTGCAGCATATGGGCGCCTAGCAAACCTCAGAACAGCATTCCGACATCTTAATAAGGAATCATTCAGGACCCTGTACACCGTGTACGTTAGGCCCATATTGGAGTATGCGGCACCAGTTTGGAACCCACACCTAGCCAAGCACGTGAAGAAACTAGAGAAAGTGCAAAGGTTTGAAACAAGACTAGTCCCAGAGCTAAGAGGTATGTCCTACGAGGAGAGGTTAAGGGAAATCAACCTGACGACACTGGAGGACAGGAGAGATAGGGGGGACATGATAACGACATACAAAATACTGAGAGGAATTGACAAGGTGGACAAAGACAGGATGTTCCAGAGATTGGACACAGTAACAAGGGGACACAGTTGGAAGCTGAAGACACAGATGAATCACAGGGATGTTAGGAAGTATTTCTTCAGCCACAGAGTAGTCAGTAAGTGGAATAGTTTGGGAAGCGATGTAGTGGAGGCAGGATCCATACATAGCTTTAAGCAGAGGTATGATAAAGCTCACGGCTCAGGGAGAGTGACCTAGTAGCGATCAGTGAAGAGGCGGGGCCAGGAGCTCGGACTCGACCCCCGCAACCTCAACTAGGTGAGTACACACACACACACACACCTACCTTTCCAGGCAAACTTGAATCAGTGAAGAAACTAGTGTTAATTTTGTAGTATTAGCGGCAATATTGCGAGTCTGCTGCTAGCGTAACAAGCAGATGGTTACCTTAACTACCGTCGAGGCCACTTTAACAGCATTCAACGAGTCTGAAGTGCCTTTCCCACACTTACCCACAGTCTCGCTATATTGACAAGATGTGGCCACAAAATAAGTAATGTTTTGTTTGACAGTTTGTGTGTTGTTGATAATACTGATGAAAGGAGGGAGAGAGAATGTAAGTGGTCAGGGTACAGAGAGAAAGAGGATAAAACAGCTAATAAATACGAGGAAGAGGAGAGAGGCGGAGAAAGAAGGCAGAGAGAAGAGCAAATGAAGGAGAGGAAGCGAGAGGGAGGAGAAAGAAATAAACAAGAGGGATGAATAGATGCAGACACAAGCTTCAGAATTTTCTCAGAGGCAAACTGAGCAGCAGCACACTGTGGGTGTACCCACTATGTAACTATCATACAGTGCAGCAGCACACTGTGGGTGTACCCACTATGTAACTATCATACACAGTGTAGCAGCACACTGTGGGTGTACCCACTATGTAACTATCATACAGTGTAGCAGCACACTGTGGGTGTACCCACTATGTAACTATCATACACAGTGTAGCAGCACACTGTGGGTGTACCCACTATGTAACTATCATACACAGTGTAGCAGCACACTGTGGGTGTACCCACTATGTAACTATCATACAGTGTAGCAGCACACTGTGGGTGTACCCACTATGTAACTATCATACACAGTGTAGCAGCACACTGTGGGTGTACCCACTATGTAACTATCATACACAACAGTGTAGCAGCACACTGTGGGTGTACCCACTATGTAACTATCATACACAACAGTGTAGCAGCACACTGTGGGTGTACCCACTATGTAACTATCATACACAACAGTGTAGCAGCACACTGTGGGTGTACCCACTATGTAACTATCATACACAACAGTGTAGCAGCACACTGTGGGTGTACCCACTATGTAACACACACAACAGTGTAGCAGCAGACTGTGCGTGTACTCACTATGTAACTATCATACACAACAGTGTAGCAGCACACTATAGGTGTACCTATGTAACTATCATACACAACAGTGTAGCAGCACACTATAGGTGTACCTATGTAACTATCATACACAACAGTGTAGCAGCACACTGTGGGTGTACCCACTATGTAACTATCATACACAACAGTGTAGCAGCACACTGTGGGTGTACCCACTATGTAACTATCATACACAACAGTGTAGCAGCACACTGTGGGAATACCCACTATGTAACTATCATACACAACAGTGTAGCAGCACACTGTGGGAGTACCCACTATGTAACTATCATACACAACAGTGTAGCAGCACACTGTGGGTGTACCTACTATGCAACTATCATACACAACAGTGTAGCAGCACACTGTGGGTGTACCCACTATGTAACTATCATACACAACAGTGTAGCAGCACACTGTGGGTGTACCCACTATGTAACTATCATACACAACAGTGTAGCAGCACACTGTGGGAGTACCCCACTATGTAACTATCATACACAACAGTGTAGCAGCACACTGTGGGTGTACCTACTATGCAACTATCATACACAACAGTGTAGCAGCACACTGTGGGTGTACCCACTATGTAACTATCATACACAACAGTGTAGCAGAACACTGTAGGTGTACCCACCACATAACTATCATACACAACAGTGTAGCAGCACACTGTGGGTGTACCCACCACATAACTATCATACACAACAGTGTAGCAGAACACTGTAGGTGTACCTATCACATAACTATCATACACAACAGTGTAGCAGCACACTGTGGGTGTACCCACCACATAACTATCATACACAACAGTGTAGCAGCACACTGTGGGTGTACCCACCACATAACTATCATACACAACAGTGTAGCAGCACACTGTGGGTGTACCCACCACATAACTATCATACACAACAGTGTAGCAGCACACTGTAGATGTACCCACCACATAACTATCATACACAAGTGTAGCAGCACACTGTAGGTGTACCCACTATGTAACTATCATACACAACAGTGTAGCAGCACACTGTAGGTGTACCCACCACATAACTATCATACACAACAGTGTAGCAGCACAATGTGGGTGTACCCACTACGTAACTATCATACACAACAGTGTAGCAGCACACTGTAGGTGTACCCACCACATAACTATCATACACAACAGTGTAGCAGCACAATGTGGGTGTACCCACTACGTAACTATCATACACAACAGTGTAGCAGCACACTGTAGGTGTACCCACCATGTAACTATCACATATAAGTGTAGCAGCACACTGTGAGTGTACCCAATTTATTTTAATACAATAAGGTAGAGGAAACAGGGGAAGGTAAAGCCAGTAACTTCCTCCCCTCCCCACTCCTCTATTTTCCTTCTTCTCCCCCTCCCCCTCCAGGAACATCCTACCAGTGAACCCAGTAATTGTCAATAATGACAACGTTGCCACCAGGTTTCCTTCCCCCTCCCCCCCTTCACATTTTTTCCCCAGCAGTTGTTACCCTTGCCGCCTCTTGTACCTTTCACCCCCCCATAACCCCCTTTCCCCAATCTCAATTATTACCTGACACTCGTTCGACTGTTTATAACGTCATCTCCTCTACTCATGATACCCTCAACCTCCACACCATATTACCATCACCACCACACTTTTTATTACCATTCTCACCACCATTATGAGTGACCTCATAACAGAGATTACAAAGCCTGACCTTACACGCTAACCTTGACCTTTGACCCGTGGTGTAAACCAATTCCACCTCCCCCCCTACCCGGGACCAAAGTTACTTCTCGCCAGGATACAAAGGTTCTTTGCTGAAGATACTCAATAAAGTAGGTCTTGACAGTGTTACAATACTACAATAAACTGATAATGGTCCACGGCGGACCGAAACACTGTCTACAATATGCTTTGTTGAGTGTGGGTTATTTGTAGCTATTATTCTAGTATAATGGACCGAATCCGGGGAGGAGGAGGAGGAGGTAGGTCAGGTAGATTTTGCAAACTTCTGTAAAGTTTGAAAAAGTTAAAACTTACATATCAATATAACCAAGGACATACATATACATCCACATGAACATAAAGCTAAACATACACTCAGGCAAACACAAACATACACACACAGGCTCGAGGGACAAAGGTTGCAAACCTGCTTGACTGAGAAGGACCTGGAGGTGAACACAGTTCCAAGCATATCGCCCGAGGGGCACATAAACTAAATAACTGCTGCAGCAAACATCAGACTGGCCAAGTTAAGTGAAGCTTCCAGGATCATCAACGAGGAAGCAGTCAAGACCTTACACAGGGTATATGTCAGGCCCATCTTGGAGTCCGCAGCGCCAGTATGGAACCCACATCTGATAACGCAAGTAAAGATGGCAAAAATACAAAGGTTTGCACCAAGAATAGAGAGAGGAAGGCTATGAAGGCTATCTATGAGTAGGGGAGCTAAACTAATGACATCAGAAGACAGGAGGAAGCATGATTACGACATACAAAATACTGAGAGGAACTGACAGGGTGGACAGGGAGTGTGTCTGAGAGGCTGGTCACAGCTAGAATTTAAAAAGACATACGAGTCACAGGGATGTTAGGAAATATTTCTTTAGTCTTAGATTAGTTAGGAAGTGGAATAAACTAGACAGCCAAGTTGAGACTAAGACACATGTGCAACATCTGGGTATCTTTATGGTGCTGTTCGCACCTACTCCTAGGTTGAGGGACTGATTACCTCATCTTCTGTACATAGTTCTACTGTCTTAAGTTATGTCCTAGAATTTGTATTGATAAAGCCACTGGATGGCGAAACGTCTACAATAAAGATACCCAGATGTTGCACATGTGTCTTACTCTCATCTTGTCGGTATTATATACCATTCGTACACAACTAGACAGCCAAGTGGTAGAGGTCGAATCCATACACAGCTTTAAGAATATGATAAGGCTCACGCAGCCAAGATCCAGTGAATCTAATAGCGGCCAAAAGAGAGGCGGTTCCAGGAGCTGAGACTTGACCCCTGCAACACAAATAGGTGAGAACGAGCGCGCTCGCGCGCACACACAAATACACAATGAGTATATATATATAATGTATGTGTGTATGTGTACTCTCGTATATGTGGTTGCAGGGGTCGAGTCACAGCTCCTGGCCCCGCCTCTTCGCTGGTCGCTACTAAGTCCACTCTCTTCCCGCTCCATGAGTTTCATCGTACCTCTTCTTAAAGCTATGTACGGATCCTGCCTCTACTACTTCACTCTCCAGAGAGAGAGAGTGAGAGAGAGTGAGAGAGAGAGAGAGAGAGAGAGTGAGAGAGAGAGAGAGAGAGTGTGTGTGTGTTTCATAACACAAAGGTTTTAAAACAGGTTGTCGTAGGTAACAGCTCTTAGCTTATAGAGTTAGGAACCTTAAAGTGACTCCATTCTCTCTTCTCCCAGCCTCTCTTATTGTCTCTTCTCCCATCCTTTCTTATTCTCTCTTCTCCCAGCCTCTCGTATTGTCTCTTCTCCCATCCTTTCTTATTCTCTCTTCTCCCAGCCTCTCGTATTCTCTTCTATTCCTCAGAATCATCAAACACGTCAACTTTGAGGAATAATTACTGCACTTCTCTACCTCTCCCTTCCTCTCTTTATCTCCTCTTCCTACATCTCCCCCCCCATTTCGCATTTATCATGCCTCCTCTTCATTATCTTTCACCCCACCCCTCTTCCCCTCCTTCCTTCGCTATCTTGACTCCCCACCATACTACCACCACCCATTTTCCTCTTCTCCCCACCACCCACTTCCCTCGCTCCACATCCATCTTCTCCCCACTACCCATTTCCTTCCCCTCCCCACCACCTATCTTCCTCCCCTTCCCATACCCATCTTCCTCACCACCTAACTTCCTGCCCTCCGCCACCACCCATTTCCCTCTCCTCCCCACAACCCATCGTCCTCCCCTCCCCACCATCCCTTGCTCCCCATCCTCTTGCAATACACGTCTTTCCCATGCACTTAACGTAAATATTCGGAAACACACACACACACACACACACACACACACACACACACACACACACACACACACACACACACACACACACACACACACAGTAAATACAGTTCTTTGGGAAAAGAACTGGAAGGGAAGTCAGTTAAGGAGATGATTGGAGTAAGCACCTGGGAAGTGCCGGGAGCTAGAGGAAAACATACCTCGACGAATAACGGGAAACAGAAAAGACAAAGAGAAACTTTTGCTTCAATCAGAAATGCAGACACATAAAAAAAAGAGAAGGGCGAGAACGTGGAAAACTATCGGAAAAAGAGAAGAGAGAAGTGAGCAGATTAACCAGAGGAATATACAAGGCTGAGGAAAGAAGTCGTATGATAACCTGTATACGACATAACAAAAGTCAACTCTCAACACAAACTCCTTCACAGCAACACTAGAAGACCACAATACAAGAACCAGGTGATTCAACTAATGAAGGAAGGAGAGTTCATAGAAAATGACAAGGAAGTCTGTTAAGTGTTGAACAGGCGATTCAGAGTGGTCTTCTCAGTGGAAACAAGCGCAATGCCAGAAATTCCAGGGAAAAGGGTACACCAGCAGGTACTGGACACTATACATACAGCAGGTACTGGACACTATACATACAGCAGGTACTGGACACTATACATACAGCAGGTACTGGACACTATACATACAGCAGGTACTGGACACTATACATACAGCAGGTACTGGACACTATACATACAGCAGGTACTGGACACTATACATACAGCAGGTACTGGACACTATACATACAGCAGGTACTGGACACTATACATACAGCAGGTAATGGACACTACATACAGCAGGTACTGGACACTATACATACAGCAGGTAATGGACACCATATACACGATGGAGATGGATACAACAGAGGCAGTGGGACCTAACAAGGTGTCACCAGGGATTCTGTGAGAGGGAGCAGCAGCACTGTCTGAACCACCAGCTAAGACCTACATCAAGTAAGTGAACACAGGACAGTTACCAGAGATCTGGAAGTTGGTGAACGTAGTTTTACTGACATGTACAATTTGCAAGGTAACGAAGATGGTCAGGAGAGCGGTAAAGCACTTGGAGAGAAGTAGTTTCATGGATAATAACCAATATGAGTTCACAGATGGTAAATCTTGTCTTAACAATGACTCACGAAATCGTAATGACACGATTGCAAACCATACCACGGGTGGGGTTTGAACCCGCGGTTCAAGAGTTTTGAGACTCTCTGACCGAGGGTTCAAACCCCATCCGTGGTATGGATTGTCTTAATCTTTGGGAACTCTATGACAAGGAGAGAGTGGAGTGGATTCCATTTTCTCAAGACTGTAAAAAGACATTTTATTCTGTACTCTACATTAAACTGGTGGAAAAACTAACGAAGCAGGCAGGGATAACAGGGAACGTTCTGCAGTGGATCAGAGTACCTTAGAGGGAAGCAAAGAGCGATTGTCCAGGAAGAGATGTCAGAATGGGGAAGAATAACATTCGGGGTACCACAAGGATCAGTATTAAGGTCAGTACTGTTTCTGTACGTAAACGACATACCAGAAGGAATCAAGTCAATTGTATCTTTGTTTGCTAATGACGTAAAACTAATATGAACATTAGAACATAAGAAAGAAAGAAAGAACACTGCAGGAGGCGTATTGGCCCATGCGAGGAAAGTCCATGTTACCTCCCGGCTTAAACCAATGACCCACCTAGTCAGGTCAGGTCAGGTAGGTCACATCCACTTAAGGAAGGAGCACGGCATCAGCCCTGTTAGCACAAGCTAGTCAGGACCAACTCACACCCACTCGTGTATTTATCCAACCTATTTTTAAAACTACACAACGTCTTAGCCTCTATAATTGTACTGGGGAGTTTGTTCCACTCATCCACAACTCTATTACCAAACCAGTGCTTTCCTATATCCTCTCTGAATCTGAATTTTTCCAACTTAAAACCATTGCTGCGAGTCCTGTCTTGGTTAGATATTTTTAGCACGCTATTTACATCCTCTTTATTTATTCCTGTTTTCCATTTATACATCTCAATTATATCCCCCCTAATTCATGCACACAGGGCGAGGAGTTACGACTCAACCCCTGCAACCACAATTAGGTGAGTGAGTGAGCGCGCGCGCGCACGCACGCACGCACGCACGCACGCACGCACGCACGCACGCACGCACACACACACACACACACACACAACACACACCTACCTTCTGGAGTTTTATGACAAGGTAACAGAAGTAAGACACGAGAGAGAGGGGTGGGTTGATTGCATTTTCCTGGACTGCAGGAAGGCCTTTGACACAGTTCCTCACAAGAGATTAGTGCAGAAGTGTCATGTAGGGGGGTAATGATTGGATAGGATATAAGGGGAATATGGGAGTAAGCGGGGGGAGTCAGTAGGTAGGGAACAGGCGAGGTGGTAGGAGTGAGGTATGCGGAGGTAGGTAGGTAATGTGAGGTCACTGGTGACTACACCTTCACCACTCATTAACTCTACACTTTTAACTCTACACTACTCACTAACATATGCCTCGCCCACTCTTCACTCATATATAAACATAATAAAATATAAGAAATAGGAATAGCTAATAACGGGGACAGTGAATGTTACTATTCTACTCAAACACAGTTTATTATTAAGTCTTTGTACAATAATATATTTGGGAACAGAACATTATTGTGGTTTAGATAAATGGGGTGGTACACATAAGCAGTGAGACAGGGAACACAATCAATTGACCAAAATGAATGTAACTTACATTATAGCACAGAGGACAGTTCACTACAGGAACTAAGCCACAGGTCCCAAGACCTACACAGCACGAGTACTGCGCCAAGACAGTACTCTGCCCAATGCCTCCAACAGTCTCCTCCAGAGACTTCAGCAGCCTTCTCCCGAGCCCTGCACCCCAGCAGCAGCTCCGCTCGAAGTCTCTGCTCAGGAGCTCTGCATCCCAGCAGCAGCTCCGCTCGAAGTCTCTGCTCAGGAGCTCTGCACCCCAGCAGCAGCTCCGCTCGAATCTCCTGATCATGCTCTTCCTTGGGCTTTTATGGTGGTCCAAGCACCCTCCACAACCACGTGTACGACCTGACGCCTAGGTCTGAGGCGTCAAGAACAAAAGACCTCAGACGTGGGCGTGGCTACAGACGTTTGCCAAGGCAAGGTGTGACCATATAATTGGTTAAATTAGGTCTCCCGAGAGTCCTCACAAGCCCAGCTGGACTACATCACATTCCCCTTTCTCCCCCAATTTAAAATATCTGAGAACTAGGACAATTTGTCCTAGTTATTAGACTATTTTAATCCTATCCCCTTTAATCTATTACAATACAAAGACAAAATTATACATAATACAACTATATTTCCCCCAACCTCCTCAACCACCACAAGGCAGCATAATCAGTACGCCTGGCAGTTGCACACTACAACATCTGAAAATCGAGACAGGGCAGGCATCGCAGCTAAGACCCTCCATTATCCTATGCCACTACTAGGATTCACTGGCCTCATAAAACAAGGCGGCCATAATCACTGGACCGTATTCAAGGTCACCTTATTTCACACAGGTAGCACTAACACTTCTGGCAAGTCAAAGTAGGCTGGGGACATCTCTCACTCTCAATTGTCTCTCAAGGCTGGCAGGGCATCCCCGCATACCTGTCGCACAGGTCGACCAGCAAGGCAGGACACACCTCCATGCCGCCCTTGAAAGCAGGCTGGTCCCAGCAGCTGGAGTCCATCTCCGCGGCTCACGTCCTTCCACATCTCCGAGGATGGCAACTCCTTCATAGTAGATTCTCCTGTCCTGGCACACCAGCCAGAATCCCTCACACACCACTGCAGCATCACCGCCATCTCCTCTTGAGCTAGGCAGCATCGCAGCATCACAGCACGGCCACAGCATATCCATCATCACAGCACGGCCGTATCACAGCAGCACATAGCACGGCCGTATCACAGCAGCACACAGCACGGCCACAGCATCGCAGCACGGCTACAGCATCGCAGCACGGTCCCAGCATCACAGCACGGCCGCAGCGTCTCAACATCACAGCACGGCCGCAGCATCTCAACATCACAGCAGCACACAGCACGGCCACAACATAGCAGCACGGCTACAGCATCTCAGCAGCATCACAGCAGCCGACATCAGCAGTAGAAGGCTATGGGTCAGTTGCTCGAGGTGAGGTGAGGTCACTTCAGGGCATCAACAGCAGGTGCGGTCACCCATCCCTGGCAACTGCGAGTAACTGGCGGTCCATGGGTGATGGTCACAGAGGCTGGGTGACGCAGACAGACACCCACTACACTGGATGACAGACCAGGGCAGCAATACATCTACTGGGGCACATCAGCTGGGTGACTGGACATATCAGCTGGGTGACTGGGCACATCAGGTGGACAGCAATTATAGGCAACTCTTCAATGGGTGACAGTTGTGGGTGAGTCTTCCAAGGCGGGCTGGGTGACTTCTCATTCCTCTGTAAATATTCAATTTCGGCCAGTAATTGCTTCCCCCAAAAGTCTCACCCAAATACTGATATTCTCCACCATTTATCTCAAACCAACAACCAACTCCACCAAATATAATATTACAACCAAACAATTATTTAGACCCACCGTCAAAAAAGGGCAGTTAAGGTCACTAGGATTATAATATCATACAGATATTCACTTTAGATTTTACACACACAAGAAAAAAAATAAGTGGTAGCAAACGGTAGCATAACATAAGTATAACCGAGCAGTCAAAAATAAGGCACATGGGACTGGTTCCTACTATAAAAATAATAAGAACCACCACCGCTTAGACACCATGTCATGTAGGGGGTATTGATTGAATAGGATATAAGGGGAATATGGGAGTAAGGGATTATGTAGGCAGGGGAGAGGCAGGCGAGGTGGTAGGAGTGAGATGATTAGCGGAGGTAGGTAGGTAATGACAGGTCAGTGGTGACCACCACGACACTCTCATTAACTCTACAATACTCACTAACATATGCCTCGCCCACTCTTCACTCATATATAAACATAATAAAATATAAGAAAAAAAGACAGGTACAGTGAATATTACTATTCTACTCAAACACAGTTTATTATTACGTCTTTGTACCATAATATATTTGGGAACAGAACATTATTGTGGTTTAGATAAATGGGGTGGTACACATAAGCAGTGAGACAGGGAACACAATCAACTTGACCAAAATGAATGTAACTTACAATATTGTACAGAGGACAGTTCACTACAGGAACTAAGCCACAGGTCCCAAGACCTACACAGCACGAGTACTGCGCCAAGCCAGTACTCTGCCCAATGCCTCCAACAGTCTCCTCCAGAGACTTCAGCAGCCTTCTCCCGAGCCCTGCACCCCAGCAGCAGCTCCGCTCGAAGTCCCTGCTCAGGAGCTCTGCATCCCAGCAGCAGCTCCGCTCGAATCTCTGCTCAGGAGCTCTGCACCCCGGCAGCAGCTCCGCTCGAGTCTCCTGATCATGCTCTTCCTTGGGCTTTTATCGTGGTCCAAGCACCCTCCACAACCACGTGTTGCGACCTGACGCCTAGGTCTGAGGCGTCAAGAACAAAAGACCTCAGACGTGGGCGTGGCTACAGACGCCTGCCAAGGCAAGGTGTGACCATATAATTGGTCAAATTAGGTCTCTCCAGAGACCTCACAAGCCCAGCTGAACTACATCACAACTGTACACTGTGTATGTTAGGCCCATACTGGAGTATGTAGCACCAGTCTGGAACCCACACCTGGTCAACACGTCAAGAAGTTAGAGAAAGTACAAAGGTTTGCAACAAGGCTAGTCCCAGAGTTCAGGGGAATGTCGTACGAGGAAAGGTTGAGGGAAATCGGACCGACGACACTGGAGGACAGAAGGGTCAGGGGAGACATGATAACGACATACAAGATACTGCGGGGAACAGACAAGGTGGACAGAGACAGGATGTTCCAGAGAGGAGACACAGAAACAAGGGGTCACAACTGGAAGTTGAAGACTCAGACGAGTCACAGGAACGTTAGAAAGTATTTCTTCAGTCATAGAGTCGTCAGGAAGTGGAACAGCCTACCAAGTGAAGTAGTGGAGGCAGGAACCATACATAGTTTTAAGAAGAGGTATGACAAAGCTCAGGAAGCAGAGAGGGAGAGGACCTAGTAGCGATCAGTGAAGAGGCGGGGCCAGGAGCCGAGTCTCGACCCCTGCAACCGCAATTAGGTGAGTACAATTACACACACACACACACACACACGCACACGCGCGCGAGCGCGCGCGAGTATGAGGGAAGGCGGAATAAAACTCACGACCGGAAGGGAGAAATTGACTTAGCGGACACAAAAACGTAAATCTAACAACTCTTGAAGTCTGATTAACCAGACTCTTGGTGTACCAGGTTTGGAAGTGTAGCAAGCGTCACGAGACGCTTGTTACACTTCCAGATTCACGTAAACTGTCTCATAAACCTTCTAGACAGCTAAGTTAGCCCTCTGGAAGCACCAAACTCGTACGGGCGTAGTCGCTTTAAGAGGATTCACACCTCTAACACTCAGACGGGATACAGCGATGGGCGAAACGTGCAGAACTCACCTCTGGTGCTGTATACCTGAAGAAGGTTTCGGGGGTCAACGTCCCCGCGGCCCGGTCTCAGACCAGGCCTCGTGGTGGTTCAGGGTCTCATCAACCAGGCTGTTACTGCTGACCACACGCAAACTGACGTACGAACCACAGCCCGCAGGTACTGACTTTAGGTGCCTGTCCAGTGCCTTCTTGAAGACAGTCAGGGGTCTACTGGTAATCCCCCTTATGTATGCTGGGAGGAAGTTGAATAGTCTTGGGCCCCGGACACTTATTGTGTTGTCTCTCAGTGTACTCGTGGCGCCCCTGCTGTTCATAGGGAAAATATTGCATCTGCCAAGTCTTTTGCTTTCATAGGGAGTGATTTTCGTGTGCAAGTTTGGCACTAATCCCTCTAGAATTTTCCAAGTGTATATTAACATGCATCTTTCTCGCCTGCGTTCCAGGGAGTACAGATCAAGGGATTTCAACCGTTCCCAGTAATTTAGGTGCTTTATCGTACATGTGTGTGCCGTGAAAGTTATTTGTACACTCTCCAGTTCAGCGATTTCGCCTGCCTTGAAAGGGGCAGCTAGTGTACAGCAGTATTCCAGCCTAGACAGAACAAGTGATTTAAAGAGAATCATGGGCTTGGCGTCTCTAGTTTCGAAGGTTCTCATTATCCATCTTATCATTTTTCTAGCAGATGCGGTAGATACATTGCTGTGGTCTTTGAAGGTGAGATCCTATGACATTATCACTCCCAGGTCCTTCACATTGCTTTTTCGCTCTATTGTGTGGTTAGAATTTGTTGTATACCCTGATACGGTTTTAATTTCCTCAAGTTTTCCATATCTAAGTAGTTTTGGGTGGCCCATTTGAAGATTTGGTTGATGTCCGCTTGGAGTCTTGCAGTGTCTTCGATTAAGGTCACTGCCATGGCAATTCGGATGTTATTCACATAGACACGGAGCTATGACTTACATCTCTGTCTATGTCAGATATGAGGATGAGGAATAGGATGAGAGCAAGTACTGTGCCTTGTTGAACAGGAGTTTTTCACGGTAGCTGCCTTAGACTTTACTTCGTTTACCACTACTCTTTGTTCTATTTGTTAGGAAGTTATAGATCCATCTACCAACTTTCCCTGTTATTCCTTTATCACGCATTTTGTGCGCTATTACACCATGGTCGCACTTGTCGAAGGCTTTTCCAAAGTCTGTGTATACTACATCTGCATTTTATCCTCTATAACATCCAGGACCTTGTCATAGTGGTCCAGTAGCTGGAACAAGCAGGAGCGATCTGCTCTAAACCCGTGTTGCCCTGGGTTGTGTAACTGATGGGTATCTAGGTGGTTGGCGATCTTGCTTCTTAGAACCCTTTCAAAGATTATGATATGAGATGTTAGTTCTATCGGTCTGTAGTTCTTTGCAACTGCTTTACTGCCACCTTTGTAGAGTGGGGTTATGTCTGTTGTTTTTAGTGAGTGTGGGATGACTCCTGTGTCCATGCTCCCTCTGCATAGACTGCAGAAGGCATGTGACATGGGCTTCTTGCAGTTCTTGATGAACACGGAGTTCCAAGAGTCTGGGCCTGGGGCAGAGTGCATGGTCATGTCATTTATTGCCTCTTCAAAGTCTTGTGGTATTAGGATAATATCAGAGATTTTTGAGAGGAAAATTTGGGTCTCTGTCATAAAGAATTCATTTAGAATGTCGACCCTTAGTTTGGTTAACGGCTCGCTGAACACCGAGTCGTACTGAGACTTTAGTATCTCATCTCTTTGCTGTCATCTGTGTATGTCCCATCTCGCCTAAGCAGCGGCTCAATATTGGATGTTGTTTTACCCTTAGATTTGGCAAAAGACAAGAAGTATTTTGTTTTTGTCGTTTTGTTTCCTTTATGACTTTGAGATCTTCCTGAGATTCTTGTCTCCTGTAAGATTCCTTAAGTTTAAGTTCGATATTTTCTATTTCTCTGATCAGTGCCTTCCTTCGTGTTTCAGATATATTGTCTCCTTTCAGCAGCTCTGTGATTCTTCACCGTATGTATAGGGAGCGTCTCTCTCTTTCTAGTTTACATCTTCTCTTTTTTTTTCTTAATGGAATGTGCCTTGAGCAGACCTCAAGAACCACAGAGTTATTTTTTTCTAGGCAAAAGTTCAGATCCGTGTTTAGGATATCTTTCCAGCTTGTTTCATTTACGACATGGTTGAACTGTTCCCATTGTATGTTTTTGTTACTGTAGTTGAATTCTTGTGAAGACACCCTCCTGACTGATCACATTTTGCTGGTCAGGAGCCCTGTGTATACATGTCTGTACCTCTATTACATTGTGATATGAGTGTATTGTCTTTGATACAGTTATATTACGTATCAGATCGTCGTTGTTAGTGAAGATGAGATCCAGGGTATTTTCTAGTCTTGTAGGCTCTAATATTTGCAGGTTTAAAGTGAATTTGACGCGTAAATCTGAATTTTCATTTGAGCTGCCTCCTGGGGTGATCTCTAAAATATTATTTGCTATACTCCTCCATTTTAGGTATCTCAAGTTGAAATCTCCCAGTAGCAAGATGTTTAGGGCAGGAGTTGGGAGTTCTTTCAGACAGTGGTCAATTTTTAAAAGCTGTTCCTGGAATTGCTGGGAAGTTGCATCTGGAGGCTTGTATACTACCACAATGACAAAATTTTGGTTTTCAATCTTTACTGCCAAAGCTTCTACTACATCATTTGAGGTGTTTAGGAGTTCTGAGCAAATGAGCGACTCTGTGACGTACTCTGTTGCCTGTTTAGTCTGTCGCATCGGAATAGGTTATAACCTGGATCCATATTTCGTTATCAAAATGATCCTTTATATGGGTCTCTGTGAAAGCTGCAAACACTGCATTTGATTCCGTGAGCAGACCCTTGATGCAAGGAATTTTGTTGTTTGTTGGCGGCTTTAGACTCTGTTTGCAAAGATAAATGTCGTTATATTGTTGGAATTCAGGAGGCTTTTATTTGCTGGCTATAATATCTGTTGTTATGAAGTGAAGGCCATTGACTGTGCCTGTGATCACTGGTAAACTACGAGTAACCATGTAAGGACATGTACAAATATGTAAGTACATATTCTTACACTAAGTGTATGTACTTGCATGTACCTTATATGTGCTTAAATGCAAGTCAAATGTAAAAAAATGTACTTACATATAAGTACAGTATATATAAGTAAATGTACTTACAAGTACAGTACATATAAGTAAACGTACATGTAAGTACAGTACATATGAAAACATGTACTTGCATAAAAATACATGTAAGTACAGTACAAGCAAGAATACGTACATTTAAGTACTGTCAGCCGACGCACCATGTACGTACATGTAACGCCAGATAGTACAAACAATTACAAATTTTCTGACAACTCAAGACGATGGTGACGTAAGGACAAAACGTTCCCTACCCCCCCCCCAAAAAAAAAAAAAAAAAATTAATGAAGAATTTTTTCTATTTTCAAATCGCATGACCTGTGTGTTTATTTACTGTTTAACTGAGTGCCGGTAATTAAGTAGACTTTAAATGAGAGAAAAACGTCAAAAGGAACGAAAGCAAGTTTATTTACGGGAGGTTTAGAGCGTAACAGCAGTAACAACAGCAGCAACAGAATGACAAAAACAATAGCAACGACGCGAACAACAGAAGCAGCAATAGTAGTAGTAGAAGTACTAGTAATAGTGATAGCAACACGAGTACTAACAGCAACACCAGGAGCAGCAGTAGTAACAGTAGCAACACTATACCACCACTACCACTAGTCAACCAGGGTGATGGCTGCCACAGTGGTGGTTGGCATGCATGTCGGACTTGACGTCACCAGCAGGACACTAGAGCCAGGTACTCCACTCCCTAGGAATATAAACTAAGTCCAGCTCCATCACACATCTCCAAGGTTCACATCTTGATCCTCCATCACACATCTCCAAGGTTCACATCTTGACCCTCCATCACACATCTCCAAGGTTCACATCTTGACCCTCCATCACACATCTCCAAGGTTCACATCTTGACCTCCATCACACATCTCCAAGGTTCACATCTTGATCCTCCATCACACATCTCCAAGGTTCACATCTTGACCTCCATCACACATCTCCAAGGTTCACATCTTGACCTCCATCACACATCTCCAAGGTTCACATCTTGATCCTCCATCACACATCTCCAAGGTTCACATCTTGACCCTCCATCACACATCTCCAAGGTTCACATCTTGACCCTCCATCACACATCTCCAAGGTTCACATCTTGATCCTCCATCACACATCTCCAAGGTTCACATCTTGACCTCCATCACACATCTCCAAGGTTCACATCTTGACCCTCCATCACACATCTCCAAGGTTCACATCTTGACCTCCATCACACATCTCCAAGGTTTACATCTTGATCCTCCATCACACATCTCCAAGGTTCACATCTTGACCTCCATCACACATCTCCAAGGTTCACATCTTGATCCTCCATCACACATCTCCAAGGTTCACATCTTGACCTCCATCACACATCTCCAAGGTTCACATCTTGATCCTCCATCACACATCTCCAAGGTTCACATCTTGACCCTCCATCACACATCTCCAAGGTTCACATCTTGACCCTCCATCACACATCTCCAAGGTTCACATCTTGACCTCCATCACACATCTCCAAGGTTCACATCTTGACCCTCCATCACACATCTCCAAGGTTCACATCTTGACCCTCCATCACACATCTCCAAGGTTCACATCTTGACCTCCATCACACATCTCCAAGGTTTACATCTTGATCCTCCATCACACATCTCCAAGGTTCACATCTTGACCTCCATCACACATCTCCAAGGTTCACATCTTGACCCTCCATCACACATCTCCAAGGTTCACATCTTGATCCTCCATCACACATCTCCAAGGTTCACATCTTGACCTCCATCACACATCTCCAAGGTTCACATCTTGACCCTCCATCACACATCTCCAAGGTTCACATCTTGACCCTCCATCACACATCTCCAAGGTTCACATCTTGACCTCCATCACACATCTCCAAGGTTTACATCTTGATCCTCCATCACACATCTCCAAGGTTCACATCTTGACCTCCATCACACATCTCCAAGGTTCACATCTTGACCCTCCATCACACATCTCCAAGGTTTACATCTTGACCCTCCATCACACATCTCCAAGGTTCACATCTTGACCCTCCATCACACATCTCCAAGGTTCACATCTTGACCCTCCATCACACATCTCCAAGGTTCACATCTTGACCCTCCATCACACATCTCCAAGGTTCACATCTTGACCCTCCATCACACATCTCCAAGGTTCACATCTTGACCCTCCATCACACATCTCCAAGGTTCACATCTTGACCCTCCATCACACATCTCCAAGGTTCACATCTTGACCCTCCATCACACATCTCCAAGGTTCACATCTTGACCCTCCATCACACATCTCCAAGGTTCACATCTTGATCCTCCATCACACATCTCCAAGGTTCACATCTTGATCCTCCATCACACATCTCCAAGGTTCACATCTTGACCCTCCATCACACATCTCCAAGGTTCACATCTTGACCCTCCATCACACATCTCCAAGGTTCACATCTTGACCCTCCATCACACAACGTGGAGATACGGTAGCCAGACTCAGTAGGAGTGATATCTTTGATCCAGCATCAGATCCTGACGCCTGACAGCGGCGGCGGCGGCGGCAGCGGCGGCGGCGGCAGCGGCAGCAGCACTAGCAGCATCCACTAAGGTATATTTCATACTGTAAGCGAATATTCAGTTTTGTCAGCTAATTGTATTTACCATCTGTCGTACCTTGCACTGCGCACCGCTTCTCTTACTAACAAATCCCTTTACAATTAACCAAGTATATTATTGTACTAAATAAAGATTTAATACATAATACATTATATTAATACAATATAATAATACGTTAATATATAATACGTCGTTAATACATTAAAACACATTAATACATTTTAATACATAATACATCATTAATACATTATAATGCATCATTAATACATTATGATACATCGTTGATAAATTATAATACATTAATACATTATAATACATCGTTAATATATTAAATTTGTTATTCTGTATACTGATTTTTCTGTACGAAGTGTGTGTGTGTGTGTGTGTGTGTGTGTGTGTGTGTGTGTGTGTGTGTGTGTGTGTGTGTGTGTGTGTGTGTGTGTGTGTGTGTGTGTGTGTGTGTGAGGTGAGCTGGTAACCTTACCGACTCAATAACGAGGTTAACAAAGGTCAGTCCTCTGGCCCCCTCGTGAAATTTACAAATTAGACCATACGACCCCCACCCACGTATAAAAATCTTCCTGCAAGACAAACCAGTGATAAAAGTTTGAAGCCTACCAGTAGAGTCATTCTCCCGTAATCGAGTGCAATCAAACTTGAAAAATACCTAGCAATACTCAAAAAAAAAAAAAAAAAAAAAAAAAAAAAAAAAAAAAAAGAGAACTGCAACCAAGACAGTTTATTTTCATTTATGCCGGCAGTATATGCAATGAAAGAATTGAGTTAACATTATTTCGTCAATTTGTGTCTATTTTTACAATTGAAGGCAAGAAATATCGAGGTTTTCAATTCTGGCGTAAAGTATAACAAATGTCGTCCAGGAAATTTGAATATTTTCAATTTCGTCTTACAACACTAGGCACACAAAAAGCCCTCCAGCCCACAATATACTGATGACAAAGCTGTCATGTAGCTCGTGGTGTTTCCATGCCAAGTGACTTATATTAAGAATATATTCACTCGAAGGCGATCAACCTGTAGAGACCGTTGAGAGGCTGAGAACGAGGAGGGAACAGTGATTCAGTGGGCGTGAGGAGACGTGCTTTGTAAAGTCATCATTAACCCTCTACAAAGAGTGAAACGTCCCTATAACATCTTGTTCTGTGTGTAGACTCTCAGGTGCGGGTATTAAGAGGCACGTAAGTACCCCAGTCTTAATAACCTGCCCATTTTTCCACTATAATCTACCTTGTCTATAATTACTATCGCGTTTCCTTTGTTTCGTAAGGTGAAGTCCAGGATCTTTCCTTAATTCATTGTATAACTTAACAAATCTTTGATGACAGTTGTGTTGTGGAGGTCTGAATGGTGCTCACACCTCTACAACTATTACCATCACATTAAACCATCACCTATTCGGCAGCATCAAGGCGCACCCTTGAAGGGCGACTTGCCTTTTTATAGCAGTCAGGAATAGCATTCCGTGCATGCGCTTTTGGAAAAATGGGGAAAATGTATTTCAGGAGTTGAAAACTCAAGATTTCACACATACGGATCACCCTGTACACAGGTGGGGCTCCAAATCTTGTTTGGGTTCAGAGCCTCGGGGATTTACGTGCCTTCAGCCTTCCAAATCTCTTAGTAACACCGGCCTCCACATATTTTTTGACTCCAGGCCCTCAGCTTCCTTTGTATTTTCAGACTTCTCTATGTATTCTAGTACTTATGTATTTATTCCAGGATTTTCTACGTATTCCAGGATTATCAACGCATTCCAGGACATATTTATTTCAGAATTATCTATGTATTCCAGGATTATATATATATATATATATATATATATATATATATATATATATATATATATATATATATATATATATATATATATATATATATATATACCGTGCCGAATACGTAAAACTTGCGATTTTGGCTTAAATAGCAACGCTCTTCTTGCCGAATAAGGCAAGTGAAAATTTGTGTGTGTAATAATTTCCCAAAAATCATTCAGAACCTAACGAAAAAAATATGTTTCATTGTGTTTATTATTAAATTATTGTAAACTTACCTAAAATATATTTAGCTGGATTAGACTAAATTAAATTGCGCTTGTTATAATAAGGTTAGGTAAGTTTTCTAAGGTTCTTTTGGTAAAAAAATATAAATTTTTATATTAACATAAATGAAAAAAATATATGTATCTTTAAACGTGTAAGAGAAACTTTTAGAAAAGACTTAATCTGAAATGAGTTCTTGCTAAATGACCAGTTTTACTTATTCGGCACGACATTATATAAATTTAAAGACCCCTTCCTGCCAAGTCAGGGTGGTCCTACCTCAGGTACAGTGTTCTTGGGATACACTCAACAATACTGTCCTACCTAAGGTACAGTGTTCATGGGATACACTCAACAATCCAGGTCAAACACTGACATTTATATAAGTTCCCTCTTACAAAATTTATTTACAGGACGTTCTTCAATTATTTCGCAGTAGAGTCGCTCTCACTCGGTGTCCTTGATAACACCCAGATAACACCGGAACACTCAGTCTTTACACTACTTTTGTATCGACCTCTTCAAAGATTGTTGAAGATCCAACAGGTGGTCATCCATGTGAGATTGTTGGTGATTCAACAGGTGGTCATCGTTTAAGGATTGTTGGTGATTCAACAAATGGTCATCCATGAAGGATTGTTGATTCAGCAGGTGGTCATACATGAAGGATTGATGATTCAACAAGTGGTCATCTAACAGGACAATCAGTAACGAAATTCATGAAAAAAAATAATACAACGATTTATCACAGTTTTTCAGTTCGAGACAACTAGAGAAGCCGCAGTGCGACTGCAGATGACTAAATATTTCCAGTTCAGGGTCGCAGTTGGCGGCCTCGGCTAACATTACCCAGTCCAGTAGGTGGCAGGTTTTGCCACTTCTTACTGAAGTCACTGTAGACAGCAAAATGTTATGCTTTATTGGCAACCTTGTCAATAAAGTATAGCATTATACTGCAGTTGTGTTTACCCTGCCATCGTCTCTTGCATTTTATACCATTTATCTCCAATGTCGAACAGAGAGCTGGAAGAACAAAGCTGGTAGAACAGAGAGCTGGAAGAACAGGGAACTGGTAAAGCAAAAAGTTAATAAAACAGAGCTGGTAAAGCAGAGAGCTGGTAATTTCCGACCCCCAGTTCGATTCCCCGCAAACCATGAAAAACTCAACTGTTTACTACAGGTTTTCGGTCACACACACACACACACACACACACACACACACACACACACACACACACACACACACACAGTATCAATGAACAAAATCTTTAAATGTAAAAAATTAACACTGTTCGGGGGTGATAAAAATGTGTGTGTACTCGCCTAATTGTGGTTGCAAGGGTCGAGTCATAGCTCCTAGCCCCCTGTGTGTGTGTGTGTGTCTCTTGGGAGTTTACAGTGTGACTGGGGAGCTGAGTGTGACTGGGGAGCTGAGTGTGTGACTGGGCGAGCTGAGTGGCCTGGGGAGCTGTGTGACTGGGGAGCTGAGTGTGTGACTGGGGAGCTGAGTGTGTGACTGGGGGAGCTGAGAGTGGCCTGGGGAGCTGTGTGACTGGGGAGCTGAGTGTGACTGGGGAGCTGAGAGTGTGACTGGGGAGCTGAGAGTGTGACTGGAGAGCTGAGAGTGTGACTGGAGAGCTGTGTGACTGGGGAGCTGAGTGTACTCACCTATTTGTGGTTGCAGGGGTCGAGTCTTAGCTCCTGGCCCCGCCTCTTCACCGGTTGCTACTGGGCCCTCTCTCTCCCCGCTCCATGAGCTTTATCAAACCTCGTCTTAAAACTGTGTATGGTTCCTGCCTCCACTACGTCATTTTCTAGGCTATTCCACTGGCTTACAACTCTATGACTGAAGAAATACTTCCTAATATCTCTCTGACTCATTTGTGTCTTCAACTTCCATTCGTGGCCTCTTGTTTCTGTGTCCCCTCCCTGGAACATCCTGTCTTTGTCCACCTTGTCTATTCCACGCAGTATTTTATATGTCGTTATCATGTCTCCCCTGACCCTCCTGTGTGGCTGGGGAGCTGAGTGTGTGACTGGGGAGCTGAGTGTGTGACTGGGGAGCTGAGTGTGTGACTGGGGAGCTGAGTGTGTGACTGGGGAGCTGAGTGTGACTGGGGAGCTGAGAGTGGCCTGGGGAGCTGAGAGTGTGACTGAGGAGCTGAGTGTGTGACTGGGGAGCTGAGTGTGTGACTGGGGAGCTGAGTGTGTGACTGGGGAGCTGAGTGTGTGACTGGGGAGCTGAGTGTGTGACTGGGGAGCTGAGTGTGTGACTGGGGAGCTGAGTGTGTGACTGGGGAGCTGAGAGTGGCCTGGGGAGCTGAGAGTGTGACTGAGGAGCTGAGTGTGTGACTGGGGAGCTGAGTGTGTGACTGGGGAGCTGAGTGTGTGACTGGGGAGCTTAGTGTGTGACTGGGGAGCTGAGTGTGTGACTGAAGAGCTGAGTGTGTGACTGAAGAGCTGAGTGTGTGACTGGGGAGCTGAGAGTGGCCTGGGGAGCTGAGAGTGTGACTGGGGAGCTGAGTGTGTGACTGGGGAGCTGAGTGTGTGACTGGGGAGCTGAGTGTGTGACTGGGGAGCTGAGTGTGTGACTGGGGAGCTGAGTGTGTGACTGGGGAGCTGAGTGTGTGACTGGGGAGCTGAGTGTGTGACTGGGGAGCTGAGAGTGGCCTGGGGAGCTGAGAGTGTGACTGGGGAGCTGAGAGTGGACTGGGGAGCTGAGTGTGTGACTGGGGAGCTGAGTGTGTGACTGGGGAGCTGAGTGTGTGACTTGGGAGCTGTGTGACTGGGGAGCTGAGTGTGTGTGTGACTGGGGAGCTGAGAGTGGCCTGGGGAGCTGAGTGTGTGACTGGGGAGCTGAGTGTGTGTGTGTGACTGGGGAGCTGAGTGTGTGTGACTGGGGAGCTGAGAGTGGCCTGGGGAGCTGAGTGTGTGACTGGGGAACTGAGAGTGGCCCGGGGAGCCGAGTGTGTGACTGGGGAGCTGAGTGTGTGACTGGGGAGCTGAGAGTTGCCTGGGGAGCTGAGAGTGGCCTGGGGAGCTGAGAGTGTGACTGGGGAGCTGAGAGTGTGACTGGGGAGCTGAGTGTGTGACTGGGGAGCTGAGAGTGACCTGGGGAGCTGAGTGTGTGACTGGGGAGCTGAGAATGGCCTGGGGAGCTGAGTGACTGGAGAGCTGAGAGTGGCCTGGGGAGCTGTGTGACTGGAGAGCTGAGAGTGGCCTGGGGAGCTGTGTGTGTGACTGGGGAGCTGAGAGTGGCCTGGGGAGCATCATCTGGTATTCTCCTCACCCCTGGTGCCCGCCAGACAGGCGCTACAAACTCCCCAAAAGGGAGAAGGTTGAACCTAAAAATAGAAGGGTTGAGAAAGTCAATCATTCTACTAGCGTTCCTTAACTTACTGCGTCACGAGTACACACTAGTAGAGTACACACTCCTCTGATATACCTCTGATGAGTTTCGAGAGTCTCACTACTCTTGGAGCCCGGCCCTGGGCCAGGCTCGTCTGGTCTACCAGGCTGTTGCTGCTGGAGTTCCGCTGCCCCACATATCCATCAAAGCCTGGCTGATCTGGCACCTGGTGAAGATACCTGTCCAGTTTCCTCTTGAAGACGTCTACACTTGTTCCAACGGTGTTTCTGTTATCTTCTGGTAAGATGTTGAATAATCTGGGGCCACGAATGTTGATACAGTGTTCCCTTATTGTGCCCACCGCACCCCCGAGTACATACTATAAGAAGACAGCACACACTACTAGGAGAGTACACACTACTACGAGAGTATTGGAGAGAGTACACACCAGAAGAGAGTACACACAATCTAAATGGAAACCTTTGGACACACATTAATATCTACTAGTAGCGGGCTGATATCTGCTGGTAGCAGACTGATGTCTGCTGGTAGCAGACTGATGTCTGCTGGTAGCAAGCCTAAGTCTGCTGGTAGTGGGCTGATATCTGCTGGTAGCAGGCTGATATCTGCTGGTAGCAGGCAGAATGAACAGTCTTGGGCAACGGACGTTGACACAAACTTCTCTTTGTAAGTCTATGGCGCTCCTGCTTTTCACTATGTCAGTGTTACATTTCCTATCATATTTCTCACTCCAGTGAGTTATGGTGGAGTGTAGATTGGGAACCAAGCCCTCCAGTGTCTTCTATCAGGTAGATTTCCTTTATTTTTTTCGTCACTGCTATGTTTCCTGCCTTGAATGGAGCTGTCGACACTGAGCAGCGCTCCAAGCGAGAGAGCACAAGTGATCTGAATAGTGTCAACAATGGCAGTACTTCTCATATTTTAAAGCTCTCATTATCCAGTCTAAAGGGGTGGATAATGAGTACTAAAGTACTAATGTACTAAATGAGTACTAAAGGAAGTACTACTGTTATAGTACTTGCTTTAGTACATTCTTTAAAACACAGGTCCGCTGATATTATTATACCGTTGTCTTTCATGTTTATTTTTTCATTCTTTGGCGTGATCTTTCTGCATTATATATACCGTCTCATTTTATCCATATCTGAGCAAATGGAATTTGTCCCCATCAAACACCGTGTTATTATCCACCGCCCACTCTAAGACTTTATATCCGCTTGCAATTTTTCGGTGTCTTCTACAGAGATGACTTTCGTGCTATTGTTTGTTGATACCAAAGGAAGATTCAAAGCTCTATTTTCTTTTATCTTTGTTACAAGGATGATAAACAGTAGAGGCGCCAGGACCGTGCCTCGGGGTACTAAACTTTTTACTCTGCTAAGGCTCGACTTTGCATTATTTACTACCACTCTTCGTGTTTCATTATTTAAAAAAAATAGTACTTTCCCTGTTATAACTACTGATCTTATTTTCTATGTTACTACTGAATGGAGTCACACTGGTCAAATACATTAGTAAAGTCCCTGACACACGGAGTCTACCAAACCCTCCGTAATTTTGCCACCATGAACCAATAGTTGTGAAAAGCATGATTTTACCCCCATGAACCTGTAAATAACCAGGGGGAAAAAGTTAAAATCCATACGATTTTCACTGGGAGTGTGAGAATGTGAGTAAGGAGAAGAGGGGGGGGGAGAGGAGTGAGAGTTGCAGAGGAAGTGTGTGTTGCTGGACCATGTTTAAACCACCATAACAATAACACAGTGGGTGTCCCTCAGGCCAAGAAAGTGTTTAGAGAGAGAGAGAGAGAGAGAGAGAGAGAGAGAGAGAGAGAGAGAGAGAGAGAGAGAGAGAGAGAGAGAGAGAGAGAGAGAATGTGTGTACTCACCTATTTGTGGTTGTAGGAGTCGATTCACAGTTCCTGGCCCCGCCTCTTCACTGGTCGCTACTAGGTCCTCTCTCTCCCTGCTCCATGAGCTCTAACAAACATCATCTTAAAACCATGTATGGTTCCTGCCTCCAATACGTTGTTTGCCAGACTATTCAACTTTCTGACAACTCTATGACTGTGTGTGTGTGTGTGTGTGTGTGTGTGTGTGTGTGTGTCTTTGCTTCTTCACTTTCGTCTTTTTCCTTACCTTTCTTGCTCCCTCTCTCCACTATTACTCTCCCTCACTCCGAATAATGACACCCTTCCCTCCAGCACTCCCCCTCCCTCATTTCAGGGCCCTTCATCGCAATATTTTCCAAAGTAATACACACCCCCTCGTTCCCCTACCCTACATCCTCTACCATCCTCCCCTCCTCTCTCCCCTCACGCTGATCATGCCTTCTAAAGCGCCTTACTAAAATGAAATGATGTATAAGAGGGAAGAAAGGATGGAAAATACGAGGGAAGACGAAATACAGAGAGAGAGAGAGAGAGAGAGAGAGAGAGAGAAGGGGGGAACGATGTCAGGTTACATTTGGGTCTGAAAAAAATACCCACAAATGATGATGGTCTCTAGGCAGCATCATGGTAATGCCGGAGCTGTGGAAAGAAAGAATGGGATTGTGTTGGAACCCGGGGATGAGGTTGATATCCCTCGGGGTGAAATTCGATTCCAAACTGATTATGAAGAACCATGTAGTAAATCTTGCAAACAAAGCGGCCAGGAAAGCTTACAGCACTTAAACGTATCTCGCATCTGCTCGACAGCACAGGCTGCAACACTCTGTATGAGGCAGAAGTGCGCCCACATCTTGAGTATGCGCCACTTTCTTGGACTGTGTCCCCCGACTTATCTATGACTTTCTGATAGAAAACAGAGCGACAAACTCATCTCTCGCCTCGACAGATCTAATATTTCATCAGAGGCTTCAACAGCGAACTGATGTGGGTGGTCTGAGTGTTATATACAACTCCAATGTTGTCCAAGTACCAAACGCGGCTCCACTTCGTGGACGGCGAGAAGACAGTGTCTATACAACAAGACGGGCAGCAAACAACTGGCTGTACCCTTGACAAGAACATCATCTGAAATTATTTTTTCCAAGAATGACTCGAGTCTGGAACATGTTCGTGCAGCATAATGACATCGATGAAACAAGTCAGCTGACCAAATAAAATCGCTGGCTCACAGACGGCTTTAATTCCCTATTTGTCTCATAACAATAAAAAGGCTTTTGAATGAACTGACGTAGGCAACAGCATTGAGCTTGTAAAAAGTTGGAATCCTTAACCTAACCTTGTAAAAAAAAAAAAGAACGGGCGGGGAGAGAAGGGAGAAAGAGAAATGGAGAGAGAGAGAGAGAGAACAGGTGAGAGAAAGAACAGGTAAAGAGAGCATATATGGGCCAAAAGATCTTGATCAGGCTGGCTATTGTGTCTACGTCGGTGTGTGTAGTGTGCACCAGACTGACCAGGCTGGCTGTGAGGTCAGCCATGATCCCAGAAACTATGAACAAGTAAAACACAGGTAAACACAAACTAGCCGACAGTACTGCGTCCTTGCTGGGAGAGAGAGAGAGAGAGAGAGAGAGAGAGAGAGAGAGAGAGAGAGAGAGAGAGAGAGAGAGAGAGAGAGAGAGAGAGAGAGAGAGAGAATGAATGAGAATGTGAATACGTTGGACTGTAAGCGGCAGGTATCAACAGTCTGCTCAGGCCGGCAACCAGGTCTGGTCTAAGACCAGGCCGCGGGGGTGATGACCTCCAGAAGCGACTACAGGAAACCCACAGGCAACATCATTAGGTAAATATCGGCACAGGTAAATATCGGCTAATTTTGTTGATATCGGCGGAAAACTTGAGTATCGGTATCAGCAAAAGTATTGGTATTGTCCCAGTCTTGGTACTTAGTTACCTATCACCCAACACCTGCACACTTCCAGCACCTAGCTACTGGATTTTCTTACACAGGATACAACATTCCAGTTCCTTCACCATCCCCCCGTTATCCCCTGCTCCCTTCTTGGCTGGAGTCCAGTGGTACTCTGAGGTTCTCTTAACCTCCTCCGTTTCCCCTCCTTCCCTACATCCTGGTATATCTCCTTTTATTATAAGTGATTTTCACACAGTTGAGTTACCTAACTGTTTTAACTTTTGATATCACAAGGACCGCAATGGCAATTAAGTCAGTCTGACATTTTTGGGGATTATCCTGGATAATTTACACTACGTACGATAATTGTTCTTATGTGTACTCATGCCTAAATAAACTTTTTTGCTTTGCTTACTAACTGGTGTAAGAAAATCCAACCAGTTAGTAAGCAAAGCAAAAAAGTTTATTTAGGCATGAGTACACATAAGAACAATTATCGTACGTAGTGTAAATTATCCAGGATAATCCCCAAAAATGTCAGACTGACTTAATTGCCATTGCGGTCCTTGTGATATCAAAAGTTAAAACAGTTAGGTAACTCAACTGTGTGAAAATCAGTTATAATAAAAGGAGATATACCAGGATGTAGGGAAGGAGGGGAAACGGAGGAGGTTAAAGAGAACCTCAGAGTACCACTGGACTCCAGCCAAGAAGGGAGCAGGGGATAACGGGGGGATGGTGAAGGGAGTTGGGGGAGAGTTCCTTCCTCTGGACACCAGCCAAACACACACACACACAGTAACTGCTACAAAATAGAGATATAGATACGATGCATAGAAGGGTAGAAAACAAGAGAACAGTTATGCAGGAATAATTAAGCATAAGAGGTAACAATAACAAGAGGTGCAGCTAGCTCAAGATGTTACTGAAAACGTCAACAAAAGTTCTAAAAAGCAGTTGAAAGAGCAAGAACAACAGACAGCTCAAACAGAAGACAGTAACATCACAGTGGTGGAACGCTAATAAAATCTTTGCCGATATACTTACTCAATCTTTACCGATACCATCGAAATTGGACGATACCCAGCGATACTTTGGCTCACCCCTGGTCGAAACTACTGAAGAAATGGCAGGACAACAGGTGGTACTAGCAAAGGTATTTACTGCTACAGTTACTGTGTCTTAGTTTAGAAACAAAACCAAAGACTCCCTCACTTGCAATTATTTACAAACTATACAGGCAAAAAAAAAAATATATTTTTCTCTGCCGAAAATGGAACAAAACAAGAAGAGAGAAAATCAAAGAACACACAAATATCACAATACATACTGGATTTCTGCATTCACTAACACAGTGGGAAGTAGAGATGGGAAACTGTGAGAAAGATGAGTAAAAGTAGCTGACAATAATAT
This sequence comes from Cherax quadricarinatus, assembly GCF_038502225.1. Classification (NCBI taxonomy): domain Eukaryota; kingdom Metazoa; phylum Arthropoda; class Malacostraca; order Decapoda; family Parastacidae; genus Cherax; species Cherax quadricarinatus. The sequence continues at coordinate 17,763,899 of NC_091334.1, forward strand.
GTATGCAGGGGAAAAACTGAAGAAATTGAGACAAAGAAATTAGAAGGATATGAGGACATACAAATTAGATACGACCTTTCAAAGGAAGGGAATTTATTTTTAGAGTAATAGGGTCGTGGCGACCTATTAAATGGTTTTTAAAGACAATAAAATAAATTGTGGGGGGGGGGGAGAAATAGTGAGCTGGAGTAATCTAAAAAAAATAAAATTAAGGGGTATTAAAACTAGAAGAGATCTGATATAACCTAACAGAAACAAAATTGGAAAATAAATTTTAAATAAGGTATGTTTGACAAAAGCTTCACAGAGTGGAGAAGAGAGAAGAGGAGGAGGAGGAAGAGCAGAATTACCATTATTATAATCATCGGGGAGCACCAAACCCATAGGGATTATGCAGTACATGGGGGGGGATGGAAGGTATTCAGACTCAATTTAGGGGAATGGAGCACAGATCCAATTCCCTAGAACAAGAGCCCCTCACCAGCGTCAAGGAACCTCCCATGAGGGGGAGGAGGAGGAAGAAGAGAAGCAGGAGCAGCAGGGGAAGCACGAACAGCAGAAGGAGCAGGAGCAGCAGCAGGAGCAGCAGCAGCAGCAATATCCGTCAAAGAAACATTAAAATTTACAGAAATTGAAATTCAAAACACAATTGACACTTTGAAATTGAAAATAAAGATGAGAAAGTGATAATAGCGACTACAAGCAACACAGAGTTTAATAACACAGTGTTTACCAGAGTTTAACAACACAGTATTTACCAGAGTTTAACAACACTGTTTACCAGAGTTTAACAACACAGTATTTACCAGAGTTTAACAACACAGTATTTACCAGAGTTTAACAACACAGTGTTTACCAGAGTTTAACAACACAGTATTTACCAGAGTTTAACAACACTGTTTACCAGAGTTTAACAACACAGTATTTACCAGAGTTTAACAACACAGTGTTTACCAGAGTCTAATAACACAGTGTTTACCAGAGTCTAATAATACAGTATTTACCAGAGTCTAATAACACAGTATTTACCAGAGTTTAACAACACAGTATTTACCAGAGTTTAATAACACAGTGTTTACCAGAGTTTAACAACACAGTATTTACCAGAGTTTAACAACACAGTGTTTACCAGAGTTTAACAACACAGTGTTTACCAGAGTTTAACAACACAGTATTTACCAGAGTCTAATAACACAGTGTTTACCAGAGTTTAACAACACAGTGTTTACCAGAGTTTAACAACACAGTGTTTACCAGAGTTTAACAACACAGTGTTTACCAGAGTTTAACAACACAGTATTTACCAGAGTTTAACAACACAGTATTTACCAGAGTTTAACAACACAGTGTTTACCAGAGTTTAACAACACAGTGTTTACCAGAGTTTAACAACACAGTATTTACCAGAGTCTAACAACACAGTGTTTACCAGAGTCTAATAACACAGTGTTTACCAGAGTCTAATAATACAGTATTTACCAGAGTCTAATAACACAGTATTTACCAGAGTCTAATAATACAGTATTTACCAGAGTCTAATAACACAGTGTTTACCAGAGTCTAATAATACAGTATTTACCAGAGTCTAATAACACAGTATTTACCAGAGTCTAATAATACAGTATTTACCAGAGTCTAATAATACAGTATTTACCAGAGTCTAATAACACAGTATTTACCAGAGTCTAATAACACAGTGTTTACCAGAGTCTAATAATACAGTATTTACCAGAGTCTAATAACACAGTATTTACCAGAGTCTAATAACACAGTGTTTACCAGAGTCTAATAATACAGTATTTACCAGAGTCTAATAACACAGTATTTACCAGAGTCTAATAACACAGTGTTTACCAGAGTCTAATAACACAGTATTTACCAGAGTCTAATAACACAGTGTTTACCAGAGTCTAATAATACAGTATTTACCAGAGTCTAATAACACAGTATTTACCAGAGTCTAATAACACAGTGTTTACCAGAGTCTAATAATACAGTATTTACCAGAGTCTAATAACACAGTATTTACCAGAGTCTAATAACACAGTATTTACCAGAGTCTAACAACACAGTGTTTACCAGAGTCTAATAACACAGTGTTTACCAGAGTCTAACAACACAGTGTTTACCAGAGTCTAATAACACAGTATTTACCAGAGTCTAACAACACAGTGTTTACCAGAGTCTAACAACACAGTATTTACCAGAGTCTAACAACACAGTGTTTACCAGAGTCTAACAACACAGTGTTTACCAGATTCTAATAACACAGTATTTACCAGAGTCTAATAACACAGTGTTTACCAGTCTAACAACACAGTATTTACCAGAGTCTAACAACACAGTATTTACCAGAGAAAACACTACAACAACTTAAACAAAGGATTACGTAATATATTATATGGACTACTGATGGAAAGTGACCTTGAAAAAAAGGAAAACGTTATTATAACCGACGATTTTAACTACGGTATAGAGGAATAAATTAACCCACGAGCCTTGAGAAATAAACAGTCAAAGTAAAGACTTTTTATGCACCAACACACAGTGAAGCAACGAGAGAATGAGGAGGCAATACACTATCAATATCAGATTTACTGAATAAACAGAAGGTTGGACGGGGTAGGTTAGGTAAGACATGTCAGGAAACAGGACAAGTGTTTCATGACGCGGGTCTTAGTCATATGATGACCCACAGCTGGAGCTCATGGTCATCCGACCGAGGCCTTCCTCACAAATCTTACATAATCTAGTTGCTTATTACAACTTAATATGAGTTTCACAGACTCACTGTTTACTAGAATATAGGAAGAAACTGTCAACACTATATAAATCCACTTGAAAAGAGTGATCATGTTTTAGATATGCTGTAGCAGATGAAGAAGAAATTCATAAACATCGACTAGATTATAAAAATGAATATAATGAACTAAAACAGTGTTTTAGAGAAACTGGTGGTAATAAATATTATGGGGGACTGACACAAATAATTTACCCAGATAGTTCTGCAATATAAGAAGTTGCAAATTACGTTCAAGATACTGTATTGACGTTATGATATTTTATACGAAGTGCATCTCAATCCCAAAGAGAGAGCTCAACTAGAAGACAGCAAAATAACTGAAGAGTAAGTCAAGGAATTACTCCTGGATGTTGACAAGAAGAGGGAACAGGAGCAGACGGGACAGCACCTAAGGTCATCAAACAATGTGCATCAGAAACCTGCAATAAACTCTGTTCAACAAATGGAAGATGGCAGACACTCTGCCAATATTAAAAAAAAAGTGACAAGGAAATCCTGCAGATTTGATTAGTTTCAAGTGTTGTAAAAAAATACTGGAAAGAACCATTATAAAAATAAAGTAGAGAACAATAGTTTCAAACTGAAAAAAAAACGTCGAACCGAAGGAGTAAAAAATTTTTGGTTCAGTTATTGACTCACTGAAAAAAAAATTTTAATTGGCCTGTTTTACCTATTTGGCACGACATCATAATATATATATATATATATATATATATATATATATATATATATATATATATATATATATATATATATATATATATATTTATTATCACACTGGCCTATTCCCACCAAGGCAGGGTGGCCCGAAAAAGAAAAACTTTCACCATCATTCACTCCATCACTGTCTTGCCAGAAGGGTGCTTTACACTACAGTTTTTAAACTGCAACATTAACAGTATATATATCGTGCCGAATAGGCAGAGCTTGCGATCTTGGCTTATTAAATAGCAACGCTCATCTTGCCTTATAGGACAAGCAAAAATTTGTGTATGCAATTATTTCGCCAAAATCATTCTGAACCTAATGAAAAAAAAAACACATTTCACTGTTTTTGTTTACTATTAAATTATTGTAAACAAATCTAAAATATATTTAGTTGGGTTAGGTTAAAATAAATTGTTCTTGTTATAATAAGGTTAGGTAAGTTTTTTAAGGTTCTTTTGGTGCAAAATTAAAAAAAATTACATTAACATTAATGAAAAAATATATATCTTTAAACGTATAAGAGAAAATTTTAGAAAGGACTTAATTTTAAATGAGTTCTTGCTAATTGACCAGTTTTACATATTCGGCACGACATATATAATATATATATATATATATATATATATATATATATATATATATATATATATATATATATATATATATATATATATATATACACACACACACACTCACACACACACCAGTGATGTACGCTCTACTGAACGTTCACCACCCCACCAGACGGATGAGGGGGAGGGGAAGAAATAAGGGGGAATGGGGGAGAGAAGGAGAATAAGAGAGGGGGAGGGGAGTGCGCTGTGGAGGATAAAAACCTACATTTAACAGAGGTGTGTACCCTTATTACCCCCCCCCCAGATGACTGCTATGTGGGTCACCGAATGTGTATCTCGCCTATATGTGGTTGCAGGGGTCGATTCATAGCTCCTGGCCTCGCCTCTTCGCTGGTCGCTACTAGGTCCACTCTCTCTTCCCTGCTCCATCTTAAAGTTAGGTATGGATCCAACCTCCACTGCTTCACTCTCCAGATTGTTCCACTTCTTAAAAAGTCTCAGGCGCTCGCTCGCTCTCTGTTTATTTTTGCTGATGGTGGTGGTAAATTGCGGTTGGAGTGGTAGTTATAGAAATGATAGTGGTAAATGGTCTTGACAGTGGTTGTAGTAGTAGTAAATGGTCTTGATAGTGGTTGTAGTGGTAAATGGTTTTTATAGTGGTTGTAGTAGTGGTAAATGGTCTTGACAGTGGTTGTAGTAGTAGTAAATGGTCTTGATAGTGGTTGTAGTGGTAAATGGTCTTGATAGTGGTTGTAGTGGTAGTGATGTTAATGGTGGCGGCGGTGGTAGTAGCAGCAGTGCACCACACAAGGTCTTTGTGGAGGTGTTCTTGTCTAAGGAATGTTTCCTGTTGTACAGGTGAATCTTCCGCCCCCTCTCCTTCCCCCTCCACCACCCCTCCAATACCAACAATCCCCACCCCACCCTTCTCAGCCAGTCACCCCACCAGTAACACTGCTCCTCCTCGCAATATTTACCCCCCCCCCCCTCACACCACTCCCCTCTGCACCCCTCCCCTAAACCTTAACCCCTCACCCTTCACCCTCCTCCTCGTCTGCCACAGTCTCTTGCATTCCTCAATCCCCTGTCTCCACCTCTTCCATCCCCAGTCTCTATTCCATTGTGTATGGGCTGGGTCATCCTGAGAGATGATAATTCTCAAGTGATAGTAACTCCAGCACCGCTGGAAGGAAACCTTTGATGCTGTCCCAGAGCTCTGATGAACCTATAATGGAATACTTGACTACATCCTCATAGACCTGCTGAAGTCTGACAGCTGAGGTTAACACTACTGAAGTCTGCCAGCTAAGGTTCACACTGAAGTCACCCAAATCAGAGTGGCACTACTGAAGTCTGCCAGCTCACACTGACACATTTAAACACCTTGTATGAACACTATCCTGTCTTACAGAATATAACAGGGAAACACAGCTAGCTTCTGCACCCTGTGTGTAACTATCATATCAAACATCAACAGTCCAGTCTCTGGCATTAGTAGTTTCTGATCTAATGGACCCTATCATACGGGGTCGCGTCCCAGCACCTGGTCCAGTCTGTGGCATTAGTAGTTTCTGATCTAATGGACCCTCTCATACGGGGTCGCGTCCCAGCTCCTGGTCCAGTCTCTGGCATTAGTAGTTTCTGATCTAATGGACCCTATCATACGGGGTCGCGTCCCAGCTCCTGGTCCAGTCTGTGGCATTAGTCGTTTCTGATCTAATGGACCCTATCATACGGGGTCACGTCCCAGCTCCTGGTCCAGTCTGTGGCATTAGTAGTTTCTTATCTAATGGACCCTATCATACGGGGTCGCGTCCCAGCTCCTGGTCCAGTCTCTGGCATTAGTAGTTTCTTATCTAATGGACCATTAGTAGTTTCTATCATACGGGGTCTCGTCCCAGCTCCTGGTCCAGTCTCTGACATTAGTAGTTCCTGATCTAATGGACCCTATCATACGGGGTCGCGTCCCAGCTCCTGGTCCAGTCTCTGGCATTCGTAGTTTCTTATCTAATGGACCCTATCATACGGGGTCGCGTCCCAGCTCCTGGTTATCTAATGGACCCTATCATACGTCGCATCTGGCATTAGTAGTTTCTGATCTAATGGACCCGATCATACGGGGTCGCGTCCCAGCTCCTGGTCCTCTGGCAGTCTCTGACATTACGTCGCGTCCCAGCTCCTGGTCGTCTCTGGCATTAGTAGTTTCTGATCTAATGGACCCTATCATACGGGGTCGCGTCCCAGCTCCTGGTCGTCTCTGGCATTAGTAGTTTCTGATCTAATGGACCCTATCATACGGGGTCGCGTCCCAGCTCCTGGTCCAGTCTGTGGCATTAGTAGTTTCTTATCTAATGGACCCTATCATACGGGGTCGCGTCCCAGCTCCTGGTCCAGTCTCTGGCATTAGTAGTTTCTGATCTAATGGACCCTATCATACTGGGTCGCGTCCCAGCTCCTGGTCCAGTCTGTGGCATTAGTAGTTTCTGATCTAATGGACCCTATCATACGGGATCGCGTCCCAGCTCCTGGTCCAGTCTGTGGCATTAGTAGTTTCTGATCTAATGGACCCTATCATACGGGGTCGCGTCCCAGCTCCTGGTCCAGTCTCTGGCATTAGTAGTTTCTGATCTAATGGACCCTATCATACGGGGTCGCGTCCCAGCTCCTGGTCCAGTCTCTGGCATTAGTAGTTTCTGATCTAATGGACCCTATCATACGGGGTCGCGTCCCAGCTCCTGGTCCAGTCTGTGGCATTAGTAGTTTCTGATCTAATGGACCCTATCATACGGGGTCGCGTCCCAGCTCCTGGTCCAGTCTGTGGCATTAGTAGTTTCTGATCTAATGGACCCTATCATACGGGGTCGCGTCCCAGCTCCTGGTCCAGTCTGTGGCATTAGTAGTTTCTGATCTAATGGACCCTATCATACGGGGTCGCGTCCCACCTGGTCCAGTCTGTGGCATGAGTAGTTTCTGATCTAATGGACCCTATTATACGGGGTCGCGTCCCAGCTCCTGGTCCAGTCTGTGGCATTAGTAGTTTCTGATCTAATGGACCCTATCATACGGGGTCGCGTCCCAGCTCCTGGTCGTCTCTGGCATTAGTAGTTTCTGATCTAATGGAGCCTATTATACCCGCTTTCGAAACTGTATATAGGCGTTACCACTAGACGTCCTCCCGCCTTGTGGAAGCAGTGGGCGGGAGTGAGTGGTGGGAGGAAGGTGTGGGCGGGAGTGTGTGCACGAGGTAACGGACACAGAGACAGGACAGCATTATCAAGCCCACGCCCATAAAGGTGCAGCGTATGGGCGCCAGTGATCCCACACACGCATTTACAACAAGGCAAGTGACACAACATGGTAACACCTACAACATGGTGACACAACGTCTTAAGTGATTAAGTGATACTTACAACATACTGTCTGCTGTTCCACCGAGCCTACCTACCTGTTCAAGTTACGGTCACATAGATAAACATTGGAAAAAGATACCTGTGTACAGTGCAGCACACATATTAGAGGCAACATTTCGCTCTCAATGTCTTCACCAGCATGACGTACACTGAGTACGTCATTAAGTTCAACATGCATCACAAGTAAGCACCCTCATGCATGCCATCAATAACCACTTTAAAGCAGAGTTGCTTACTGCTTGCCTGAATGAAGCTTTCAGTCACATACGGGGTAACTACCAGTTGTGCTGTCTGCCAGTCAGGGGTGAGGACGACGACCCCAGGATAGGTTACCTTGTAACTAGGGGCCGCCCTGGATGTTCAGTTCCTCACAAGCCTCACATCTCTCTCTGCATGGGTGCCTAAGTTGCTCCTTGTGGGTTGTCATACTTACACACTCTCGCTCTCCGTCTTTCTCTCTCATCCCCATTCATATTATGTTAAAATCATTTATAATAGTGCACATATTTGTGAATATACAGAAACTTAAAAGCTAAACATCTGGTGGATATTTTATTCCTCAAAATCCTGATGGCTCTCTTAATTACGTCTACACTTGTATTCCTCCATTACAGCCAGACACAACAGGCCTTTTAAAACTACCAGTGCTCGTAGTAATCACTCCTTGAACAAATGTCCTGAACAGTAAACAGGTGTCCTTTTCCCCATTCTACGTGCTATCCAAAATATTTACCGCAAATTGACAAGTTAACCAAACCTAACTTACTCAACCCTAGTTACGTAACCTAAATACCGTTTGTAGGGGGAAAAAAGTAAAAGGTAGGTAACAAAGGTGTTTTATTACTGGTGGCGGCAAAGTCAGTATGATGAACTTTGATTTACATAGATATGATGCAAAATATACATAACTTGAAGAGTCTAAGGAAGACTTTCTCTCTCTATAAACAGTGCACAATACTTTCCCTGCAGGTGGGAAGGAATCAACACCACGTGCAGTGCGTACGGCCAGTCACGTACGTCTATGTACATAATCTACAAAACAACAGCAGCCACTTTCCCCTCAAGGTGAGAAGGGAAAGATGAGTGAAGAGGGAATTAGCAAGATGGAGAGTGAGGAAGAACAAATTTTGAGAGAACGACAGGGCAATACAGAGAGAGAGAGAGAGAGAGAGAGAGAGAGAGAGAGAGAGAGAGAGAGAGAGAGAGAGAGAGAGAGAGAGAGAGAGAGAGAGAGAGAGAGATTGTAGCTTCAACTTCCTCAAGCCTCACACCTACATGACTCACCCACCAGCCTTCACAACAACACACAGTATATGTAACTCACTATGTGATTTAATGTGACAAGAGAACACAGCTTCTGCTCCCACTATTTAACAATCATACAGAATAGTGTGGCAGCACACCACTGATGTATCCAGCAGTAACCTGCTGATGTATCCAGCAGTAACCTGCTGATGTATCCAGCAGTAACCTGCTGATGTATCCAGCAGTAACCTGCTGATGTATCCAGCAGTAACCTGCTGATGTATCCAGCAGTAACCTGCTGATGTATCCAGCAGTAACCTGCTAATGACTCCAGCAGTACCCTGCTAATGACTCCAGCAGTACCCTGCCGAGGAATCTAGCAGTACCCTGCTGATGAATCCAGCAGTGCCCTGCTGATGAATCCAGCAGTGCCCTGCTGATGAATCCAGCAGTGCCCTGCTGATGAATCCAGCAGTGCCCTGCTGATGAATCCAGCAGTACCCTGCTAATGAATTCAGCAGTATCCTGCTGATGAATCCAATGTTCCTGCAAATTCGTTTATTGGCTAGGGAACTCGTGTAACCTGGGTTTCTGGACACGAGTCGAGGCCCTGAACGTTGCTTGGCACTCTGGCGAGGCCGCCACAACACCGCACCTCTAAGAACACCTAAAGGGCTGCCACCAGGCACTCGCTATAGTGGCACTCTATCAACCTTGAGGGAAGGGAGCGCTAAACCCATAAGGGGGGGTTCACACAGCGCCTATGGGGGAATGGGAAGTAATCAAGTTTGACCCAAAGGGAAGGGATAGCTGCAATTCCTCGGATTGTAATAAAGTTGGTAGAATTACCGACAATATGTAAAGTAAAAGGACACAAGTGCAACTAATGTGACATTTATTGTGGCAACGTTTCGCTCTCCAGGAGCTTTATCAAGCCATTACAAACAATACATGGACACAGAGGGTATATAAAGGCATTCACTGAGTTACAATTTCCTTCTTTTTTCATCAAAGACTGCAAGAAAAGAGCTCTTCAGATCATCAATTCTCCACGCACCAACACCGCTCCCAACAAAGTTATAATTCTTCCCAACAGCCAGGTTGCACTAAACGTCTCAAAAGTACTTTCACAAGCTAACACCAGAGTCGCCATCGCTTCTACCACTTCAATAAAGGATCTAACCAGGACAAAACCCAAGCACCACGAACCAGTCAATGCAGGAGTTTACACTATACCCTGTGGAGGCTGTGACAAGATCTACGTAGGTGAAACAGCAAGAAACCTCGACACCCGCCTCAATGAACACATATACGCATGTAGGAACGACAACTTAAACAACGCCTGTGTACAACACCGAAATTCCACCAATCATCTTATGAAATTCAGAGACGCCCAATTAGTGATAAAAGAAACTAATTTCCGTACACGCAAGTGCCTTGAATCAGCACTGATCGCTGTTTCGAATACAATTAAACAAAACAACGGCAGCTTCACCATCTCCGAAGTCTTAGCAAGAATCCTCCTGAAAACAGTAAACCCTGCCATCACATAGTCTCTCCTGTTATACTACACAAAGCACAGAGAGTGAACACAGAAACAAGCTGCCTCATTCCATCCTATTTTTATGTTACCCAAGTAATAGCTTTTATATCCTTTTACTCATGTACGAATTAATTGCTCTACCATATTGTATTACTTTTGTCACTACCACTACTACTACTACTACTACTACTACCACTAGTGAACATCGAAATGGTACCTCACTAGTATTCACCTCACTCTGAGCCTTTATATACCCTCTGTGTCCATGTATTGTTTGTAATGGCTTGATAAAGCTCCTGGAGAGCGAAACGTTGCCACAATAAATGTCACATTAGTTGCACTTGTGTCCTTTTACTTTACAATTCCTCGGATCAAGATCCCTTCACAAGGCGCCCTCCCCACTCCCCTTGAAAGATATTTTCAATAATTATAAAATAAACTGATTACCACAAACTCCTCCTGTTCTTCACCATTCTCCTTTGTATGGACTGATGAAGTCACTGTGTGGCGAAACGTTTCCTCATTAAAGATACCCAAGTGTTGCACATGTGTCTAATTTATCCACATTGTACATTAAAGTTCCCAGTGGGCGAAACGTATAATAAAGGTGCCCCTGAAATCACTTCTCGGCTTACATTATCAACCTTCAGGTCTGAAGGAGTTGTTGCAGTCTCACATAGCGCAGTGCACAGATGCGAGACCAGTCTCTCAGTGCACAGATGCGAGACCAGTCTCTCAGTGCACAGATGCGAGACCAGTCTCTCAGTGCACAGATGCGAGACCAGTCTCTCAGTGCACAGATGCGAGACCAGTCTCTCAGTGCACAGATGCGAGACCAGTCTCTCAGTGCACATATGCGAGACCAGTAACACTCAAGACGAAAGGTAAGTGACCAAGCGGAACTCCCAGGAAGTGTCAAGGTTGACCTCCTAGGTATCAACCTCGGAGATTTTCCTGCTACTTGTGAAACAAAAGAGAGAGAGAGAGAGAGAGAGAGAGAGAGAGAGAGAGAGAGAGAGAGAGGTCGTGAAGGATGGCACTCTTGGTGGCACTCGTGTGTACTACTGTGGGAGGTTTTTGACGGCTACTCTCACACACTCATCTTTTATTCACTTCCCTCCCTCCCTCCCTTTCTCTCTCTCCTCTCTCTCATTCTCTACCCCCTCTCACCTCTCTCTTCCCCAACCTTCGTCCATCATTTGCCACTGTTAATTCATCAGTCATTATACTTGTCTGAGAAACTGTCACAAACCACTTGTGTGTAAACCTGTATTTACATATCTGTCACCAGTTACCTGTCACCAGTTACCTGTCACCAGTTACCTGTCACCAGTCACCCGTCACTTGTGACCGTTTAGTCTATTACCTATTTAACAGTTCCTGGAATCATCGCCCCCGCACCCCGGTCTCCCACCAGGGCCACTACACCCGGTACGGAAACAAGCCCAGCCTGAGGCCAGACTTCATGGTTGATTGCCTGGTCAAGCAGGCTGTTACTGCCAGCGGCTCACAAGCCTACACAACCTGTATGGGCGGGTGTCAGAGTGTAATACAAGAGTGTAAATGGTGCAATATCATAATGTAAGAATGGCACTGTGTAACTATTATTGTTCCAGACTATGGAACGATACTCTTCTCCAGGCTGAGGGACTGACTACCTCAAAACTACGTCTTCAAGAGTGATGGACTGATTACATCGTCTTCACATCTCTACTGCTTCTGCTGCCTCCTCTGTACTCGACAGAAGAAGCCTACTGTGTAGGCGACACGTTTCGGAATAATTACCTAACTGTTGCACATGCGTCTTATCAACTTGTCGTACTGTATACCATCATATTCAATTATAATTATTAGTAATTATTATTTAAACAATCAAACGATAAAGACGTATGGGTCATCCAGCTTACATTATTGAAGTACGGTAGCAGTTAATAAAGGACAAAAATAACTATTATAATACTGTATATTGTAGGGTTGTTGTACCCAATAACCAGCATCAATACTGGCTTTTCAATACAGTCAACTCTCCTATAAAGCTCCTCTATTCAGAGCATTTTTTCCGTAAATACGATTGAAAAGGTGAGTTGAAAACTGAACAGCACCAACTACGATGGCCTGCCACAATCTATTCAATTTTGGATCTGCCTTTTCAATCGCACTAACGAGAGGAGCTTCATGAGAGAGTTGACTGTAGATAAATGGTTCAGAAAACCGATAAGTTGATAAATTAGACACATGTGCAACACTTGGGTATCTTTACTGAGGAAACGTTTCGCCACACAGTGGCTTCATCAGTCTAATAAATTAGACACATGTGCAACACTTGGGTATCTTTATTGTTATGCAACATTTTGGAATGTAGATACAGGAAATTCTTCACTTGAACATTAAAATGGTATAAAATACCGACAGGTTGTTAGGTAAGACACATATGCAACAGATACCTAACTGTTGCATATGTGTCTTACCTAACAATTCTTCACTTGCCTAACCTGTAGGCATCACCTACTGCCACCCGTGCAGGGGTCGGCCAACCTTTTTGGGTATTAAGACCATAAAGAAGGAACACTGCAACAGGCCTACTGGCCTATGCAGGTCCAATTACCCCAAAACAAATTTGTGTGTAGAGAAATTACCCACTAAACCTGAAACTTCACAGAATCCGGAAAAAAACACAGGAGCGTTTAATTTCAAAATAGTTTATCAAATCCATTTGTATAGAGAATAGTCATACAAACTGAAAAGTGTGTATTAGACGCAATAAAGCAACTTTAAAAATAAAACAAACAAAATAAAATGAAAAATAAAAAAATATTAACAAATTTAATAAAAATCTGATTAAGGAACTGAAGAATTTCATTGAAAACATTTTGAATTCAGGTTTTGGAGTAATGACGTGGTTTCATTTTTGATACATCAAAATCTGGGCTTTTTTGATGTCAGATCAATCTGTCTATGTCTTCGGCGTTCAACAGATTTTTGGACTTTGTTTTCAAGTTAGAGTGGAAAATCTTTGTTCGCAAAGACAGGTAGTTGCAAATGGCAGCGGTTTTTGTTGCTTCCTCGTCTGCAATTTTGAAAGCCTTTGCAACTTTTGACATCCCAAAAATGGACAGGTCTGTATTGTTCTGAAATTCAATGCTTGCTTCATTGAAATTCAACGTGTGCTTACATTGTACACTCCTAATTGTGACAAATCACAAAACACTACCTAACCTTGGTCATCGAAAGTTTTAAACCTACTAACATAAACAATGAACTTCTATTGACTGCAAACCGAAACAATTATTGATAGCGAGATAGGTCACTAGGCCAAAGATAGGCGATGGTGTGTCAACAATGGGACGTGAGGTTGTCGTGCCGGCTCCTGAGTCACTGCTGACGCTCGCGGTGTTGCCAGCCGCTGCAGTCTTTACCCATTTTACATCACTGCCAACTTAGGAAATGGTCCCTACAAATTAGATTTTTAAATTTTATTAATAAACTACAAATTATTTGTTTAAAAAAAAAATAACTTTTGCAATTTGCCTCGTTTAAACAATAATTTTTTGTGCAATTTTGTATGTTGATTGAGCCTTCATTTCCCCAGAATTTCATTTTACCCCATTTAGGGTAATTTACCCCAGTTCCCCGACCCCTGCACCTGTGGATTTGTCCAAGGTGATATCATCTACGAAGGCTTCACCTCCTGTCTACAGTAACCCACTTCGCGCATACGCTGTATTCTTTTCAAGATTGATGGGCTGGTTACATCGACTCCAGGCTGAGGGACTGATTACCTCAAACTCCTCCTGTTCTTCACCATTCTCCTTTGTACTGAACTAATGAAGCCACTGTGTGGCGAAAAGTTTCCTTAGTTAACATACCTAAGTGTTGCACACGTGTCTAATTTATCAGAGTTGATTGTGTCTGCCTTGAACCTGAGCTCCAACCTTCCTCTACATTATTTCTTTTTCACCATCTTGTTACACTAGCTATGTACACTTTCTTGCTGATAAATTACACGCACATTTCCTTACTAGCTAGACTAGCTTGGGAAGTATGGTTGACACAAGTGATATAGACGAGTTACCGTATTTTCCAGCTATGGCGCGCTTCCCCCCCCCAAAAAAAAAGTCTGGAAAAATCAGCCTGCGCCTTGTATGCTCAAAGTCAGTGTCAAGGGTAGGCTTTGGGTTTCACTTTAGCAGTTACGTTACAACAGCTTGGAAACATCATCTTATAGGTCACATATGAACGTGCGCCTTATATGCCGGAAAATATGCTAAATCAGGGGCTGCCTTAATTGACACGAATTTAATACAGATAATTAACCTCTCTGAAGGAGAAGTGTTAATGTTACAGTTTTATAACTGTAGTGTGAGCCTCTGGCAAGACAGTGATGGAGTGAATGATGGTGAAAGTTTTTCTTTTTTCGGGCCACCCTGCCTTGGTGGGAAACGGCCGATGTGTTAATAAAATAAAAAATTAACCTCCCTCTGAAAAGAGGTTAATGACTTCACTCTGATTAAAGATGCCAGAGGTAAAACACAGGTCAGAAAGAGGGGTTGGCAAAGAGTGAAGAGTGTTTGCCATAAGCTGACACTATACACCGAATAGGGCTGGTCAGTCGTAGGGCACCAGAGCGCAACTCGAAGATCACCAAGTGGATACACAAGCTGGAGAAGATCCAAAAGTTCGCACCCAGACAAGTCCTGGAGGCGAATGGAAATGAATACGAGGAAAGCCTAAAGTGCACTTCACTTAAGTAGAATAGCAGAGACAGGATTCAGACATACAACATACCTAAGAGCATTAAAAAGGTGAGCGAGAGAGAAAGATTTGAAGACCCATATGAGTCACACTGATAATAAAGGTAAAGTGGAGTGAGCTGGAAGTGGAGGTTATTACATCAAACTCCATACATGGGATGACAAACACACATGACAGAGCCTAAGAGCTCACCAACAAACAAGTCCACTGAAGGGCAAGAACGAACGGACACACAACGGGAAGACAAAACAGTGACGTACAGCAACAAGAGATATACCAACAAGTGTTTGATGAATTACACACAACTGAGGAGGAGGTGGAGAAGCTCCTAAGTGACCTTGATACCTCAAAGGCGGTGGAACCGGACATCTCTCTGTGGGTCCTTAGAGGGAGCAGGGACACTACGTGTGCCACTATCCAAAATCTTCAACACTTCCCTTGAAACTGGGCAACTACCTGAAGTATGGAAGAAGGCAAATGTAGTCCCCATCTTTAAGAAGGGAGACAGAAATGAAGCACTAAATTATAGACCAGTGTCACTGACATGTACAGTATGCAAAGTCTTGGAAAAGATTATCAGGAGGAGAGTGGTGGAGCACCTGGAGCGGAACAAGATTATAAACGGCAGCCAGCACGGATTCATGGAAGGCAAATCCTGTGTCACAAACCTACTAGAGTTTTACGACAAGGTGACTGAAGTAAGAAATGAGAGGGAGGGGTGGGTTGATTGCATTTTCTTGGACTGCAAGAAGGCCTTCGACACAGTTCCTCACAAGAGATTAGTACAGAAGCTAGAGGAACAGGCACTTATAACAGGAAGGGCACTGCAATGGATCAGAGAATACCTAACAGGGAGGCAACAGCGAGTTATGGTCCGTGAGGAGGTATCACAGTGGGCGCCAGTGACGAGCGGGGTCCCACAGGGGTCAGTCCTGGGACCAGTGCTATTCTTGGCATATGTGAACATGACGGAAGGGATAGACTCAGAAGTGTCCCTTTTTGCAGATGACGTAGTTCTCAGTAGTAGTAACCAGTGTACCGTTGACTCAACGACCAACCGTCTCTGCCTGAGTCACTATCTGAATTCATATTGTGCTGACCTCAGCAGTATCAAAGGCCCCCTCACATAGGGTACTGTGGGTGGCCAGTCAGTGTTACGAGAGGAGCGAGTGAGATAGGTACGGCTGGCAAGGGCTCTCTCCACATAACTGCAATTATACGTAATAACAGCCTACGTGAGTATTTCTTACCTAATCCACGTATCGAACTCCCACATGATAAATGGTGGCTCTCAGTAGTAGTAACCAGTGTACCGTTGACTCAACGACCAACCGTCTCTGCCTGAGTCACTATCTGAATTCATATTGTGCTGACCTCAGCAGTATCAAAGGCCCCCTCACATAGGGTACTGTGGGCGGCAAGTCAGTGTTACGAGAGGAGCGAGTGAGATAGGTACGGCTGGCAAGGGCTCTCTCCACATAACTGCAATTATACGTAATAACAGCCTACGTGAGTATTTCTTACCTAATCCACGTATCGAACTCCCACATGATATAGTTAATGAGGAGAATTAAATCAGACGTGGACCAGACAGGTCTACAAAGAAACCTGGACAGGCTGGATGTGTGGTCCAGAAACTGGCTCCTAGAATTTAACCCCGCCAAATGCAAAGTCATGAACATCGGAGGAGGGCAAAGAAGATTGCAGACAGAGTATAGGCTAGGTGGCCAAAGGCTGCAAACCTCATTCAAGGAGAAAGACCTAGGAGTGAGTATAATACCGAGTACATCGCCAGAAGCACACATTAACCAGATAACTGCTGTGGCATATGGGCGCTTGGCAAACCTGAGAATAGCGTTCCGGTACCTCAGTAAGGTATCGTTCAAGACTTTATACACTGTGTACGTCAGGCCCATACTGGAGTACGCAGCACCAGTTTGGAACCCACACCTAGTCGAACACCTCAAGAAATTAGAGAAAGTGCAAAGGTTTGCAACAAGGCTAGTTCCAGAGCTAAGGGGAATGTCCTATGAAGAAAGGTTAAGGGGAATCGGTCTGACAACACTGGAGGACAGGAGAGTCAGGGGAGACATGATAACGACAAAATACTGCGTGGAATAGACAAGGTGGACAGAGACAGGATGTTCCAGAGATGGGACACAGAAACAAGGGGTCACAATTGGAAGCTGAAGACTCAGATGAGTCAAAGGGATGTTAGGAAGTATTTCTTCAGTCATAGAGTGGTTAGGAAGTGGAATAGTCTGGCAAGCGATGTAGTGGAGGCAGGAACTATACATAATTTTAAGAAGAGGTATGATAAAGCTCATGGAGCAGGGGGAGAGAGGACCTAGTAGCGGTCGGTGAAGAGGAAGGGCCAGGAGCCGAGTATCGACCCCTGCAACCACAATTAGGTGAGTACACACACACACACAGGTCAAGCGTCCATCAACAGGTGCCTTTGACAGCTAGCAACTAAAACACACCCTCACCCACACACTTTTAATAAGAACAAACGCCTACATCATAAAAAAATGGTCACCCATGTTAAGAATTTCCTGTGAAACTACCCCAGAGGTCTTCGCAGACGCCCAGCTGTTCAAACAACTCGTACCTTGATTAAGACTCCGGATCAAAGAGCACTAACACAAGAGCCTTGCCGGAAATAACCTTGTGAAGACGTATGGGGCACGAGAACTCCAGATGAACGTAAACCACTGCAGGAAGACGTCTATAATTTGTGTCCGTGGTTTGATCACCGGCATGGATAGAAATATTGGGCGTGTCTTACACCTGCTATCCATGTTCACCTAGCAGTAAGGAACTACCTTGAAGGAAGAAGGAAAGAGGAAGGAGGAAAAGGAGGGAGGAGGAAGAGGAGGGGAGGAGGAAGAGGAGGGGAGGAGGAAGAGGAGGGAGGAGGAAGAGGAGGGGAGGAGGAAGAGGAGGGGAGGAGGAAGAGGGAGGAGGAAGAGGAGGGAGGAGGGAGGAGGAAGAGGAGAGAGGAGGAAGAGGGAGGATGAAGAGGAGGGAGGAGTGTGTTAGTGATGCAAATGAGAGACAGTCCTCGATGACTTTCTTGGGTTATCCTGGGTGGCTAACCCTCCGAGTTAAAAATCCGAACAAATCTTAACTTAAAGTTATCTTACCCCTGCAATCAAAAACGGCTGATGATAAATAAGCAAACATCTGTACATAGACAAGCGCGTGCGCAAGTACCAGACGAGACCAAACAATGCTGACGCAGTGAATACTATTGTTATGTGAGACTTAGGAAGAGGGAGGGAGGAGGAAGAGAGAGCTAGCAAAGCGAGAGATGAGGGAGAGAGAGAGGAGATAAGAGATAAACAAGACAGGGAGATACTGAGAGGAGGAAGAAAAGCAGAAAGAGGAGTATCAATCATACTTGTCACAATTACTTCATCAACGGTAAGATGAAGCAGCAAGCAACCGTCTTTTTCTCATCTAAAGATATGTAACACAGCAACAAGGTTGCAAATCACTGGAATGACGTAAAGTGCTCAATAAGCCTGCACTTAGAACGTTAGCAAACCAATTTTAGTGACTCCACTTGCTACCACAGTAACTATGCAGGCACTGACTCTCAAGACAACACAGGCCACACATGTAAGTGGAAATACGAATTTTTGTATTTAAAAATGCTCATCTAACCGTCCAGGGTGAGCCTCTGATGTGAGTGTCGAGGCGCACTTAAGCGTTTCCTCTACACTGCCTGGAGAATGTAGTAATGTCTGGCGTCTGGCAGATGTTGCCTGGATTGTTTTGTGTTTATATATTGATTTACGTAACTTTTCCATGAAGTTTTTAAATAAAATATAAAAAAAAAAAAAAAAAAAAAAATGTCTGGCGTCTCGCACAACCTGAGTTGATATTATAGTCAGTTTAATAAGCTAAGCTTAAAGCCAATGCAGGTATTATTATTTTAATTACCCGTACTCTAAATATATCTGCTTGTATACGTCTTACTCATGAGTAAACAAATTCATTTAAAAAATTTTCAACCGCGTACAATAGGCTTTCAATAACATACGTGAACCGTGTAGCAATCAAAGTCCAAAAAATTTTTCAATAACATTAGAATTTTGGGGGGAAACTCGGGACCTTGTGAAGAAGAAGAAGAAGAAGAAGAAGAAGAAGAAGAAGAAGAAGAAGAAGAAGAAGAAGAAGAAGAAGAAGAAGAAGAAGAAAACAATGCGGCTTATGGTGGACGAAGGTTTTTGACCCTCCACCAGAAATGGTCCAAAACGTTTTCACAATAAAATGCCATAAGCGGCATCGTGTGTGTGGTATTTACATAGCGAGGGAATACTGTACCGCTCTAGTACCACGCTCAGACCTTGCAACAATAGTAGAGATTGGTTTCATCCTCTATACAGGAAGAGGAGGGAAGAAAGAGGAGGGAAAAGGAGGATAATGACGCGGGAGGGTGGGGGGGAGAGAAGAGAAACGCTGCGAGAAGAGTAAGAATGGGGGGGGGGGACGCTGCAGAGACACTGACCAAACATGAACGCGCCGCGACAGCGAGTGTTTGGTATTTGACGCAGTACTTAGCGTTTGACGTAGTGTTTGGCAGCTTTGGAAGTTGGTTTAGAAAGACACGTAAGCAAACACTGACATATTTATTAGAAAACGTTTCGGTCCTGGGACCTTGATCAAGGTCCCAGGACCGAAACGTTTTCTAATAAATATGTCATAGTGTTTGCTTACGTGTCTTTCTAAACCAACTTGTCGGTATTTATTACCAAGGTTTATACCAGCTTTGGAAGTAGCTGGATATGATATCAGAAGAATAAGAAGACGTAAGGAGAAAGATAAGAACATGTTACACTAGCCTAGTGAGAGACTGACTTGATTTTGATTTTGCCGCCGAAGCGGCTAATTTATGGTGCATCCCATATCCATCCTGTGGACGATAGCGGATAACAAAAGACCTAAGAACTAGGCCCCAAAAGGGTGCACAGATGTACAATTGGAATTATATCTGGTACCTTACCACACAGGTTATTATACTGTTTATCTCTGTATTCCTCAATAAGTGGACAATTAAGCACATTGAGTTTAAGACCATAGGGCTGGTCACATTTAATGTTATCATCACTTGTGTGTCTGCCAAACTGCCAGAAGTACTTGTAAACAAAATTAAGCCTGGCTTAGGGTTGTACCTATTGCAAGTTATTCATAAACGTACTTATCTACGTTCATGTTATCATAGTGAGTTATTGATCACCTCAGGCTTCTAATTGCATTCCTATAACACCGGTTTCATTATTTACTTCTCTCCTAATATAACTCCTAATGATAAAAACAGACACCAAAGTTTTATTCTGAATTTCCCTTCATCGTACTTTTTTTTTTTTTGGCTAACTTTAACTTTATAAAAGAATAAAGAATAAAGAATTTATTTCTTTGCAAAGGTTACAATGTGTAATTACAATTTTGATTTGTTAAATACAAAGAAAGCCGCTATCATGCCGGGGTATTTCGGGCAGAAATGCCCCGTGAAGAAGTAATCCAATGTGTGATGGAATCCACAACAAACGTATATTAGTTCCTTTTTTTTCCTGGATTTTTGAGTATCTATACCTGACTTCTCCAATGAGCATGTTGTCAAGTCATTATGCGAGTCAAGAGCCTTCAATGATGACAGAGAATTAGTAATGATCACAGAGTCAAGTTCAGTATCATAAGTTAACTTTATGATGGCAAATAATTCAGCTTGCAGTGTAGACGCCCAGTTATTAAATCAACTTAGTTGCTATCGTTGTTAAGTAGGGAGGTGATAACAAGAGCAGATGCAGCCCTTCCAGCAGACTGCTGCTTAGATCCATCAGTGCATATAACTTGTGATAAATTATTACTAACAGTTAAGCGATAAATTTCTTCTTGAGCTGTTACCTTTGTCACTAGGCTTGAAAAGTTGGAGACAGATGGTAAATTTAAAACACAGTTAAAGGAAGACGAAGATGAAAAAAGAGGAGGCTGAACAAGAAGGGGCAGAAAAGAAAGGAGGACTACAGTAGGTGGCTAATACATAATTTACTTACATTAATAAAAAAAAAACAGCCAAAAAATCGACAAATAAACACTACTTCAAGAAGACATACCAACAGTGACAAATAAACACCACTTCAAGAAGTCAAACAAACATCGACAAGTAAACACTTTCAAAAGCAGGTACTGTCTGCCTCTGGAATCTGGATGCCAGAAACTAGTAAAGTCGGTCGCTAGCCGTAAAGGCCAGGGGCTATGAATCGACCCCTAGGATCTCTCTCTCTCTCTCTCTCACACACACACACACACACACAAACTAACATATACCACTGTCCATACAGTGTGTTAAAAGTGAGAGCTGTGCGTGTGTGGAGGGGGGGGGACTGGTTGACTTAACTCTACAGTGCTCCCACATCGATTCCTCCTTATTTTTGTTCTCTCTCAACTCTGCACAGCCTTCTCCTCCTCCCCCTAACCACCACCACCTCACTAACCACACCTCCCTCCAAATACATTTCTTCCTCTAAAATCTAAATACATCGTTCGTCTTCCAAAGTATTGCCGTCTATTTCTGCACAGTCTAAGCAGATATCAAAAGTAAAAATCACTAATACTATTTCAGGTTAAACTAGTTCAACACAATCTTAGTTCTTTTAAAATTACATGGTATTTAACCACCAATATTCAGATTACAGTAAGATCCCCGATCACAACCTCCTCCACACCCTCCAATCCATCCTTCTGGGAGTATTTTTGAGGCCCGGTAAGTTAAAAGAAAATGTATAAGGGTAAGCCAAAACCAAGTTCCATGGGTGTATTAAATTTTTCTATTCTCGTATGGTATCTTCTAGGTAAGTGAGAGTGAACTGACGGCAGCACCAGACTAATGGCATGGCGCGAAATATAAACACGCCTCCCTTCTTCCACCCCAGATTTATGTAACCATTTGGTCATCCTGTTCTACCCCATCCTCTCTAAATGCCTAACCCACCAACAACCCGTCCTCTGCCCTCTGAATATCTTCCGTAACCTCACAATGTCTTCGAATCATAATATTCGCACCACACACA
Organism: Cherax quadricarinatus; assembly: GCF_038502225.1. Taxonomy (NCBI): domain Eukaryota; kingdom Metazoa; phylum Arthropoda; class Malacostraca; order Decapoda; family Parastacidae; genus Cherax; species Cherax quadricarinatus. The sequence continues at coordinate 17,786,014 of NC_091334.1, forward strand.
CATACTGCTTCACTGCCTCCAGCCTCCTGCTCCTCGTTGCAACGTTTAAAACTCATGCTTCACACCCAAATAAGTGTTGGTACTATTCTCTGGTACATTCCTTTTTTACCTTCTTACATAAACTTCTTTCTTTTCCACAGACGCTTCAGCACTCCAGCTATTGATTTCCTTCATCTTTTCTATGGGACTTCATAACATTATAATGAATGACTCCACGTCATGAACGACAAAAACAAACATGACAGTATAAATACAAACAACAAAAAATCAACTTTATAAACGATAAACAAACTAAAGACTTTATTAAGGGGGCAGACTTAAATAATAAAGCAGTGTAGCCTGTGAGAGGCAGCATACACACTGTGAGAGATAAGACACACTATGATAGACAGAACACTGTGAAGGGAGCGACCTCGGCTGTGTCAGTAATATCACCCCCACACACACACACACACACACACACACACACACCACAACACCAACCCTTGTCTTACCACAGGAAATTGCACACCTCTCATTGTATTGCACTTCAAAAACATATTCAATTTTACATGCAATGATGTGTGCATATATATATATATATATATATAAATATATATATATATATATATATATATATATATATATATATATATATATATATATATATATATATATATGTCGTGCCGAATATGTAAAACTGGTCAATTAGCAAGAACTCATTAAAAATTATGTCCTTTCTGAAATTTTATCTTTTACGTTTAAATATATATTTTTTCATTAATGTTAATGTAAAAAAATTTAATTTTGCACCAAAAGAATCTTAGAAAACTTACCTAACCTTATTATAACAAGAGCAATTTATTTTAGCCTAACCCAACTAAATATATTTTAAATACGTTTACAATAATTTAATACTAAACAAACACAATCAAATATATTTTTTTTCGTTAGGTTCAGAATGATTTTGGCGAAATTATTGCATACACAAATTTTCACTTGTCCTATATGGCAAGATGCGAGTTGTTATTCAAGCCAAGATCGCAAGTTCTGCCTATTCGGCACGACATTATATATATATATATATATATAATATATATATATATATATATATATATATATATATATATATATATATATATATATATATATATATATAATGTCGTGCCGAATATGTAAAACTGGTCAATAAGCAAGAACTCATTTAAAATTAAGTCCTTTCTGAAATTTTCTCTTATACGTTTAAAGATTTTTTTTTCATTAATGATAATGTAAAAATTTTTAATTTTGCTCCAAAAGAATCTTAGAAAATTTCGTTAGGTTCAGAATGATTTTGGCGAAATTATTGCATACACAAATTTTCGCTTGTCCTATATAGCAAGATGAGCGTTGCTATTTAAGCCAAGATGGCAAGTTCTGCCTATTCGGCACGACATCATATATATATATATATATATATATATATATATATATATATATATATATATATATATATATATATATATATATATATATATATATATCGAACAGGTAAAACTTGCGATTTTGGCTTTAAAAAAGCAACGTTCTTCTTGCTGAATAAGGCAAGCGACAATTTGTGTATGAATTTATTTCGTAAAAAACATTCTGAACCTATCGAAAAAATATTTCATTGTATTTATTATTAAATTATTGTAAACTTACCTAAAATATATTTTGTTGGATTAATTTAAACTGCGCTTGTTATAAGGTTAGGCAAGTTTTCTAAGGTTCTTTTGGTACAGAACTATTAATTTTTACATTAACATAAATGAAAAAATACATCTTTAAACGTATAAGAATTTTTTTTAGAAAGGACTTAATTTCAATTGAGTTCTTGCTAATTGACTAGTTTTACCTATTCGGTACGATGTACATATATATGGATACCTAAAGTGTAATGAACACTTGTCATTATCGGTACACAATAATAACTCACATGGAGACAAACTCAGAAGACTGATTGATCTGTATATTTCGATCACCTTTTGGGATCCTCTTCAGAAGATACATAGATGAAAATAGAACACGAATATATATAGGGAAGGTTGCATCTCACCCAGTTAAAGGGAGTGGCCCGTGGGGGAACATGTCAAGGTATGACAGAAGTGGACATTTTCTAGTGAAAGTAGGACATAGGGATGTATGATGTCACTATGGTTGTTAGAGTCCTGAGCATCCAGCAGACCCCAGTGCTGGCCCTACCAGTAGCTGTCACCCGCCACCTGTTGATAGTCACTCATCACCAGTTATCCACCTGCTGTCACCCGCCACCTGTTGATAGTCATCCATTACCTAGCCACCGCCAGTCATCCACTTGCTGTTACCCAGCAGCTGCTGTGGAAATACCCTGGCCTGTGGGTAGGTAAGGCGGGTGGTGATCACCCGCTGGGTTCCTCCCTCAGTCTAGCTAGCCGTATAGCCTCCACCACGCCTTGCGCTCAATGACCCACATGAATTTAGCGCTTCACGTAAAGAAATTAAGCAAAAAATACATTGCCTAATTTGCCAGCTGCCACCAATGTCTGACTCACTGCATTTCTACACATCATGAGGTGTACAGAAATACACCTCAGGGTGTATACACCTCAGGGTGTATACACCCTGCAGCGTTACCAATATCAACGCGAGAAATACATCTGTATTAATTATAATCATAATTTAATATTTAATTACCAGATATTATGAGACGATAAAAACGTAATCTAATATAATTACGTACAATGGCTACTGCATTTAACGCATATGTACGTAATTATTTATGCAAAATAACTCACGCTGAAAATATCATGTTGCCAAACTAAACAATAATATATGTTTATTTGCTCTCAGAATTGAATTTGTTCGAATCGCAGATCAAATATATATTGAAGCGTCCCATTCAGAAGTGAGAGGAGAAACTGTGGTAAAAACGAACGTTCAAGCAGTGACTATGATAAGCTGACTAAGTCTGATGGCACGTCTCTCTTCCCAACATTGGGCAGGAATAGTTTGGTGATTAAACATTGTCTAAACACTGCCACCACCACCACAATAAGACCTTTACACACTGCCATCACCACAAGACCTTTACACACTGCCACCACCACAAGACCTTTACACACTGCCACCACCACAAGACCTCTACACACTGCCACCACCACAAGACCTCTACACACTGCCACCACCACAAGACCTCTACACACTGCCACCACCACAAGACCTCTACACACTGCCACCACCACAAGACCTCTACACACTGCCACCACCACAAGACCTCTACACACTGCCACCACCACAAGACCTCTACACACTGCCACCACCACAAGACCTCTACACACTGCCACCACCACAAGACCTTTACACACTGCCACCACAAGACCTTTACACACTGCCACCACCACAAGACCTTTACACACTGCCACCACCACAAGACCTTTACACACTGCCACCACCACAAGACCTTTACACACTGCCACCACCACAAGACCTTTACACACTGCCACCACCACAAGACCTCTACACACTGCCACCACCACAAGACCTTTACACACTGCCACCACCACAAGACCTTTACACACTGCCACCACCACAAGACCTTTACACACTGCCACCACCACAAGACCTTTACACACTGCCACCACCACAAGACCTTTACACACTGCCACCACCACAAGACCTTTACACACTGCCACCACAAGACCTTTACACACTGCCACCACCACAAGACCTTTACACACTGCCACCACCACAAGACCTTTACACACTGCCGCCACCACCACAAGACCTCTACACACTGCCACCACAAGACCTCTACACACTGCCACCACCACAAGACCTCTACACACTGCCACAAGACCTTTACACACTGCCACCACAAGACCTTTACACACTGCCACCACCACAAGACCTCTACACTGCCACCACCACAAGACCTTTACACACTGCCACCACCACAAGACCTTTACACACTGCCACCACCACAAGACCTTTACACACTGCCACCACCACAAGACCTTTACACACTGCCACCACCACAAGACCTTTACACACTGCCACCACCACAAGACCTTTACACACTGCCACCACCACAAGACCTTTACACACTGCCACCACCACAAGACCTTTACACACTGCCACCACCACAAGACCTCTACACACTGCCATCACAAGACCTTTACACACTGCCACCACCACAAGACCTTTACACACTGCCACCACCACAAGACCTCTACACACTGCCATCACAAGACCTTTACACACTGCCACCACCACAAGACCTTTACACACTGCCACCACCACAAGACCTCTACACACTGCCACCACCACAAGACCTTTACACACTGCCACCACCACAAGACCTTTACACACTGCCACCACCACAAGACCTTTACACACTGCCACCACCACAAGACCTCTACACACTGCCACCACAAGACCTTTGCACACTGCCACCACCACAAGACCTTTACACACTGCCACCACCACAAGACCTTTACACACTGCCACCACCACAAGACCTCTACACACTGCCACCACAAGACCTTTACACACTGCCACCACCACAAGACCTCTACACACTGCCACCACAAGACCTTTACACACTGCCACCACAAGACCTTTACACACTGCCACCACCACAAGACCTCTACACACTGCCACCACCACAAGACCTTTACACACTGCCACCACCACAAGACCTTTACACACTGCCACCACCACAAGACCTTTACACACTGCCACCACCACAAGACCTTTACACACTGCCACCACCACAAGACCTTTACACACTGCCACCACCACAAGACCTTTACACACTGCCACCACCACAAGACCTCTACACACTGCCATCACCACAAGACCTTTACACACTGCCACCACCACAAGACCTTTACACACTGCCACCACCACAAGACCTCTACACACTGCCACCACCACAAGACCTTTACACACTGCCACCACCACAAGACCTTTACACACTGCCACCACCACAAGACCTTTACACACTGCCACCACCACAAGACCTCTACACACTGCCACCACAAGACCTTTACACACTGCCACCACCACAAGACCTTTACACACTGCCACCACCACAAGACCTCTACACACTGCCACCACAAGACCTCTACACACTGCCACCACCACAAGACCTCTACACACTGCCACCACCACAAGACCTCTACACACTGCCACCACAAGACCTTTACACACTGCCACCACAAGACCTCTACACACTGCCACCACAAGACCTTTACACACTGCCACCACAAGACCTTTACACACTGCCACCACCACAAGACCTCTACACACTGCCACCACAAGATATTTACACACTGCCACCACCACAAGACCTTTACACACTGCCACCACCACAAGACCTCTACACACTGCCACCACAAGACCTTTACACACTGCCACCACAAGACCTCTACACACTGCCACCACAAGAGCTTTACACACTGCCACCACAAGACCTCTACACACTGCCACCACAAGACCTCTACACACTGCCACCACCACAAGACCTTTACACACTGCCACCACCACAAGGCCTCTACACACTGCCACCACCACAAGACCTTTACACACTGCCACCACCACAAGACCTCTACACACTGCCACCACAAGACCTCTACACACTGCCACCACCACAAGACCTCTACACACTGCCACCACAAGACCTTTACACACTGCCACCACCAAAAGACCTCTACACATTGCTACCACCACAAGACCTCTACACACTGCCACCACAAGACCTTTACACACTGCCACCACCACAAGACCTTTACACACGGCAACCACAAGACCTCTACACACTGCCACCACAAGACCTTTACACACTGCCACCACAAGACCTCTACACACTGCCACCACCACAAGACCTCTACACACTGCCACCACAAGACCTTTACACACTGCCACCACCACAAGACCTCTACACACTGCCACAAGACCTATACACACTGCCACTACCACAAGACCTTTACACTGCCACCACAAGACCTCTACACACTGCCACCACCACAAGACCTCTACACACTGCCACCACAAGACCTCTACACACTGCCACCACCACAAGACCTCTACACACTGCCATCACAAGACCTCTACACACTGCCATCACAAGACCTCTACACACTGCCACCACCACAAGACCTCTACACACTGCCACCACCACAAGACCTCTACACACTGCCACCACCACAAGACCTCTACACACTGCCACCACCACAAGACCTCTACACACTGCCACCACCACAAGACCTCTACACACTGCCACCACCACAAGACCTCTACACACTGCCACCACCACAAGACCTCTACACACTGCCACCACCACAAGACCTCTACACACTGCCACCACCACAAGACCTCTACACACTGCCACCACCACAAGACCTCTACACACTGCCACCACCACAAGACCTCTACACACTGCCACCACCACAAGACCTCTACACACTGCCACCACCACAAGACCTCTACACACTGCCACCACCACAAGACCTCAACACACTGCCACCACCACAAGACCTCTACACACTGCCACCACCACAAGACCTCTACACACTGCCACCACCACAAGACCTCTACACACTGCCACCACCACAAGACCTCTACACACTGCCACCACCACAAGACCTCTACACACTGCCACCACCACAAGACCTCTACACACTGACACCACCACAAGACCTCTACACACTGCCACCACCACAAGACCTCTACACACTGCCACCACCACAAGACCACTACACACTGCCACCACCACAAGACCTCTACACACTGCCACCACCACAAGACCTCTACACACTGCCACCACCACAAGACCTCTACACACTGCCACCACCACTAGACCTCTACACACTGCCACCACCACTAGACCTCTACACACTGCCACCACCACTAGACCTCTACACACTGCCACCACCACAAGACCTCTACACACTGCCACCACCACAAGACCTCTACACACTGCCACCACCACAAGACCTACACACTGCCACCACCACAAGACCTCTACACACTGCCACCACAAGACCTACACACTGCCACCACAAGACCTCTACACACTGCCACCACCACAAGACCTCTACACACTGCCACCACCACAAGACCTCTACACACTGCCACCACCACAAGACCTCTACACACTGCCACCACCACAAGACCTCTACACACTGCCACCACCACAAGACCTCTACACACTGCCACCACCACAAGACCTCTACACACTGCCACCACAAGACCTCTACACACTGCCACCACAAGACCTCTACACACTGCCACCACCACAAGACCTCTACACACTGCCACCACCACAAGACCTCTACACACTGCCACCACCACAAGACCTCTACACACTGCCACCACAAGACCTCTACACACTGCCACCACAAGACCTCTACACACTGCCACCACCACAAGACCTCTACACACTGCCACCACCACAAGACCTCTACACACTGCCACCACCACAAGACCTCTACACACTGCCACCACCACAAGACCTCTACACACTGCCACCACCACAAGACCTCTACACACTGCCACCACCACAAGACCTCTACACACTGCCACCACCACAAGACCTCTACACACTGCCACCACCACAAGACCTCTACACACTGCCACCACCACAAGACCTCTACACACTGCCACCACCACAAGACCTCTACACACTGCCACCACCACAAGACCTCTACACACTGCCACCACCACAAGACCTCTACACACTGCCACCACAAGACCTCTACACACTGCCACCACCACAAGACCTCTACACACTGCCACCACCACAAGACCTCTACACACTGCCACCACCACAAGACCTCTACACACTGCCACCACCACAAGACCTCTACACACTGCCACCACCACAAGACCTCTACACACTGCCACCACCACAAGACCTCTACACACTGCCACCACCACAAGACCTCTACACACTGCCACCACCACAAGACCTCTACACACTGCCACCACCACAAGACCTCTACACACTGCCACCACCACAAGACCTACACACTGCCACCACCACAAGACCTCTACACACTGCCACCACCACCACAAGACCTCTACACACTGCCACCACCACCACCAGACCTCTACACACTGCCACCACAAGACCTCTACACACTGCCACCACCAGACCTCTACACACTGCCACCACCACAAGACCTCTACACACTGCCACCACCACAAGACCTCTACACACTGCCACCACCACAAGACCTCTACACACTGCCACCACCACAAGACCTCTACACACTGCCACCACCACAAGACCTCTACACACTGCCACCACCACAAGACCTCTACACACTGCCACCACCACAAGACCTCTACACACTGCCACCACCACAAGACCTCTACACACTGCCATCACCACAAGACCTCTACACACTGCCACCACCACAAGACCTCTACACACTGCCACCACCACAAGACCTCTACACACTGCCACCACCACAAGACCTCTACACACTGCCACCACAAGACCTCTACACACTGCCACCACAAGACCTCTACACACTGCCACCACAAGACCTCTACACACTGCCACCACCACAAGACCTCTACACACTGCCACCACCACAAGACCTCTACACACTGCCACCACCACAAGACCTCTACACTGCCACCACAAGATCTTTACACTGCCACCACCACAAGACCTTTACACACTGCCACCACCACAAGACCTCTACACACTGCCACCACAAGACCTCTACACACTGCCACCACAAGACCTCTACACACTGCCACCACAAGACCTACACACTGCCACCACCACAAGACCTACACACTGCCACCACCACAAGACCTCTACACACTGCCACCACCACCACAAGACCTCTACACACTGCCACCACAAGACCTCTACACACTGCCACCACCAGACCTCTACACACTGCCACCACCACAAGACCTCTACACACTGCCACCACCACAAGACCTCTACACACTGCCACCACCACAAGACCTCTACACACTGCCACCACCACAAGACCTCTACACACTGCCACCACCACAAGACCTCTACACACTGCCACCACCACAAGACCTCTACACACTGCCACCACCACAAGACCTCTACACACTGCCACCACCACAAGACCTCTACACACTGCCACCACCACAAGACCTCTACACACTGCCACCACCACAAGACCTCTACACACTGCCACCACCACAAGACCTCTACACACTGCCACCACAAGACCTCTACACACTGCCACCACCACAAGACCTCTACACACTGCCACCACAAGACCTCTACACACTGCCACCACCACAAGACCTCTACACACTGCCACCACCACAAGACCTCTACACACTGCCACCACCACAAGACCTCTACACTGCCACCACAAGATCATTACACTGCCACCACCACAAGACCTTTACACACTGCCACCACCACAAGACCTCTACACACTGCCACCACAAGACCTCTACACACTGCCACCACAAGACCTCTACACACTGCCACCACCACAAGTCCTCTACACACTGCCACCACCACAAGACCTTTACACACTGCCACCACCACAAGACCTCTACACACTGCCACCACAAGACCTCTACACACTGCCACCACAAGACCTCTACACACTGCCACCACCACAAGACCTCTACACACTGCCACCACCACAAGACCTCTACACACTGCCACCACCACAAGACCTCTACACACTGCCACCACCACAAGACCTCTACACACTGCCACCACCACAAGACCTCTACACACTGCCACCACCACTAGACCTCTACACACTGCCACCACCACAAGACCTCTACACACTGCCACCACAAGACCTCTACACACTGCCACCACCACAAGACCTCTACACACTGCCACCACCACAAGACCTCTACACACTGCCACCACCACAAGACCTCTACACACTGCCACCACAAGACCTCTACACACTGCCACCACCACAAGACCTCTACACACTGCCACCACCAGACCTCTACACACTGCCACCACAAGACCTCTACACACTGCCACCACCACAAGACCTCTACACACTGCCACCACCACAAGACCTCTACACACTGCCACCACCACAAGACCTCTACACACTGCCACCACCACAAGACCTCTACACACTGCCATCACCACAAGACCTCTACACACTGCCACCACCACAAGACCTCTACACACTGCCACCACCACAAGACCTCTACACACTGCCACCACCACAAGACCTCTACACACTGCCACCACCACAAGACCTCTACACACTGCCACCACCACAAGACCTCTACACACTGCCACCACCACAAGACCTCTACACACTGCCACCACCGCAAGACCTCTACACACTGCCACCACCGCAAGACCTCTACACACTGCCACCACCACAAGACCTCTACACACTGCCACCACCACAAGACCTCTACACACTGCCACCACCACAAGACCTCTACACACTGCCACCACCGCAAGACCTCTACACACTGCCACCACCACAAGACCTCTACACACTGCCACCACCACAAGACCTCTACACACTGCCACCACCACAAGACCTCTACACACTGTCACCACCACAAGACCTCTACACACTGCCAACACCACAAGACCTCTACACACTGCCACCACCACAAGACCTCTACACACTGCCACCACCACAAGACCTCTACACACTGCCACCACCACAAGACCTCTACACACTGCCACCACCACAAGACCTCTACACACTGCCACCACCACAAGACCTCTACACACTGCCACCACCACAAGACCTCTACACACTGCCACCACCACAACACCTCTACACACTGCCACCACCACAAGACCTCTACACACTGCCACCACCACAAGACCTCTACACACTGCCACCACCACAAGACCTACACACTGCCACCACCACAAGACCTCTACACACTGCCACCACCACCACAAGACCTCTACACACTGCCACCACAAGACCTCTACACACTGCCACCACCAGACCTCTACACACTGCCACCACCACAAGACCTCTACACACTGCCACCACCACAAGACCTCTACACACTGCCACCACCACAAGACCTCTACACACTGCCACCACCACAAGACCTCTACACACTGCCACCACCACAAGACCTCTACACACTGCCACCACCACAAGACCTTTACACACTGCCATCACCACAAGACCTCTACACACTGCCACCACCACAAGACCTCTACACACTGCCACCACCACAAGACCTCTACACACTGCCACCACCACAAGACCTCTACACACTGCCACCACAAGACCTCTACACACTGCCACCACCACAAGACCTCTACACACTGCCACCACAAGACCTCTACACACTGCCACCACCACAAGACCTCTACACACTGCTACCACCACAAGACCTCTACACACTGCCACCACCACAAGACCTCTACACACTGCCACCACCGCAAGACCTCTACACACTGCCACCACCGCAAGACCTCTACACACTGCCACCACCGCAAGACCTCTACACACTGCCACCACCGCAAGACCTCTACACACTGCCACCACAAGACCTCTACACACTGCCACCACCACAAGACCTCTACACACTGCCACCACCACAAGACCTCTACACACTGCCAACACCACAAGACCTCTACACACTGCCACCACCGCAAGACCTCTACACACTGCCACCACAAGACCTCTACACACTGCCACCACCACAAGACCTCTACACACTGCCACCACCACAAGACCTCTACACACTGCCACCACCACAAGACCTCTACACACTGCCACCACCACAAGACCTCTACACACTGCCACCACCACAAGACCTCTACACACTGCCACCACCACAAGACCTCTACGCACTGCCACCACCACAAGACCTCTACGCACTGCCACCACCACAAGACCTCTACGCACTGCCACCACCACAAGACCTCTACGCACTGCCACCACCACAAGACCTCTACGCACTGCCACCACCACAAGACCTCTACACACTGCCACCACCACAAGACCTCTACACACTGCTACCACCACAAGACCTCTACACACTGCCACCAGCACAAGACCTCTACACACTGCCACCACCACAAGACCTCTACACACTGCCACCACCACAAGACCTCTACACTGCCACCACAAGATCTTTACACTGCCACCACCACAAGACCTTTACACACTGCCACCACCACAAGACCTCTACACACTGCCACCACAAGACCTTTACACACTGCCACCACAAGACCTTTACACACTGCCACCACAAGACCTCTACACACTGCCACCACCACAAGACCTCTACACACTGCCACCACCACAAGACCTCTACACACTGCCACCACCACAAGACCTCTACGCACTGCCACCACCACAAGACCTCTACGCACTGCCACCACCACAAGACCTCTACGCACTGCCACCACCACAAGACCTCTACACACTGCCACCACAAGACCTCTACACACTGCCACCACCACAAGACCTCTACACACTGCCACCACCACAAGACCTCTACACACTGCCACCACCACAAGACCTCTACACACTGCCACCACCACAAGACCTCTACACACTGCCACCACCACAAGACCTCTACACCCTGCCACCACCACAAGACCTCTCCACACTGCCACCACCACTAGACCTCTACACACTGCCACCACCACAAGACCTCTACACACTGCCACCACCACAAGACCTCTACACACTGCCACCACCACAAGACCTCTACACACTACCATCACCACAAGACCTCTACACACTGCTGCCACCACCACAAGACCTCTACACACTGCCACCACCACAAGACCTCTACACACTGCCACCACCACAAGACCTCTACACACTGCCACCACCACAAGACCTCTACACACTGCCACCACCACAAGACCTCTACACACTGCCACCACCACAAGACCTCTACACACTGCCACCACCACAAGACCTCTACACACTGCCACCACCACAAGACCTCTACACACTGCCACCACCACAAGACCTCTACACACTGCCACCACAAGACCTCTACACACTGCCACCACCACAAGACCTCTACACACTGCCACCACCACAAGACCTCTACACACTGCCACCACCACAATACCTCTACACACTGCCACCACCACAAGACCTCTACACACTGCCACCACCACAAGACCTCTACACACTGCCACCACCACAAGACCTCTACACACTGCCATCACCACAAGACCTCTACACACTGCCACCACCACAAGACCTCTACACACTGCCACCCCCACACACTACACACTGCCACCCCCACAAGACCTCTACACACTGCCACCACAAGACCTCTACACACTGCCACCACCACAAGACCTACACACTGCCACCACCACAAGACCTCTACACACTGCCACCACCACAAGACCTCTACACACTGCCACCACCACAAGACCTCTACACACTGCCACCACAAGACCTCTACACACTGCCACCCCCACACACTACACACTGCCACCACAAGACCTCTACACACTGCCATCACCACAAGACCTTTATACACTGCCACCACCACAAGACCTTTACACACTGCCACCACAAGACCTCTACACACTGCCACCACCACAAGACCTCTACACACTGCCATCACCACAAGACCTTTACACACTGCCACCACCACAAGACCTCTACACACTGCCACCACCACAAGACCTTTACACACTGCCACCACCACCAGACCTCTACACACTGCCACCACCACAAGACCTCTACACACTGCCACCACCACAAGACCTCTACACACTGCCACCACCACAAGACCTCTACACACTGCCACCACCACAAGACCTCTACACACTGCCACCACCACAAGACCTCTACACACTGCCACCACCACAAGACCTCTACACACTGCCACCACCACTAGACCTCTACACACTGCCACCACCACAAGACCTCTACACACTGCCACCACCACAAGACCTCTACACACTGCCACCACCACAAGACCTCTACACACTGCCACCACCACAAGACCTCTACACACTGCCACCACCACAAGACCTCTACACACTGCCACCACCACAAGACCTCTACACACTGCCACCACCACAAGACCTCTACACACTGCCACCACCACTACTATAATTCTGGTGTAAGCACAACATGGTTCACATTCTCATAACTCACCTGAAACTATTTTGTTTCTTGTGGGTGCGTAAAGCCCCTGTCTATCATGTGACTCTCTATCAAGTGGTCATCACAAGTGCTGTGCATCTACCTGTGTCGCCTGAGTAGATATCATGCAAGGTAAAAAAAAAAAAATCTATCCTGTGACGTACACGCTGTCTATTGATCTTCTATTTCAGGCGCAGCGTATATATACACACTAAATATTCAGACATACATAATTCACGCGTAAATCCTATCCCAAGCGGCGAATACAATTAAATAGCGTATATTCAGTCATACGTAGCACGGAAGCTGATTAATCATATCATACATATTAGTATATACACTACATATATATTTGCGCAAAACAGTGAAAAAATAGTAAACTTCCAAGCGATTTCGTGATGTTTCACATTATTAAGGACTTTGATAATGTGAGAAATCACGAAAGCGCTTGTAATTTCGATATTTTATGAGATTGGTTGTTTTGTATAATGTGACATCACCTGTTTACGATGATCTTATTGCATATATATATATATATATATATATATATATATATATATATATATATATATATATATATATACACACACACACACACACACACACACACACACGAACGCAGTGCATCTCTCGGAGCCCCATTTGACGCCTGATTGCACTGTTGACGTTACATCAACCAGACTGTTGCTACCAGCACAGCCATTTACAGTCTGGTTGATCTGTCAATTTTACGAAGAACTTTTCTAGCTTCCTATTGAAAATATTTTCGTTTAGGAAAAAAAAAAAACACTGACGCCGTGACTTCCTGCTGAAAACTTTTGTGTAACGCAAACCACAACACCCAAACAAAGGTGAAAGTGGGTAGTGTACTGTGGGTAGTAATGACCATAATAGCAAGGTGTACTGTGGGTAGTAATGACCATAATAGCAAGGTGTACTGTGGGTAGTAATGACCATAATAGCAAGGTGTACTGTGGGTAGTAATGACCATAATAGCAAGGTGTACTGTGGGTAGTAATGACCATAATAGCAAGGTGTACTGTGGGTAGTAATGACCATAATAGCAAGGTGTACTGTGGGTAGTAATGACCATAATAGCAAGGTGTACTGTGGGTAGTAATGACCATAATAGCAAGGTGTACTGTGGACAATAATGACCATAATAGCAAGGTGTACTGTGGACAATAATGACCATAATAGCAAGGTGTACTGTGGGTAGTAATGACCATAATAGCAAGGTGTACTGTGGGTAGTAATGACCATAATAGCAAGGTGTACTGTGGGTAGTAATGACCATAATAGCAAGGTGTACTGTGGACAATAATGACCATAATAGCAAGGTGTACTGTGGACAATAATGATCATAATAGCAAGGTGTACTGTGGGTAGTAATGACCATAATAGCAAGGTGTACTGTGGGTAGTAATGACCATAATAGCAAGGTGTACTGTGGACAATAATGACCATAATAGCAAGGTGTACTGTGGACAATAATGACCATAATAGCAAGGTGTACTGTGGACAATAATGACCATAATAGCAAGGTGTACTGTGGGTAGTAATGACCATAATAGCAAGGTGTACTGTGGGTAGTAATGACCATAATAGCAAGGTGTACTGTGGACAGTAATGACCATAATAGCAAGGTTTACTGTGGGTAGTAATGACCATAATAGCAAGGTGTATTGTGGACAATAATGACCATAATAGCAAGGTGTACTGTGGACAATAATGACCATAATAGCAAGGTGTACTGTGGACAATAATGACCATAATAGCAAGGTGTACTGTGGACAATAATGACCATAATAGCAAGGTGTACTGTGGACAATAATGACCATAATAGCAAGGTGTACTGTGGGTAGTAATGACCATAATAGCAAGGTGTACTGTGGGTAGTAATGACCATAATAGCAAGGTGTACTGTGGGTAGTAATGACCATAATAGCAAGGTGTACTGTGGGTAGTAATGACCAATAGCAAGGTGTACTGTGGGTAGTAATGACCATAATAGCAAGGTGTACTGTGGGTAGTAATGACCATAATAGCAAGGTGTACTGTGGGTAGTAATGACCATAATAGCAAGGTGTACTGTGGGTAGTAATGACCATAATAGCAAGGTGTACTGTGGGTAGTAATGACCATAATAGCAAGGTGTACTGTGGACAATAATGACCATAATAGCAAGGTGTACTGTGGGTAGTAATGACCATAATAGCAAGGTGTACTGTGGACAATAATGACCATAATAGCAAGGTGTACTGTGGACAATAATGACCATAATAGCAAGGTGTACTGTGGACAATAATGACCATAATAGCAAGGTGTACTGTGGACAATAATGACCATAATAGCAAGGTGTACTGTGGGTAGTAATGACCATAATAGCAAGGTGTACTGTGGGTAGTAATGACCATAATAGCAAGGTGTACTGTGGGTAGTAATGACCATAATAGCAAGGTGTACTGTGGGTAGTAATGACCATAATAGCAAGGTGTACTGTGGGTAGTAATGACCAATAGCAAGGTGTACTGTGGGTAGTAATGACCATAATAGCAAGGTGTACTGTGGGTAGTAATGACCATAATAGCAAGGTGTACTGTGGGTAGTAATGACCATAATAGCAAGGTGTACTGTGGGTAGTAATGACCATAATAGCAAGGTGTACTGTGGGTAGTAATGACCATAATAGCAAGGTGTACTGTGGACAATAATGACCATAATAGCAAGGTGTACTGTGGGTAGTAATGACCATAATAGCAAGGTGTACTGTGGACAATAATGACCATAATAGCAAGGTGTACTGTGGACAATAATGACCATAATAGCAAGGTGTACTGTGGACAATAATGACCATAATAGCAAGGTGTACTGTGGACAATAATGACCATAATAGCAAGGTGTACTGTGGGTAGTAATGACCATAATAGCAAGGTGTACTGTGGACAATAATGACCATAATAGCAAGGTGTACTGTGGACAATAATGACCATAATAGCAAGGTGTACTGTGGACAATAATGACCATAACAGCAAGGTGTACTCTGGACAGTAATGAACATAACAGCAAGGTGTACTCTGGACAGTAATGACCATAACAGCAAGGTGTACTCTGGACAGTAATGACCATAACAGCAAGGTGTACTCTGGACAGTAATGAACGTAACAGCAAGGTGTACTCTGGACAGTAATGAACATAAAAGCAAGGTGTACTCTGGACAGTAATGAACGTAAAAGCAAGGTGTACTCTGGACAGTAATGAACATAACAGTAAGGTGTACTCTGGACAGTAATGACCATAACAGCAAGGTGTACTATGGACAGTAATGAACGTAACAGCAAGGTGTACTCTGGACAGTAATGACCATAACAGCAAGGTGTACTCTGGACAGTAATGACCATAACAGCAAGGTGTACTCTGGACAGTAATGACCATAACAGCAAGGTGTACTCTGGACAGTAATGACCATAACAGCAAGGTGTACTCTGGACAGTAATGAACGTAACAGCAAGGTGTACTCTGGACAGTAATGAACGTAACAGCAAGGTGTACTCTGGACAGTAATGAACATAAAATCAAGGTGTACTCTGGACAGTAATGAACGTAAAAGCATGGTGTACTCTGGACAGTAATGACCATAACAGCAAGGTGTACTCTGGACAGTAATGACCATAACAGCAAGGTGTACTCTGGACAGTAATGAACATAAAATCAAGGTGTACTCTGGACAGTAATGAACATAACAGTAAGGTGTACTCTGGACAGTAATGACCATAACAGCAAGGTGTACTCTGGACAGTAATGAACGTAACAGCAAGGTGTACTCTGGACAGTAATGAACATAAAATCAAGGTGTACTCTGGACAGTAATGAACGTAAAAGCATGGTGTACTCTGGACAGTAATGAACATAACAGTAAGGTGTACTCTGGACAGTAATGACCATAACAGCAAGGTGTACTCTGGACAGTAATGAACATAACAGTAAGGTGTACTCTGGACAGTAATGACCATAACAGCAAGGTGTACTCTGGACAGTAATGAACGTAACAGCAAGGTGTACTCTGGACAGTAATGAACATAACACAGGTACAGAACAAGCTGCTATAGTGACAATCTTGTAATGTGTTCAGATTTATCTCCACTCTGAGTAGTTTTAACTTCACTTTGTAGAGCTGTATCTCCACAGAGCTGTATCTCCACAGAGCTGTATCTCCACAGAGTGGAAAGGTCACAAACGGTTCCTTTACACTCCGGTGTGTTTATTCAACAATGGTAAAGGTTTTCCAAAGTCTACAAAGGTTAAACTATAAAACAAGTTCTTATAGGAGCAGGTAGCTGATCAACACAAGTGTCATGACTACCACACAGCAGGTGCTTGATCAACACAACTGTCATGACTACCACACAGCAGGTGACTGATCAACACAACTGTCATGTCTAGCCACCCTATCATCACAACCTGCCCTGCGGAGCCGCGACAGCAACAGCCTGGCTGGTGAGGCAATAAACCAAGGAAAGCTGCAGACCAAAGCAGTGAGAGTGGAAAAAAAACTCTGGAAGCCGGCCACAGGTACGCTACAGGTAACTACGAGGTAGTCAGGTACAAGCTTAATATGTGACGTGGTAGCCTCCCCGTACCTGTCATATACCTGTCTCAGGCCCCTCCTACCATTCCTGAACTGCTTGATCAACCAGACTTGCTGAGAGAGAATGCAGAGTCAGCTGTGCCTTAGGGAGAACGTTTCGATTTGTAGAGCATTACATCGCGACTTTATAAATTTCTATACACAGCGAAACAAAGCTCTACACAGAGCGAAACAAAGCTCTACACAGAGCGAAACAAAGCTCTACACAGAGCGAAACAAAGCTCTACACAGAGCGAAACAACTCTACACAGAGCGGGGGAAGGAAAGCCTGCATGCAAGGGTTACATCCCCCGCTCCACCATTAACGGACGGAGGATCAAGCCTCCACCACACCTTAAAACTGAATGACCCACACGGATTTAGCGCTTTACTTAAAAGGTAATAATAATAATAATAAGAATAATAATCTACACACGCTAAATCTATTTGACATATACATCGCCTGGGCAATGATAAGGTTGGACCGCAACAAGATGTTAGCTGAAGTAGCCATTCAGTGCCAGGTGGTACACGTCAGCCAGGTGGTGTCAGGTGTTATGTAACGTCAGTCTGGTGGTGTCAGGTGGTACACGTCAGCCAGGTGTCAGGTGTTATGCAACGTCAGTCTGGTGGTGTCAGGTGGTACACGTCAGCCAGGTGGAGTCAGGTGTTATGTAATGTCAGTCAGGTGGTGTCAGGTGTTATGTAACGTCAGTCTAGTGGTGTCAGGTGTTATGTAACGTCAGTCAGGTGGCGTCAGGTGTTATGTAACGTCAGTCTGGTGGTGTCAGGTGTTATGTAACGTCAGTCTGGTGGTGTCAGGTGTTATGTAACGTCAGTCTGGTGGTGTCAGGTGTTATGTAACGTCAGCCAGGTGGTGTCGGGTATTATGTAACGTCAGTCTGGTGGTGTCAGGTGTTATGTAACGTCAGTCTGGTGGTGTCAGGTGTTATGTAACGTCAGTCAGGTGGTGTCAGGTGTTATGTAACGTCAGTCTGGTGGTGTCAGGTGTTATGTAACGTCAGTCAGGTGGTGTCAGGTGTTATGTAACGTCAGTCTGGTGGTGCCGGGTGTTATGTAACGTCAGTCTGGTGGTGTCAGGTGTTATGTAACGTCAGTCTGGTGGTGTCAGGTGTTATGTAACGTCAGTCTGGTGGTGTCAGGTGTTATGTAACGTCAGTCTGGTGGTGTCAGGTGTTATGTAACGTCAGTCTGGTGGTGTCGGGTGTTATGTAACGTCAGTCTGGTGGTGTCGGGTGTTATGTAACGTCAGTCTGGTGGTGTCAGGCGTTATGTAACGTCAGTCTGGTGGTGTCAGGCGTTATGTAACGTCAGTCTGGTGGTGTCAGGCGTTATGTAACGTCAGTCTGGTGGTGTCAGGCGTTATGTAACGTCAGTCAGGTGGTGTCAGGTGTTATGTAACGTCAGTCTGGTGGTGTCAGGTGTTATGTAACGTCAGTCAGGTGGTGTCAGGTGTTATGTAACGTCAGTCTGGTGGTGTCAGGCGTTATGTAACGTCAGTCTGGTGGTGTCAGGCGTTATGTAACGTCAGTCTGGTGGTGTCAGGCGTTATGTAACGTCAGTCAGGTGGTGTCACGTGTTATGTAACATCAGTCTGGTGGTCAGGTGTTATGTAACATCAGTCAGGTGGTGTCAGGTGTTATGCAACGTCCATCAGATGGTTTCAATGCACTTACCTGTAAGCTTCAAAAAGCGCTCGCTCATCTTACCTGTAAGATCCAGCAAGTGTCTGCTCATTTTACCTGTAAGAGCCAACGAGTCTGCTCACCTTACCTGTAAGAGCCAACGAGTGTCTGCTCATCTTACCTGCTAATGAAGACTTGAGACACGTAGCTGCTGATCTCCAGCAGAGACAAGCCAGGTGTGAAGCTGCAGCTGTCACCGTGGCAGCGTCGGGCATGCTGCTGCTGCTGCTCCTGCTGCTGCTGTTGATAATGATGATGATAATGATGATGCTCTTCCTGCTACAGCTGTCCACGACTCACGTTCGTCAAAGGCGGGGCGAATGATCGCCAGTGTGCGTTGCAAGTTTGCCAGCGGGATTCGCCACTTTTATTCTCCATTCTCCGCCAACCCGGACGAGCTCATGATGTTTCTAAGTGTTTATCTGTATTTGCTGGAAAGCTGTCCGAATAACCGTTACTTAAGGCTCTAGTCAGAATAAAACATCAACTGTTACTGGAGGATCTAGTAAAACGAAACTTGACGCCAGATTTGTCAGTCTAAGATAAGCATCATAAAAATAATCGGCGTTTACGTGTCTACTGCGACTTATTCTAGCCTAGCCCACATTAATTCCACAATGAGGATTTGTAATGAGGCTACAGCAACTTCTCTATAACTAGTGTGGTGTGAAATACGAATCCGTCTCTGCTGAACGAAGCTGCTACCAGGATGAACTCCGGAATAGAGTTTTCCTTAACTGCTTGTATTAATTCTTCATTGCTAACAGTATAAAACTGGTGTAAAATTAATTAACATTTCCATGTAGGTGAAGCTGATACTAACAAAAATATAACTAAAGGATCCACTAGTAGTGTCTTGTTCAAAAATTAAGGGGGAGGGGTCCACGGTGACGGAAATATAGTGGAAGAAGTTTGAGAACCACTGGCCTAGCAGTCATTAGGTACCTGGGTGTTAGTCAACTGTTGTGGACTGAATCTTGGGACGATCATTCTATACTTTAGAATCGACTGAACTTTAAATGAAGAAAAACCTGAAATATATCTAAGGATGGTTTTTAAAACTTTGCTAGGCTATCAAGGAAAATAAGTAACTTATTTTTTGGGGGGGAGGGGGTATCCTAGGTAATTTACACTATGCATAATTGTTCTCATGTGTACTTATGTAAACTTATTTATTATCTTTCCTCCAGCATATAAATATATTTCATTAAGAAACTAGACCATGCCATCCACGTGCCAGACCAACCATGTAATGGCTATATAAGACTTGTGGGTCGCTAGCAATCATAGCCTGGTTGATCAGATAAAAAAAAACACCAGGTCTCAGGCCAGACTGCGAAGGTAGTTGAAATTTCGAAACCGGTCACAAGCGCCAACTTAAAAAGAAAATGTAACAAATATATACGTTCACAATCATTCCCAAAATTCGAGAAATCAGTACAGAGGTCAGTGTTAAAATTTACTGCTTCTGGGAACTCTCAGCGGCGCAATTTATGGTAAAGTCGAAATCGAAGTCTTGTCAAAAATTTACGGTTTTGTAAGGAAAGAATCATGGAAACATTTCTCGCTTGAAAGTTCGTATTGATAGCGAGTTTCAGTTGGAAGAGTGAAATTGCAATTTAAGTAAAAAAAATATTGTGAATTGTTGGCTTTCTGGAGTTCTGCCAGAATTTGTAGGTGACGAAAGTGTGAGTGCAGTTAAACTGTGTAGAGTAGCAGACGAAGGATCACACCACCTTCACTCACTGAATGAATGACCCACAAGGATAAAGGATCGAGCCTTGTAACCACATGTTACGTTGAATGACCCATCCGGGCTGAGGATCGAGCCTTGTAACCACATGTTACGTTGAATAACCCACACGGGCTGAGGATAGAGCTTCCACTACACATTACATTGAATGAACCGCTTCCCCCTTCCTAGAAGTGAATTTATCCAATTTGTATCAATTGTCGCGAGTGCATCGACAGTCTGATCGATCAGGCCAGCAACCAAGAGGCTTGATCTAGGAATGGGCCGCTGGGGCACTGACCTGAGAAGCCACTAGGCAACCCCCTCTGGTCAGATATTTACAGTACCCTCTACATACATATTTTTTCATTACATCGGCAGCTTCCCGCCAAGGTACAGTAACGGAAAGAAGGAAACACATTTACCATTATTCATCTGTCATATTTAATTATATTTCTCATTTGTTCACTTCAATAATATTTCCTCTTTGCTATTTCACTTTCAAGATTGTTAGTATAATATTCACGGGAAAAGCTTAGTCCGAAAAAAATCATACAACGTCTGGGGGAACGGGAGACAATCAGGTTTGATCCAAGAGAAGGACTAGTACCTTGAAGAGTGTAAGAAAGTGTAAGTCAGTGCTCTAAGTCTCCTCTAGGCCCCTCTTACACAAGATTAATTCTAAGGCTTTATCATCGATATTTCTTCTTATTAGTTTTTTTTTTTTGCACTGGATATTTCTGTAATTGATCTTGAGAAAGTTTTTGTCTCCAGTCATTCCTTTGTATTTTTAAACCACTTCTTAACCCCAGTTTTAAAACACACTGTCTTCAGCGTTTTAAACTAACGTTTTAAAGCACTTTGTTCTTTATTTTATAAAAATTGAATTGCTATATATTTCAGATTTTTTTTATATTACTCAAGAAATGCAGTAGGCCAGTGTTAGACTCGCCTTGCTAGGCAAGTCTAACACACTCATATACCCGTCCAACCTATATTTACAGCTAACCCAAGTTCTGGCCTCAATGGCGCTACCTGGGAGTTTGCTCCATTCGTCCACAAGGTTACCAGTGTTCCTAGTCTCAGAACCTCTTCTCTCTGATACACCAACACCATTAACTCAGTTTTTACCTTGAGGTGATATCTGGCTGATACTAACTACCCGCGACTCTCCAAAGTAATTAGCACTTAGACTGATCCTAGTCTAGTAACACTCGTCTTGCGAGGATCACCACAGAAAATGTGTCATATATTTTAACCCCATTCACTCTTTTTTTTTTCAATTAAAAACAGTGAATTGTTAAAGGGTTATATCAATATTTTTTTCAATATATTTTGCTCATTATTATTATATGCAAAACAAACGCAATCGTGGATACTGAAACTAAATTCGTTGCTCGGTGAAAGAAAAAAAGGATGATAATTTGCACTTAAAATTCAACGCCCAATTGCATTAAAAACTGAAGAACAATCAAACAAAATTTCGTGTTTGATTTCCACGATGCTCGATTGAAACTAGGAAAAATGGGGTGGAAGAGGAAGGATGATTATCCCTGTGATATCAAACATCCAGTCCTTGTGGCATCAAACATCCAGTCGTCGTGGCATCAAACATCCAGTCGTCGTGGCATTAAAAATCCAGTCCTCGTGGCATTAAACATCCAGTCGTCGTGGCATTAAACATCCAGTCCTCGTGGCATTAAACATCCAGTCGTCGTGGCATTAAACATCCAGTCGTCGTGGCATTAAACATCCAGTCCTCGTGGCATCAAACATCCAGTCCTCGTGGCATCAAACATCCAGTCGTCGTGGCATTAAACATCCAGTCGTCGTGGCATCAAACATCCAGTCCTCGTGGCATTAAAAATCCAGTCGTCGTGGCATTAAACATCCAGTCCTCGTGGCATCAAACATCCAGTCCTCGTGGCATCAAACATCCAGTCCTCGTGGCATCAAACATCCAGTCCTCGTGGCATCAAACATCCAGTCCTCGTGACATCAAACATCCAGTCCTCGTGACATCAAACATCCAGTCCTCGTGACATCAAACATCCAGTCCTCGTGACATCAAACATCCAGTCCTCGTGACATCAAACATCCAGTCCTCGTGACATCAAACATCCAGTCCTCGTGACATCAAACATCTAGTCCTCGTGACATCAAACATCTAGTCCTCGTGACATCAAACATCCAGTCCTCGTGACATCAAACATCTAGTCCTCGTGACATCAAACAGCTAGTCCTCGTGTCATCAAGCATCCAGTCGTCGTGATATTATTAGTGTAAATATTAGTTTTATCGTTTATAAACATGGACGTTATTTTCTGTTTCGTGTTATCGACATGTTTGGTCAGCCAAAAAACGGTGTATTAAAATTGTCTCCAGTGTTGAAACTCCCATTATGTAAAACTGTATTATCATTATTATATTATCTTCATGTTATATTTAGGAGGAAGCGTTAACTCGTAGGTCATACAACGTCTGAGGAAAGGAAGGTACAATTCCTCGGATCAAGAGCCCCTCCCCGCCATCAAGAGTTGTAATACTGAGAAAGAACTAAGAAAACTCGTTGGCGTTATAGAAAATTGAGGATTTATACAGTGCCTGGGAGGATGGTGGGATAGGAGGTAATCTAGGATGATCCAAAGGGAAAGGGAGGGTAATTCTAATTCCTTGGATCAAGGAGAAAGCCCATGATTAGGGGCTTTTCGAAACAGCCGACCTGTAACCGGTTACGAGGCTTCTAACTGTGCAGTCCAACTTCGAAAAATTTAAGTTCGTTTATAATTATTATTAGTGAGGATAAAACAATAGTCTTGATGTATATAGTGTGTTATCCAGGATCAGTTTTACTGTGTTCCCCTGGTGTCAAAGGTATATCACAGGTATGGTAGATGGTACTAGTCAGCAAGTTGGAATGTCTCCTGAGTCCTGACGCTGGTAAAGTTTTGGCAGACGACTCAACATCCACTATTCTCCAAGTGTCACAAACTCGTACAGGAGCTACGCTCTCAGCAAAATTTTTAAAACCGC
This sequence comes from Cherax quadricarinatus, assembly GCF_038502225.1. Taxonomy (NCBI): domain Eukaryota; kingdom Metazoa; phylum Arthropoda; class Malacostraca; order Decapoda; family Parastacidae; genus Cherax; species Cherax quadricarinatus. Next base: position 17,811,202 of record NC_091334.1, read on the forward strand.
AAGAGATCAAGTTTTCCTGCCCTGGGGACTGTGTTCTCTGCACCGTGTCACGGACAGGCTGACTACCATCTAACAAGCTAGAGTCTAACACCCGACGTAGGGGAGCTGGTGAGACACGGTGTGCAACACTATAGGAATCTTATCAACCTAGTGTTGCAAGTGTGTCTTACTCATCACCTTGTGGGTGTTGGATTCCACTTGTAACATGATCTAGGAGCTAGTCTGCAACATACGCAGCCTGCCTCTTAAAAAAACAACAATTCGTAAATACCTAAATATTTATTGTATATCATTCCACCGAAGTTACTGTTACACATTATTATTATTATTATTATTATTATTATTAGTTTCTACTGTAAAAAACAATTTTCAACCATTTAATAAACAACGCATATATTCTAATTAAACCTGTTAAATTTTAACGATACAAACATCGAATACAAGGGATTCCGGTTAACATACTAATTGGGAATAAATTACATTAAATGTGTAACACTCATTAACTATCAAAAAAACACTGGACAGATACCCGAGAGTCAGGGACATTAACAGTTACTGCTACGAAGAGGAAGTACAGATACAACGAACAAAGATAAAAACCAAAAAATTACTAACAGCAAAAACCGTGAGGGCGGGAAACATAACAGGAACGAACGTCGGTTAATGTGAACACTGCGTAGTTGGGATAGTGCAGACGCACCATAATGTGGCCACGGGAAATGGTACGGAATCATGCACGTTTCATCGACCAACCTACGATACAACAACTTCAGAGTACAAACTGGCTACGAACTACGGTGTATATACACCATGAGTTGTTTATCTTATGAATATTCTGAGGAATATATATGTACACTGAGGTGTATGTGCATTAAAATGGGAAACGGCCTATGTTATATATATATATATGTCGTGCCGAATAGGCAGAACTTGCGATCTTGGCTTAAATAGCAACGTTCATCTTGCCATATAGGACAAGCGAAAATTTGTGTATGCAATAATTTCGCCAAAATCATTCTGAACCTAACGAAAAAAATATATTTCACTGTGTTTGTTTAGTATTAAATCACTGTAAACAAATCTAAAATATATATAGTTGGGTTAGGCTAAAATAAATTGTTCTTGTTATAATAAGGTTAGGTAAGTTTTCTAAGATTCTTTTGATGCAAAATTATAAATTTTTACATTAACATTAATGAAAAAATATATCTTTAAACGTATAAGAGAAATTTTTTAGAAAAGACTTAATTTTAAATGAGTTCTTGGTAATTGACCAGTTTTACATATTCGGCACGACATATATATATATATATATATATATATATATATATATATATATATATATATATATATATATATATATATATATATATATCGTCGTGCCGAATATGTAAAATTGGTCAATTAGCAAGAACTCATTTCCAACTAAGTCTTTTCTAAAATTTTCTCTTATACGTTTAAAGATATATATTTTTTCATTATGTTAATGTAAAAATTAATAATTTTGTACCAAAAGAACCTTAGAAAACTTACCTAACTTTATTATAACAAGCGCAATTTAATTTAGCCTAATCCAACTAAATATATTTTAGAGAAGTTTACAATAATGTAATAATAAACAAACACAATGAAATATATTTTTTTTGTTAGGCTCAGAATGATTTTTGTGAAATTATTGCATACACAAATTTTCGCGTGCCTTATTCGGCAAGAAGAGCGTTGCTATTTAAGCCAAAATCGCAACTTCTACCTATTCGGCATGACATTATAATATATATATATTTATTTATTTATTAATAGAGATTGTATATGCATATACTCTTGAGATGTGTATTTCAGTCTAAATACACTTAAGAGTTCCAGATATATATAGTTTACATACACCGAGAAATGTATAAACCCTGAAGCGTGTATGTCAGTGTATATGCACGAAGGGATATACCTGTGCATACACACTGATGTGTATACCTCAGTGTGCATACACCAACAGGAGTATATCTGCACACTGTGATGCGCGAATCTCAGCTTATATACACAGGTGTTTATCTGTGTATAGTTTACTTTAATCCCTATTTACGAGATGAAAGTATTATTGATGCCAGTGAAGTGAACAGCAGCAGCCTTAAAGACGCACTTGCAGTCAACAGGCGTTCAACCCAACTAACTCAACCAGCGGCGCCAGAGGGAAGGGACTTTTATTTCAAGAAAGTGCTAAAGGGTAGAGGGGGTGGAGGGCTTATCCTAAAATGCAAGTGTCAAAGGAAGGAAGGGACGGGGGTCATCCCAACAAACTCAACCAACATTACCAAAGATGGGAGGTTTTTTTTTATCTCAAACTAAGTGACAAAGGGGAGAGAGGGTAGGGGAAGGGGCCTTTATCTCAACATATAAATGTCAAAGAAGGGGGGGGGGGGAAGTTATCCCAACAAATTAACCCAACCAACAGTGACAAAGGGGGTAAAGTATACAAGTCTCTCCGTCAGTGAAAATCTTGACAAACGGAATTAGTGTATGCCAAAGGAGATATACATTTGTATTTTTTGTATAATAAATGAGGTTAACGTACATTTATCTTCATCTGGGAGTATGCTAAAGGGAATCTGTACACTTATCTGCATGTGTACGTATATTTAGCACGTCAACCACAGAGAAGTGCATGTTCTTGGTGCTACACTTTAGTGTACATCAGACAGGAATCTTGACTTCAATATCTGCACACACACACACACACACACACACACACACACACACACACACACACACACACACACATAATGTACTTGGTAATGCTCTTATAACCGCCTTGTCATTCTTTAATGTACTTCAAAGGGAACAAGGAACGTTCATGACCGTCTGTACACAAACTATGTACAGCAAACAAGGTTTAATGACCCGCATCTACACACTTGACATTATCAAAAGGGGTTAGTGACTATTTACTGTCATATGCACCTTCAATTCGAAGATCATTAACGTACACTGTCATCGTATAATACAAACCACGCACACTGGTATACCTACACGTACAAGTTAAATAAAGTTTAGCCACATTCCTATGTTTAGTGAATAGACTGGAATCTCGAATAAGATTTTTTAGCGATTTAAATCACGATTTTTTTTTAAACAGTATGTTTGGTCAGTTGTTATTTGGTAGGGGAGGGTATATGTGCTCGGTCTGTAGGCACCAGCAGGAGGAGGAGGAGGAGGTAGGAGTATAAGCAGTCTAGCAGGTAAGGTTACCATTGCCGGGGGTGGGAGGGTTAGTCCGGTGTGTTAGTAAACACTACACTAAGGTATTTTCAAGTTAATCTCTACTGGGTTAGGCGACAACTATTATAATTACCGTCTCCGTACACGCCGCCGATACGCAAGTCCTTTCCCACCACGGATGACAGGTAAATATACGTATATCCAAGTTCCGAAACTTTGCGTGTTCGTTTTACTAAGCGGCACTAGGCGCGGGTGTGGAGGACGGAGCAGCACACACCTACTCCCTCAGCACCGCACATAACACTGAGAGACCTTTTCCAGCTGCCTCCAGCTGCACCAACCCCAGCCACCCAACACAGGTGAAACTTACCCTAACTCTCACCACTTAGAAAACTCCCTCTCTACCACTTCCCATTCTCTCCTTCCACACAACCATCCCCTCGAAGCCTTGTTAAACATTCACACCTAACGAGAAAACCATCCTGAACTGCAAATATGTTTAGAAGCCGCTAGCAAGTCAGCGCTGCTAAGTCAGTGAGAATAAGGCTTGAGAACAACAACAAAAGGGTCCTCCGAATGTCCCTTGACCTTCCAAAGTGGCAGAGATATTTCCGCTGTGGCCTATGTAACCCCTAGCGGATTGCTCTTGCTTCCCCAACCCCCTTGACACCTCTTGCTCCCTCCTCAACAATCTTTTCTTCCCTCTTCGGTAACTAGGAAGAGTGCAGGGTAGGAAGAGAGACTTATGCTTTGCTATCTTTGCCCCAGGCATCTATAGTAAACAGTGGAGTCTTGCACTGTGATAGTGGTTGGTAATCGTCCAACCAAACAGAAGCAGATAGTTCTCCATCATGATAGCAGACAATCCCGTGCTAGGAGTCTAGGTGTGCACCGTCTTTTGCTATCCGCCTTTCACGTGTTCTCCCTCCTACTAATGGTAAGCCTTTGTGCTAAAAAAACTCAAGGAAGGTTCCTTGATGTTGGTGAGGGGCTTTTGATCTAGGGAATTGGAGCTATGCACCGGTTCCCTGAATTAAGCCTGAATACCTTCCACATTCCCCCCACAGGCGCTGCATACTCCTACGGGTTTAGCTCTCCCCTTTATAATAATAATTAAAAATTAAATGGTTATAATCATTATAATTTTTAAAGGGGTGGAGGGGTAAACCAGTGGAAGGTCTCGGTCAGATGACCAAAAGCTCCAGCGGCGGGTCATCATACGAGTACGACCCACGTCACGAAACACTTGTCCTGTTTCCTGACAAACATTACCTTACCTAACCTGTGCTTAAAACCTAGCTCCTATAGGCTAGCAGATGCTTAACGACCTAACACCTCAGCAACATGTCAAGATACACTTGTCTTGTTTCCTGACAAATAAACCACCACCACCATCCCCTCTACCACCTTAAGACAGCTAACATAATGTCAAGTCATAACGAGACACATGCTAGGTTGTATTGTTATAATGTAAACTGTTTAAAATGTTCTCTGAACATAAAAATGAGATTACAACACTTGTACAATGTACCATACAGCGTTATGGATCACAACCAACAGCACCTGGGTTCAGTCTCGGGAAGGCCAAGATAAATAAGCAGATTTCCTAAAAACGGATGATCACCTAGCAATAGAGAGATTATAATAATGTTGGTAAAATTACCGACAATGTGTTAGGTAAAAGGACACAAGTTCAACTAATGCGACATTTTACTGTGGCAACGTTTCGCTCTCCAGGAGCCTTGTCAAGCTGTAACGGCTTGAGAGAGATATTTAGGATTAGTCAACTGGTGTGGGTCGCATCCTAGCAATGAACTCCAGCGGAAACACGTCACATCGGCTGGCTTTCTTCGGAGATCCTGGGTTATCAACCCTCCGGGTTTAATGATACAGAAAAAAAATTCTTATACCGACTGATGTACAAAGATTAAGCCATTGACGGGATAATGAGACGGGGTGCTGTGATTCTGGTGGGTTCTTAATCCCAGGAATTGAAGCTACCCCCCCTACCTGACCTACGATCAGGCCTGTTCAGGCTTGATCGTAGGTCAGGTTATTGCAAATACGTAAAGGAATAAATAAACGTTATGGTGATCCCGACAAGATGTGAGGGAGATATTTAGGTAGAGTTTAGGGAACTTACTGAAGAAAACGTTTCGCTAAGAGTGATTTCATTGGTTCTAATAAGAAACCACATTGGGCTAAACGTTCCCTTTAATTAAATAAATGTTGCGAACTGTTTTTAAGTGTCTGTATCTTCAGATAGGGAATTACACCCCACGAACCCACCACCAGCCCACCCACCACCCACCCACCAACCACCAACCCACAAACCACCAACCCACCCACCAACCAACCAAACACCCACCAACCAACCACCCACCCACCAACCAAACACCCACCCACCAACCAACCACCCTCCCACCCACCAACCAACCACCCCCACCCACCAACACCCACCCACCCACCAACCAACCAACCACCCACCCACCCACACACACCAGTAACCATACTCTCACAGACACCCCCACAACACACACCAGTAACCATACTCTCACAGACACTCCCACAACACACACACACACACCAGTAACCATACTCTCACAGACACCCCCACAACACACACACACACACCAGTAACCATACTCTCACAGACACCCCCACAACACACACACACACACACCAGTAACCATACTCTTACAGACACCCCCAACACACACACACCAGCAACCATACTCTCACAGACACCCCTACAACACACACACACACCAGTAACCATACTCTCACAGACACCCCCACAACACACACACCAGTAACCATACTCTCACATACACCCCCACAACACACACACAGAGACACCAGTAACCATACTCTCACAGACACCCCAACAACACACACACACCAGTAACCATACTCTCACAGACACCCCAACAACACACACACCAGTAACCATACTCTCACACACACCCCCACAACACACACACATACACCAGTAACCATACTCTCACAGACGCCCCCACAACACACACATACACCAGTAGCCATACTCTCACAGACACCCCCACAACAAACACACATACACCAGTAACCATACTCTCACAGACACCCCCTCAACACACACACACACCAGTAACCATACTCTCACAGACACCCCCTCAACACACACACCAGTAACCATACTCTTACAGACACCCCCACAACACACACATACACCAGTAACCATACTCTCACAGACACCCCACACAACACACACATACACCAGTAACCATACTCTCACAGACACTCCCACAACACACACACACACACACACCAGCAACCATACTCTCACAGACACCCCCACAAGACACACACACCAGTAACCATACTCTCACAGACACTCCCACAACACACACACACCAGTAACCATACTCTCACAGACACCCCCACAACACACACACCAGTAACCATACTCTCACAGACACCCCAACAACAACAACACACACACACACTCACACACCAGTAACCATACTCTCACAGACACCCCCACAACACACACACACCAGTAACCATACTCACAGACACTCCAACAACACACACACACACCAGTAACCATACTCTCACAGACACCCCCACAACACACACACACACCAGAAACCATACTCTCACAGACACCCCAACAACAAACACACACACACACACACACCAGTAACCATACTCTCACAGACACCCCCACAACACACACACACACACCAGTAACTATACTCTCACAGACACTCCAACAACACACACACACCAGTAACCATACTCTCACAGACACCCCAACAACACACACACACACACCAGTAACCATACTCTCACAGACACCCCCACAACACACACACACATCAGTAACCATACTCTCACAGACACCCCAACAACACACACACACCAGTAACCATACTCTCACAGACACCCCAACAACACACACACACATCAGTAACCATACTCTCACAGACACCCCAACAACACACACACACCAGTAACCATACTCTCACAGACACCCCAACAACACACACACACCAGTAACCATACTCTCACAGACACCCCCACAACACACACACACCAGTAACCATACTCTCACAGACACCCCAACAACACACACACACACCAGTAACCATACTCTCAGACACCCCCACAACACACACACACCAGTAACCATACTCTCACAGACACTCCAACAACACACACACACCAGTAACCATACTCTCACAGACACCCCCACAACACACACACACACACACACACACACACACACCAGTAACCATACTCTCACAGACACCCCCACAACACACACACACCAGTAACCATACTCTCACAGACACTCCAACAACACACACACACACACACCAGTAACCATACTCTCACAGACACCCCCACAACACACACACACACCAGTAACCATACTCTCACAGACACCCCCACAACACACACACACCAGTAACCATACTCTCACAGACACCCCCACAACACACACACACCAGTAACTATACTCTCACAGACACTCCAACAACACACACACACCAGTAACCATACTCACACAGACACCCCAACAACACACACACACACACACCAGTAACCATACTCTCACAGACACCCCAACAACACACACACACACCAGTAACCATACTCTCACAGACACCCCCACAGCACACACACACATCAGTAACCATACTCTCACAGACACCCCAACAACACACACACACCAGTAACCATACAATCACAGACACCCCAACAACACACACTCACCAGTAACCATACTCTCACAGACACCCCCACAACACACACACACACACCAGTAACCATACTCTCACAGACACCCCCACAACACACACACACACCAGTAACCATACTCTCACAGACACCCCAACAACACACACACACACACCAGTAACCATACTCTCACAGACACCCCCACAACACACACACACACACCAGTAACCATACTCTCACAGACTCCCCAACAACACACACACACCAGTAACCATACTCTCACAGACACAACAACAACACACACACACCAGTAACCATACTCTCACAGACACCCCCACACACCAGTAACCATACTCTCACAGACACCCCCACAACACACACACACCAGTAACCATACTCTCACAGACTCCCCAACAACACACACACACCAGTAACCATACTCTCATAGACACAACAACAACACACACACACCAGTAACCATACTCTCACAGACACCCCCACAACACACACACACACCAGTAACCATACTCTCACAGACACCCCCACAACACACACACACCAGTAACCATACTCTCACAGACTCCCCAACAACACACACACACCAGTAACCATACTCTCACAGACTCCCCAACAACACACACACACCAGTAACCATACTCTCACAGACACCCCAACAACACACACACATCAGTAACCATACTCTCACAGACACCCCCACAACACACACACACCAGTAACCATACTCTCACAGACACCCCCACAACACACACACACACACCAGTAACCATACTTTCACAGACACCCCCACAAAACACACACACACCAGTAACCATACTCTCACAGACACCCCCACAACACACACACACACACCAGTAACCATACTCTCACAGACTCCCCCACAACACACACACCAGTAACCATACTCTCACAGACTCCCCCACAACACACACACACACCAGTAACCATACTCTCACAGACTCCCCCACAACACACACACACCAGTAACCATACTCTCACAGACACCCCCACAACACACACACACACACACCAGTAACCATACTCTCACAGACACCCCCACAACACACACACACCAGTAACCATACTCTCACAGACACCCCAACAACACACACACACCAGTAACCATACTCTCACAGACACCCCAACAACACACACACCAGTAACCATACTCTCACAGACACCCCAACAACACACACACACCAGTAACCATACTCTCACAGACACCCCAACAACACACACACACCAGTAACCATACTCTCACAGACACCCCAACAACACACACACACCAGTAACCATACTCTCACAGACACCCCAACAACACACACACATCAGTAACCATACTCTCACAGACATCCCAACAACACACACACACACACCAGTAACCATACTCTCACAGACTCCCCAACAACACACACACACACACCAGTAACCATACTCTCACAGACACCCCCACAACACACACACACACACCAGTAACCATACTTTCACAGACACCCCCACAAAACACACACACACCAGTAACCATACTCTCACAGACTCCCCCACAACACACACACACACCAGTAACCATACTCTCACAGACTCCCCCACAACACACACACACCAGTAACCATACTCTCACAGACTCCCCCACAACACACACACATCAGTAACCATACTCTCACAGACACCCCCACAACACACACACACACACACACACACCAGTAACCATACTCTCACAGACACCCCCACAACACACACACACCTGTAACCATACTCTCACAGACACCCCAACAACACACACACACCAGTAACCATACTCTCACAGACACCCCAACAACACACACACCAGTAACCATACTCTCACAGACACCCCAACAACACACACACACCAGTAACCATACTCTCACAGACACCCCAACAACACACACACACCAGTAACCATACTCTCACAGACACCCCAACAACACACACACACACCAGTAACCATACTCTCACAGACACCCCAACAACACACACACACCAGTAACCATACTCTCACAGACACCCCAACAACACACACACACCAGTAACCATACTCTCACAGACACCCCAACAACACACACACACACACACCAGTAACCATACTCTCACAGACTCCCCAACAACACACACACACACACACACACACCAGTAACCATACTCTCACAGACACCCCAACAACACACACACACCAGTAAAAATACTCTCACAGACACCCCCACAACACACACACAGAGACACCAGTAACCATACTCTCACAGACTCCCCAACAACACACACACACCAGTAACAATACTCTCACAGACACCCCCACAACACACACACAGAGACACCAGTAACCATACTCTCACAGACTCCCCAACAACACACACACACCAGTAACCATACTCTCACACACACCCCAACAACACACACACACCAGTAACCATACTCTCACAGACACCCCCACAACACACACACACCAGTAACCATACTCTCACAGACTCCCCCACAACACACACACACACACACCAGTAACCATACTCTCACAGACTCCCCCACAACACACACACACACCAGTAACCATACTCTCACAGACTCCCCCACAACACACACACACACCAGTAACCATACTCTCACAGACTCCCCCCACAACACACACACACACCAGTAACCATACTCTCACAAACTCCTCCACAACACACACACACACCAGTAACCATACTCTCACAGACTCCCCCACAACACACACACACACACCAGTAACCATACTCTCACAGACTCCCCCACAACACACACACACACCAGTAACCATACTCTCACAGACTCCCCCACAACACACACACACCAGTAACCATACTCTCACAGACACCCCCACAACACACACACACCAGTAACCATACTCTCACAGACTCCCCCACAACACACACACACACCAGTAACCATACTCTCACAGACACCCCAACAACACGCACACACCAGTAACCATACTCTCACAGACACCCCAACAACACACACACACCAGTAACCATACTCTCACAGACACCCCAACAACACACACACACCAGTAACCATACTCTCACAGACACCCCAACAACACACACACACCAGTAACCATACTCTCACAGACACCCCAACAACACACACACACCAGTAACAATACTCTCACAGACACCCCAACAACACACACACACCAGTAACCATACTCTCACAGACACCCCCCACAACACACACACACCAGTAACCATACTCTCACAGACTCCCCCACAACACACACACACCAGTAACCATACTCTCACAGACTCCTCCACAACACACACACACACCAGTAACCATACTCTCACAGACTCCCCCCACAACACACACAAACACCAGTAACCATACTCTCACAGACTCCCCAACAACACACACACACACCAGTAACCATACTCTCACAGACACCCCCACAACACACACACACACCAGTAACCATACTCTCACAGACACCCCCACAACACACACACACACCAGTAACCATACTCTCACAGACACCCCAACAACACACACACACCAGTAACCATACTCTCACAGACACCCCAACAACACACACACACCAGTAACCATACTCTCACAGACACCCCAACAACACACACACACACACCAGTAACAATACTCTCACAGACTCCCCCACAACACACACACACCAGTAACCATACTCTCACAGACTCCCCCACAACACACACACACCAGTAACCATACTCTCACAGACTCCCCCACAACACACACACACCAGTAACCATACTCTCACAGACTCCCCCACAACACACACACACCAGTAACCATACTCTCACAGACACCCCCCACAACACACACACACCAGTAACCATACTCTCACAGACTCCCCCCACAACACACACACACACCAGTAACCATACTCTCACAGACTCCCCCACAACACACACACACACCAGTAACCATACTCTCACAGACTCCCCCACAACACACACACACCAGTAACCATACTCTCACAGACTACAACACACACACACACCAGTAACCATACTCTCACAGACACCCCAACAACATACACACACACCAGTAACAATACTCTCACAGACACCCCAACAACAACACACACACACCAGTAACCATACTCTCACAGACACCCCAACAACACACACACACACACCAGTAACAATACTCTCACAGACACCCCAACAACACACACACACCAGTAACCATACTCTCACAGACACCCCAACAACACACACACACCAGTAACAATACTCTCACAGACTCCCCCACAACACCACTGTGTAAACTTCCATAATAACACAATTTATCAAGGTATTGAAGACTCGTCCAGTGATTGTTTAAGTTTACAAAGTGGCATTGATAGAGCTATGTAAATATGCAGCCATCACAACACGCGCAATTAACTCATTTTTTTGTAAATAAGATTTTTGACGCACTGATTACATGATAGATGAAAAATATACATCATTGTATTGTCTGGTGTATATGTGTATTTTTTACTTTAAGGGACATACATTGTATTTCTTTAAAATATGTAATAATAACAATATAATGACAGTAATAATAAGGTAGGTAGGCTGTTGGTAGACAGCAACTATCCAGGGAGGTACTACCCTCCTGTCATGTGTGACAGACACACACTGACCAACAGTAGGTTGGAAGACAGCCACCACCCAGGGAGGTACTACCCTCCTGTCATGTGTGACAGACACACACTGACCAACAGTAGGTTGGAAGACAGCCACCACCCAGGGAGGTACTACCCTCCTGTCATGTGTGACAGACACACACTGACCAACAGTAGGTTGGAAGACAGCCACCACCCAGGGAGGTACTACCCTCCTGTCATGTGTGACAGACACACACTGACCAACAGTAGGTTGGAAGACAGCCACCACCCAGGGAGGTACTACCCTCCTGTCATGTGTGACAGACACACACTGACCAACAGTAGGTTGGAAGACAGCCACCACCCAGGGAGGTACTACCCTCCTGTCATGTGTGACAGACACACTCTGACCAACAGTAGGTTGGAAGACAGCCACCACCCAGGGAGGTACTACCCTCCTGTCATGTGTGACAGACACACACTGACCAACAGTAGGTTGGAAGACAGCCACCACCCAGGGAGGTACTACCCTCCTGTCATGTGTGACAGACACACACTGACCAACAGTAGGTTGGAAGACAGCCACCACCCAGGGAGGTACTACCCTCCTGTCATGTGTGACAGACACACACTGACCAACAGTAGGTTGGAAGACAGCCACCACCCAGGGAGGTACTACCCTCCTGTCATGTGTGACAGACACACACTGACCAACAGTAGGTTGGAAGACAGCCACCACCCAGGGAGGTACTACCCTCCTGTCATGTGTGACAGACACACACTGACCAACAGTAGGTTGGAAGACAGCCACCACCCAGGGAGGTACTACCCTCCTGTCATGTGTGACAGACACACACTGACCAACAGTAGGTTGGAAGACAGCCACCACCCAGGGAGGTACTACCCTCCTGTCATGTGTGACAGACACACACTGACCAACAGTAGGTTGGAAGACAGCCACCACCCAGGGAGGTACTACCCTCCTGTCATGTGTGACAGACACACACTGACCAACAGTAGGTTGGAAGACAGCCACCACCCAGGGAGGTACTACCCTCCTGTCATGTGTGACAGACACACACTGACCAACAGTAGGTTGGAAGACAGCCACCACCCAGGGAGGTACTACCCTCCTGTCATGTGTGACAGACACACACTGACCAACAGTAGGTTGGAAGACAGCCACCACCCAGGGAGGTACTACCCTCCTGTCATGTGTGACAGACACACTCTGACCAACAGTAGGTTGGAAGACAGCCACCACCCAGGGAGGTACTACCCTCCTGTCATGTGTGACAGACACACACTGACCAACAGTAGGTTGGAAGACAGCCACCACCCAGGGAGGTACTACCCTCCTGTCATGTGTGACAGACACACACTGACCAACAGTAGGTTGGAAGACAGCCACCACCCAGGGAGGTACTACCCTCCTGTCATGTGTGACAGACACACACTGACCAACAGTAGGTTGGAAGACAGCCACCACCCAGGGAGGTACTACCCTCCTGTCATGTGTGACAGACACACACTGACCAACAGTAGGTTGGAAGACAGCCACCACCCAGGGAGGTACTACCCTCCTGTCATGTGTGACAGACACACACTGACCAACAGTAGGTTGGAAGACAGCCACCACCCAGGGAGGTACTACCCTCCTGTCATGTGTGACAGACACACACTGACCAACAGTAGGTTGGAAGACAGCCACCACCCAGGGAGGTACTACCCTCCTGTCATGTGTGACAGACACACACTGACCAACAGTAGGTTGGAAGACAGCCACCACCCAGGGAGGTACTACCCTCCTGTCATGTGTGACAGACACACACTGACCAACAGTAGGTTGGAAGACAGCCACCACCCAGGGAGGTACTACCCTCCTGTCATGTGTGACAGACACACACTGACCAACAGTAGGTTGGAAGACAGCCACCACCCAGGGAGGTACTACCCTCCTGTCATGTGTGACAGACACACACTGACCAACAGTAGGTTGGAAGACAGCCACCACCCAGGGAGGTACTACCCTCCTGTCATGTGTGACAGACACACACTGACCAACAGTAGGTTGGAAGACAGCCACCACCCAGGGAGGTACTACCCTCCTGTCATGTGTGACAGACACACACTGACCAACAGTAGGTTGGAAGACAGCCACCACCCAGGGAGGTACTACCCTCCTGTCATGTGTGACAGACACACACTGACCAACAGTAGGTTGGAAGACAGCCACCACCCAGGGAGGTACTACCCTCCTGTCATGTGTGACAGACACACACTGACCAACAGTAGGTTGGAAGACAGCCACCACCCAGGGAGGTACTACCCTCCTGTCATGTGTGACAGACATACACTGACCAACAGTAGGTTGGAAGACAGCCACCACCCAGGGAGGTACTACCCTCCTGTCATGTGTGACAGACACACACTGACCAACAGTAGGTTGGAAGACAGCCACCACCCAGGGAGGTACTACCCTCCTGTCATGTGTGACAGACACACAGTGACCAACAGTAGGTTGGAAGACAGCCACCACCCAGGGAGGTACTACCCTCCTGTCATGTGTGACAGACACACACTGACCAACAGTAGGTTGGAAGACAGCCACCACCCAGGGAGGTACTACCCTCCTGTCATGTGTGACAGACACACACTGACCAACAGTAGGTTGGAAGACAGCCACCACCCAGGGAGGTACTACCCTCCTGTCATGTGTGACAGACACACACTGACCAACAGTAGGTTGGAAGACAGCCACCACCCAGGGAGGTACTACCCTCCTGTCATGTGTGACAGACATACACTGACCAACAGTAGGTTGGAAGACAGCCACCACCCAGGGAGGTACTACCCTCCTGTCATGTGTGACAGACACACACTGACCAACAGTAGGTTGGAAGACAGCCACCACCCAGGGAGGTACTACCCTCCTGTCATGTGTGACAGACACACACTGACCAACAGTAGGTTGGAAGACAGCCACCACCCAGGGAGGTACTACCCTCCTGTCATGTGTGACAGACACACACTGACCAACAGTAGGTTGGAAGACAGCCACCACCCAGGGAGGTACTACCCTCCTGTCATGTGTGACAGACACACACTGACCAACAGTAGGTTGGAAGACAGCCACCACCCAGGGAGGTACTACCCTCCTGTCATGTGTGACAGACATACACTGACCAACAGTAGGTTGGAAGACAGCCACCACCCAGGGAGGTACTACCCTCCTGTCATGTGTGACAGACACACACTGACCAACAGTAGGTTGGAAGACAGCCACCACCCAGGGAGGTACTACCCTCCTGTCATGTGTGACAGACACACACTGACCAACAGTAGGTTGGAAGACAGCCACCACCCAGGGAGGTACTACCCTCCTGTCATGTGTGACAGACACACACTGACCAACAGTAGGTTGGAAGACAGCCACCACCCAGGGAGGTACTACCCTCCTGTCATGTGTGACAGACACACCAGCCACCACCCAGGGAGGTACTACCCTCCTGTCATGTGTGACAGACACACACTGACCAACAGTAGGTTGGAAGACAGCCACCACCCAGGGAGGTACTACCCTCCTGTCATGTGTGACAGACACACACTGACCAACAGTAGGTTGGAAGACAGCCACCACCCAGGGAGGTACTATCGTCCTGCCAAATGAGTGTGACACGGAAACCTGTCATTGTTTTACACAATGGTAGGACTGCTGGTGTCTTTTCTTTGTCTCACAAACACGCAAGACAACAGACATGCATGTACATGTATGTCTATATACTCATCTAGGTTTCCTTCTAATTTCAAAATACTTCTTGTAGTGTTTCCTTTCACCTCTACGGGGAAGTAGATTGCTTCCTCCGTAAGTCAAGTGTGTTACAGAAGGAGACTAAACTGCCGGGAGCAAGGGGCTATATAGTAACCCCTTATCCTGTATAAATTACTAACGCAAAAAAAAAAAAAATTGAAGGTGGGATATTTGAATGCGGATGAGAAGGAAGATGTGAATATTAAAGTTATGAAAAGAAGCCGGATGCCGTAGCTCTAAGCGAAACAAAGCTATAGGAGGTAGGAGAATTTAAGTCGGAGAACTAGAGTCCAGGAAGGGTTGGCGATAATATTAACTTGATCAATTGTGGAAGGAGAAGAGGGGATATAGGTGTAGATCAGAAAAAAAGGCGAGATGTGAGAAGTGGGTTATGGTGTTTATACACCCGGGAGGGTGGGTGAGAGAGAGATATTTGGGAGGGGTTAAGACAATGTTTAGGGAGTTCTGAACCAACTAAGAAAGTAATTATTGTGGTGACAATGCTGTAAACGTGACGTAGTAGGTAAGTCTGGGGTGCCAGGGGTTCCTGACAATGGTGGCTATAACTGCACTACGTACTGACAGAGGTTTGATAATAGGTAAGATATTTTAAGAACAAAGGATAAGTACACGAGATACAATAGAGATCGTAATGAACTGAATTTAATAGACTATGTATTAGTAGATAAAAGATTAATGAGTAGGCTTCTGGATGTGGATGTTTTTAAAGGACCGATAGATATATCAGATCACTGGTGAGTAGTGGACATCTAACTGGCTTGGATGAGGTCGTTACACAGGAGTGGAGGTAAGTGGTTCTCATAACCTGACGTGCTGGTGCAAGGTAACGTTTATGGAGAGATTCAGGGAAACCTGTTAGCCGAACTTGAGTGCTGGAGGTGGGAAGTATAGCACCTGCACTCTGAAGGAGAGGTGAATTACAATGTTAACACAGTGATTGAATGAGTGACAGTGAAAGTGTTTCTTCTGTTTATTGGGTCGCCCAACATCTGTGGTAAACGGCCAGTGTTAAATAATAATTAGATGTGCTCCAGTCGAAGCACGATCCCAGAAAGGTGTCCCTGTATTGCATAACCCTAGCTCCCTCTACCTTCATGATCCGAGAAAAGCATTCCCCCTGTATTGCATAACCCCAGCCACCTGTACCTCAGTGCACGTGACTAGAATAGTGCAGAGTGCGGCATAAATTGATAATACAGTTAAAAATCAGCATTGAAGACTTAAAAACAAATCATAAGAGTCGTTCACAAGTTAATTATGATACAGATTCCAACAATTCCAAGATTTTAACTAATTTATTATAGGGACAAACTTGCCTGCAAGCGAACGAAACTTAATAAGCACTATCCTGGCCCTAAGATGGACCAATGAGTAGTATCCTGGCCCTAAGATGGACCAATGAGTAGTATCCTGGCCCTAAGATGGACCAATGAGTAGTATCCTGGCCCTAAGATGGACCAATGAGTAGTATCCTGGCCCTAAGATGGACCAATGAGTAGTATCCTGGCCCTAAGATGGACCAATGAGTAGTATCCTGGCCCTAAGATGCATCAGTCATCAATACTGAAGTCGTTAAGAAGAGATTAACTAAAAGATACTGAAGGTGATTTAACGCTATTTTAAAAGTTAGACAATTTTGCACATAAAATGGATGAATCTGATTGTAAACATCAGAATTTCAATCATCTCTGTCGTCGTATTAAGAATGTTTGAAGCTCCGCCACTGAGGATTTTGCAAGTTAACCAAGCAGTTCCAGGATGCTGGGAATGGGCTCAACAACTCTGGTCACACACCACCAGCACATATCAATAGTTCCAAGAATTTGGTCCTCGTTACCGTACACTGTGAAGCCGATCGGATGAGGCGTTCTCGAGTTATGAGTGAAAGAAAATCGAAAAGATGATGGAAGAAAAAAATCAGGCAACCTCTTACAGATCTTCCTTCCGGGATACATAAGAATAATAATAATAATAATAATAATAATAATAATAATAATAATAATAATACCAACATATTAAAATTAAAAATAATAAAACTAAAAAAAACATTAATGAATCTAAAAATAATAATAATAATAATAATAATAATAATAATAATAATAATAATAATAATAATACACCCTGGCTGGCTGTTTCCATAATCTCTATAACAAGACATAAA